>NC_142260.1:5614264-5917941 GCF_052056855.1 Sturnus vulgaris
TGGGGCAGCAGCAGGCAAAGGGGGTCTGTGCAGATCAGCAGCACTTCCTGGTACCTCTTGATCCTTTGGGATCCGTGTCCTAAAGCAGCTGCTGGTGTGTGTGAAGTGATGTGAGTCCATCCTGGTGAAGTTCTCCAGGGTGTGAGAGGAAATAATATGCAGTAAAAAGAGAACAGATGACTGGGGATACAAGCATCATAAAGCCACCATAGGACATTAGGTCAGACTCTTTCAACTTAATCAGTGCCCCCACACTGGGGTGAAACCTGGTCATGCCTTTTTTTTTTTTTTCAGTTTAGAGAGGTCCATAGGGCATTAAAACCTATAAATATTGTGGGAAATGAGAATTGAGCCATTTTTGGACATTGTCCACATGAGACAGGCTTTGTAGGATGTGGTTACTGTGCTAAAAAAAAGATAGAAAGAGAGAAAGGACAGCAACACACATGGACCTCTTTAGGGAAAAAAGGCCAACTTTATTGAATGGACAGCCCATATTTAAAGCATGTTATGTGCAGCTAAGACAGGACAGTAGCTCATTGGACAATTGGGAAAAACATCCATGGGACCATACGTCAGGATGTGTCCCACGGGAAAAACACCAGGTGTTAATCTTTATTATGAATTCCACTCTGTTTTTCACCATATTATCACCTTGGGAGACTTCCTCCCTAACTGAAGCTTTAGTCAGCTTATCAGCCTGGGTATGGACCTGAGAGTCAGGAGAAATTCAGGCCTGAAAAATAATTTCCAAGCTGTAATTCCCTAGGTCTCTAAATGTGTGTGTCCAGAGTAGGAAAGCCTGGATGTTGTTTATTCAACATATTTAGGGTTCAGGTTACATTCTGGAGTCAAGCAAAAGACATAAATGCAAATTTAATGTAGAGGTAATAACAAAATGACAAAGATCAGTACAAGATGGATTTTGGCTGAAGATGCTGTGCAGTGCAGTTGCTGTTCAGCTCCTCCCGAGGGTGGCCAGGTTCAGGATGGAGGTGGTCAAGGGCTTCCTTGGACTTTGATGCTGGGGAACCAGAAGATAACCCCATTCTGCAGAACAGCAGCTTAGCACACTAATTTCAGTGCAATTAAATGGTCCAAGCATCTGGTGATGTGAATTTCCATGTTGACAGCTCTTTTTGGTCACAAGCCCCAGGGTTCAGTGGAGGTCACCTATGACCTTGCACTTTACTCAGAAGGATTCAATTCGGGAATTAAAGAATGTGACAAATTCCCACTGAAGGTACAAGGGAATGTTGCTGTCCCTGCCCAGCTCTGCAGCCCTACCTGGTGTCTCTTCCCATCAGCTGGGAATGCAGGGCTGGCTCTGCTGGACAGAAGGGGAAGGAGGTTCCATGAGATCCCAACACCTGTCCTGCCATCGAGAGGCACCAGCCCCACAGGGATTTGGGAAATCATTGTGACCCCATGCTGGGTGTGAACCCAGGCCTTAACATGTGAAATTCTTTGCAGGCAGGAGATCCCTCAAAACACCATGAAACTCATCTGAGAAGCCAAAGGAGATGGAGTTCATTCCCTGGGGCCCAGGCAGTGAGGGTCATTCCATGGGGAATAGAGCTGGGGAACAGCACTGAGCCCAGCTGCACTGCCTGGAGCCGTGTGGGCAGGCAGGGAGGAGGAAAGCCATGCTCCAATGTGCTCTGTGGCAAAGCAGCCCTCCCACATTGGCCCTGGCAGTGCCCCTGCTCCCTTCTCCTGCAGGAGTTCACCAGCCCAGGGAGGGTGATGCTGGGGATGTTTATGGATCAGGTGACTCAAGGAAACCTGTGCCGAGATCCTTCAGCAGAGCAGTGGAAGGGATCAACAGGCTCAGACCACTGTGTCTGCGTTGGCCTCACTTCTGTGGGCAGTTTTGTCTTTCTTCTCATCAAAGACCCTCTGGAGGGAGAGCCGGAGGGACCCCACGGAGCAGGGACTCCAGCACCTCCCTGCCAAGAAGTAGATGAAGGGTTTGATGGTGCTGTGGATGCAGGTGAGCAGGAAAAAAACCTGGGGGGACACAAGAGAATAACCGAGCTGCTGCAGGAAATTGAAGAGGCCGAGGAGGATAGTGAGGAGCACAACGAGGGAGATAATGTTGTCCCTCTTCTTGAGTTGCTGCTTCTTGGAGCCAAAGCAGGCCTTGATGTTGTTGATCGTGCTGTAAATGGCCATGGGTACAGCAAAGAGGACCAGGATGATGGTGTAGATGGAGATGAGAGCTGCCCGGCAGTGCTGCTGCTCGTGGGATGGGCACAGGGATGTCAGCACGGGAATGACAGTGAAGAGAGCAAAGAAGGCCCAGTACTGGACACTGAGCACCACCCACCACAGGCGCTCGGGAAGGTCGCAGCAGCAGCAGAGTTCGCAGAGGTCGTACACACTGATCACGCTTCTGCTGCGCGCCAGCCTGTACAGCCCCCAGTAGAAGGAGACCACTGACAGCTGGAAAAGGAATCTCACGTATGTCAGGGGCAGGATAATAGAGCAGGACACGTCCTCCACCAGGAAGAGGAGAGCGGAGGGGACAGTGAGGAGAAGGAAGAGGAAGTCGGCGAAAGCCAGGTCAAAGATGACAGAGTTACGAGTTTTAAGGCTGAGGAAGCAAAGGACAGCCCCGTTGCCAGCCAGCCCACAGAGGCTGATGAGCAGTGTCACACTGTGTATGGCCACGTTGGTGACATCTATCTCACAGAGATCGTCCCCTTCAGTGGGTGAGGCAGGAGATGGGGACACGGTGGTCACCTCCATGGATGGACACTGGGCAGGCAGTGGGATGTGGTCCCTGGCTGTGGTCAGAGTGGATGGCAGTCAGTGGTTGGAGAATCCCGGGATGGACCATGCAGCTCCTCAGCAGCTCCCTGCAGTGGGAAGGATTGAGTGGGGAGGAGTGAGATGTGCAGGGGAGGAGGGTGGTGGAAATGGTGGGGTGAGGGATGAAATGAGAGGGTTGGGCTGTTCAGCAGGGGATGGGGAAGCAAAGGACAGGGCACAGGGGGGACCTGGGGAGGGCACTGCAGTCACCAGCAGAGGGTGGCAGGAACAGAGCAGCTGCTGGAGGCGAGGAAGGTGGGGGAGGGAGGAAGGAAAACATTGCACTGACCTGTTCACTGTGGGGCAGCAGCAGGCAAAGGGGGTCTGTGCAGATCAGCAGCACTTCCTGGTACCTCTTGATCCTTTGGGATCCATGTCCTAAAGTGGATCCTCCCTGGTCAGAAACATGAAGGAGAAAGTGCCCAGATCACCAGGAGCTCCCCATTCCCATCCTGCTGGCTGTCGCTGTGCCCTGCCCTGCTGTTGTTTCCCAATGCTCAGTGGGGTCATAGGGCAGTCAGAAGTGGTTTTACAACTTTAGAGCTCCACTCCCTCAGTATATATGTTGATTTTTTTTCTTACAAAGGAAGTAATTTTATATTTGTGAATGGCTCCTCATTTCTTCCTGATGAGAAACATTCCTTCCCAGTAGAGTGTTCCATTCTTCAGCTTCCTTCCCTCACCTGACAGGTTTCTACCATTCCTCGCTTCTCTTCCCTGTGGGGTCTTCGCCTGTCCAGGAGCAGAGGGATTCTGCTGGTGCTGGTGGCTCTGGAATGCTGGCAGTGCTGGTGAGGCAGCTGGCTGCTTCTCTGAGGTAACTCCCAGTCTGGGAAATACATTGGGATCATTGCCAAAGCCTTCCCTGGGCCCAAGGAAACACAAAGTATCTGCTCCCTCTCCTCTCCTCTCCTCTCCTCTCCTCTCCTCTCCTCTCCTCTCCTCTCCTCTCCTCTCCTCTCCTCTCCTCTCCTCTCCTCTCCTCTCCTCTCCTCTCCTCTCCTCTCCTCTCCTCTCCTCTCCTCTCCTCTCCTCTCCTCTCCTCTCCTCTCCTCTCCTCTCCTCTCCTCTCCTCTCCTCTCCTCTCCTCTCCTCTCCTCTCCTCTCCTCTCCTCTCCTCTCCTCTCCTCTCCTCTCCTCTCCTCTCCTCTCCTCTCCTCTCCTCTCCTCTCCTCTCCTCTCCTCTCCTCTCCTCTCCTCTCCTCTCCTCTCCTCTCCTCTCCTCTCCTCTCCTCTCCTCTCCTCTCTCCCATCCCATCCCATCCCATCCCATCCCATCCCATCCCATCCCATCCCATCCCATCCCATCCCATCCAGCTTTCCCAGACTGCAGCCGCTCCCCCACTCTGAGCGTGGCCTCTCCGGCTCTGCTCTCCTCTGGGTTTGCCAGCATCCAGACCCCTTCCAGCCCCCTCTGACCCTCTCCTGACCCCTCCAGCCTGCTCTGACACCCCAGAACCCACCCAGGGCTGCTTGTTTTCCCCTGACAGCCCCACTGCTCCCTGCTCCACCTGGGACCCCGGCAATGTCTCTGCTCCTCCTGGCCAGAGGCTTCTGGCAGCCAGGATGGAGGAGGAAAGCCCAGCTCCCCTGTGCTCACAGGATGATAAATGTGGCTGGAGCCAGTGCAGAAACACATAAGGAAGCCTTCATGGGTTCTGGGGGAAGTTCTGTACCAAGCAGCAAGAGTACATGGCCAAAGGAAAAGTTCAGGGCAAGGTTTAATCATGATTTTAAAGAGTTAAGATTTTAGCTAAAGGTTAGAAGCAATCCATATTGATCAGGGTCTAAGTTAGATTAACAAACAATAGGTTAATGATTATTAGAAGGTTAAGTTAGAGATAATAGAGGCATTGTTTCCAATTATGAACTTGTTTCAGTTTTGTTTCTAGAAGAGGTTGGAGTAAGGGAACCGTTGTAAGAACAGATGCAAACCAGTAGAACAGTGGCTAACACCTGTGCTTTATACCAATCCATCACAAAGCAGGGGACCTTGGACTGTGCCAGAGAGTCACGGAGACCTGATGAAGACTTTTCTTACTTCATCTTTCAAGACCACTGACCTAATTCGAGACCACCAACTCAATTCAAGAGAAGAATTGTGCACGTGTCATTGTCTATTATCCTCATTTTAATACAGAGTAGGGATGGGAGGTGCTGGCGTTATGCATACGTATGGAATGTCAGATTTGGGGAAATAAATAGAGGACAAGGAACCTTGTAAGAGGCTGCCATGTCTCTAGGGGATTACCCCTGTGCAGCCCACTGGCGTCTTGATAAACATACCACTGTGTAACTTAAATGAGTTAGAGAGTCTTTGTCCGTGAACATATCAGTTTTAACAATTCAGGGTCACCTTTAATATTGCAGCACTCAGTGAATATGACCACCCGAGAATCCTCTGAATGAACCTCCAGGATCATAAAAGAACTTCAAGTACGAGACTCACACATGAAGATAAATTCTAGGAAAATGATGTTTATGTGTTAAATTAAAACTTATTAACGTCTGTGTATGGTTATGATGGATAAAACACCTGTTGTAAAGTCTCACCAAAAACACAGATCAGGAAGAGATCCTTCTGTGTGTCCTGTGCAGGTAAAGAACTCCTGCTTCCTACTGCTTCCCATTGTGTTAGAAAGTTTATTTCAGCCAATTTCAATGTTAAGATGCAGATGGGAAGAACAGGGCAGAGGAGGGGGGACCTGGGGAGGGCACTGCGGTCACCAGGAGAGGGTGGCAGGAACACAGCAGCTGCTGGAGGAGAGGAAGGTGAGGGAGGGAGGAAGGAAAACATTGCACTGACCTGTTCACTGTGGGGCAGCAGCAGGCAAAGGGGGTCTGTGCAGATCAGCAGCACTTCCTGGTGCCTCTTGATCCTTTGGGATCCGTGTCCTAAAGTGGATCCTCCCAGGTCAGAAACATGAAGGAGAAAGTTCCCAGATCACCAGCAGCTCCCCATTCCCCTCTTGCTGGATCCCGCTGCGCTCCGTCCTGCTGTTTCTGAGTCGGAAATTGCATCTTTGTTTATGTCAGAGTTTCATTTCCTCAGAGGTACTTATTTTGGGTTTTTTTTGTTGTTTTTTTTTTTTGCTACAGAGGAAGTGACTCTGTCCTGTGCCTTGCCTCTCCCTGTGCTGCTCCACATGGAAGCTGCGGGTGGCAAAAGATGGGAAAAGCCACGTTTGGGGGACAGCAGGGTTTCTATGGTGTGTGTGTTTGTCACCCCTGCAGCTGTGTGAGGGGAAGGAGAAGCAGCAGAGGTGTCACAAGGAGCACATTGTCCCCTGCCACGGAGGGAACCAGCCCTGCCTGCTGGAGCCAGCCCGGTGGGAAGGCATCCAAGGGGAGCTGGAATGAGGAGAACCACTCCAACTGGAGCCAGTGTGACCACAGGCACTGGAGCAAAGTCCCTGTCACGCTGCTGCTGCTGTGCCTGTGTGGAATGGTGGGGAACGGGGCTGTGCTCTGGCTCCTCGGCTTCCGCAGCCGCAGGAACCCCATCACCATCTGTGTCCTCCCCTGGCCATGGCTGACTTCACCTTCCTGCTCTCCATCCCCATCGCCCTGGGGGTATTTTCTGTCCCTGAGAGCTTCTGCCACCAGCTGGGCCCGTGACAGGGCTGTGACAGCTGGGCTGAACGTCACCATGCTCTTGGCTTTCCCTGTGGGTATCTACTCTCTGACAGCCTTCAGTGCTGTGACAGCTCTGTGTGTCCTCCCCGTGTCCTGCTGGCCCTGCCACTGCTCCCAGTGCTTCCCAGTGCTCGTGTGTGCCCTGCTCTGGCTCCTCTCCTTCCTGCTCACTGTCACCTTCTATTTCCACCCTTTGGCACTCATGGCCTTGGCCCTGAGCTACCTCTTCTCAGTGCTCCCCCTGACCTGTTCTGGTCTCACCCTGCTGGCCAGGCTCCTGTGCTGCTCATGGAAACAGCCCCCACGGCAGCTCTGTGCCCTGCTCCTGCTGCCTGTCATCTCCTTGTCCTTCTTCACCGCTCATTTTGGGTACTGGCTCTTGCTGAGGGTGTTTGACTTCTCTGTCTTTGCCCTCAGCTCTTCTCTCCTGCTCACCTGTGCCAACAGCAGTGCCCACCCTCTGATTTACTTCCAGGCTGGGAGCTGTGCAAAGGAATTCACCCTCTCTGTTAGTGTTGCCTTCCAGAGGGCTTCTGAGGATGTGCCAGAGTCAGGGAATAGGGACAACACTGTGGAATCATCATCAGGTGGAATCATCATGAAATAGAGTCAGACTATCGTAGTATAACTAGGTTGGAGGAGACCTCCACGATCATCTAGTCCAACCCACGCCCTAACTAAACCATGGCACCAAGAGCTACATCCAGTCTTTTTTTAAGTACCTCCAGGGATAGCGACTCCACCAGCTCCCCCGTCAAAGCATTCCAATACTTCTTTATTCTTTCTGTAAAAACTTCTTCCTAATATCCAACAGATGCCTCCCCTGGTGCAGATTGTGACTGTGTCCTCTGGTTCTGTCGGTTGCTGCCTGGTGAAAGAGACCCACCCCCAGCTGACTGCAACCACCTTTCAGGAAGTTGTAGAGAGTGATAAGGTCACCCCCGAGTCACCTTTTCTCCAGGCCAAAAGGAGTCATCATGAAATCTAACCATAAAATATCTAGAGTTGGAAGGGTCCTACAAGGATTATGGATTTCGGCTCCTGTCTCTGCACAGGACATCCCAACAATCCCACCCTGTTCCTGCGAGCATTGTCCAAAAGCTCCTTGAGCTCTGTCAGGCTGGTGCTGTGTGCAGCAGGGGAACTCCTGCCTGGAGTGGATTCTGGATGAAAGGAGGGATCATCATGGAATGGATTGGGTTGGAAGGAACCTTGGAGATCATTGCATTCCAACCCTTCTGCAGTGGGAATGGACATCCAAGAAATTTCTTGTTTTGAAATCTTTGCTCATTTGAAAGGAAGCTCAGATAGGGAATGGCCTGGGTCACCCTGGAGATAAGGAAGGGGCTTGGAAGGAGAAAAAGTACATTGGAGGATAATGATCCTTCTGCACTTGCCTTGGGAGGGACTCCCTGCTGGAGTTGTTTTTTCCTAGACAAGATGTTGTATCATGGAAAGTTTCTGCTTTCCAATGGGCAGGAAATGAGAGACGGGAAGAAAAAAACCTCTCCTATGTCAAAGTCTCTCTCTTCTGTTAATTATTATCAAGTCATTAAATAAATGCTTTCTTGATGTTTAATCTCATGTGCGTCTTGTGTCTCCAAAGCCTGACCCACCACCCATGGCTTTCACTCTCACTCCCCTTTCCAGAAGCAGTGGTACCTTGGTTTCCCCTGGATTTAAGGCAGTGGGAAAAGGAGGGACAACTTCCCCCTGGGTGAGAGATGTGGCTGCTGCCCAGGTCTATCCCAGGAGGAACGAGGAGATCTTGGACTGTCAACATCATCCCAAGCATTGCAGGCACGTGCCTTAGGAAGAGCTCTGATATGAGACAGGATCCTGCCCTCCTAACAGACAAGGCAAAATCTTTAGAATGGGATAAAATGACGAAATGAGCCATTTTAGACACTGTTCACCAGGAAGAAGCTCTGCAGAGAAGCTTAGATGTTGTTTATTCAACAAATTCTGAGGTGAGAATAATCACACAGGAAACAAAAAAAAAACCAAAAAAAACCCACCAAACCCCAATCTGATGTAGAGGTAATAACAAAATGACAAAGATCAGTACAAGATGGATTTTGGCTGAAGATGCTGTGCAGTGCAGTCGCTGTTCAGCTCCTCCCGAGGGTGGCCAGGTTCAGGATGGAGGTGATCAAGGACTTCCTTGGACTTTGATGCTGGGGAACCAGAGGATGGCCCCATTCTGCTGAACAGCAGCATAAGTCACTAATATTCTGTGCAATTAAATGGTCCAAGCATCTGGTGATGTGAATTTCCATGTTGACAGCTCTTTTTGGTCACAGGCATAAGGGTTCGGTGCACGACACGTTTGGCTCTGCATTTTACTCAGAACAATTTACTTCTGGAATTAAAGAATGTGACAAATTCCCACTGAAGGTACAAGGGAATGTTGCTGTCCCTGCCCAGCTCTGCAGCCCTACCTGGTGTCTCTTCCCATCAGCTGGGAATGCAGGGCTGGCTCTGCTGGACAGAAGGGGAAGGAGGTTCCATGAGATCCCAACACCTGTCCTGCCATCGAGAGGCACCAGCCCCACAGGGATTTGGGAAATCATTGTGACCCCATGCTGGGTGTGAACCCAGGCCTTAACATGTGAAATTCTTTGCAGGCAGGAGATCCCTCAAAACACCATGAAACTCATCTGAGAAGCCAAAGGAGATGGAGTTCATTCCCTGGGGCCCCAGCAGTGAGGGTCATTCCATGGGGAATAGAGCTGGGGAACAGCACTGAGCCCAGCTGCACTGCCTGGAGCCGTGTGGGCAGGCAAGGGAGGAGGAAAGCCATGCTCCAATGTGCTCTGTGGCAAAGCATCCCTCCCACATTGGCCCTGGCAGTGCCCCTGCTCCCTTCTCCTGCAGGAGTTCACCAGCCCAGGGAGGGTGATGCTGGGGATGTTTATGGATCAGGTGACTCAAGGAAACCTGTGCCGAGATCCTTCAGCAGAGCAGTGGAAGGGATCAACAGGCTCAGACCACTGTGTCTGCGTTGGCCTCACTTCTGTGGGCAGTTTTGTCTTTCTTCTCATCAAAGACCCTCCTTAGGGAGAGCCGGAGGGACCCCACGGAGCAGGGACTCCAGCACCTCCCTGCCAAGAAGTAGATGAAGGGTTTGATGGTGCTGTGGATGCAGATGAGCAGGAAAAAAACCTGGGTCGACACAGGGATATAACCAAGCTGCTGCAGGAAATTGAAGAGGCTGAGGACGATAGTGAGGAACACAACGAGGGAGATAATGTTGTCCCTCCTCTTGAGTTGCTGCTTCTTGGAGCCAAAGCAGGCCTTGATGATGTTGATCGTGCTGGAAATGGCCATGGGTGCAGCAAAGAGGACCAGGATGATGGTGTAGATGGAGATGAGAGCTGCCCGGCAGTGCTGCTGCTCGTGGGATGGGCACAGGGATGTCAGCATGGGAATGAGAGTGAAGAGAGCAAAGAAGGCCCAGTGAAGAGAGCAAAGAAGGCCCAGTACTGGACACTGAGCACCACCCACCACAGGCGCTCGGGAAGGTCACAACAGCAGCAGAGGTTGCAGAGGTCGTACATATTGAGCACGCTTCTGCTGCCCGCCAGCCTGTACAGAGCCCAGTAGAAGGAGACCACTGACAGCTGGAAAAGGAATCTCACGTATGTCAGGTGCAGGATAATAGAGCAGGACACGTCCTCCACCAGGAAGAGGAGAGCAGAGGGGACTGTGAAGAGAAGGAAGAGGAAGTCGGCAAAAGCCAGGTCAAAGATGCCATAGTTATGGCTTTCCAGGCTGAGGAACCAAAGGACAGCCCCGTTGCCAGCCAGCCCACAGAGGCTGATGAGCAGTGTCACACTGTGTATGGCCACGTTGGTGACATCTATCTCACAGAGATCGTCCCCTTCAGTGGGTGAGGCAGGAGATGGGAACACGGTGGTCACCTCCATGGATGGACACTGGGCAGGCAGTGGGATGTGGTCCCTGGCTGTGGTCAGAGTGGATGGCAGTCAGTGCTTGGAGAATCCAGGGATGGACCATGCAGCTCCTCAGCAGCTCCCTGCAGTGGGAAGGATTGAGTGGGGAGGAGTGAGATGTGCAGGGGAGGAGGGTGGTGGAAATGGTGGGGTGTGAGAGGAAAAAGGGAGGGTTGGGCTGTTCAGCAGGGGATGTGGAAGGAAAGGACAGGGCAGAGGAGGGGGGACCTGGGGAGGGCACTGCAGTCACCAGGAGAGGCAGGAACAGAGGAGATGCTGGAGGAGAGGAAGGTGAGGGAGGAAGGGAGGAAGGAAAACATTGCACTGACCTGTTCACTGTGGGGCAGCAGCAGGCAAAGGGGGTCTGTGCAGATCAGCAGCACTTCCTGGCACCTCTTGATCCTTTGGGATCCGTGTCCTAAAGTGGATCCTCCCAGGTCAGTAACATGAAGGAGAAATTGCCCAGATCACCAGGAGCTCCCCATTCCCCTCCTGCTGGCTCTCTCTGTGCCCTGTCCCGCTGTTGTTTCCCAATGCTCAGTGGGGTCATAGGGCAGTCAGAAGTGGTTTTTCAACTTTGGCTAGGTTAGAGCTCCACTCCCTCAGTATATATGTTGATTTTTTTTCTTACAAAGGAAGTAATTTTATATTTGTGAATGGCTCCTCATTTCTTCCTGATGAGAAACATTCCTTCCCAGTAGAGTGTCCCATTCTTCAACTTCCTTCCCTCACCTGACAGGTTTCTACCATTCCTCGCTTCTCTTCCCTGTGGGGTCTTCGCCTGTCCAGGAGGCAGAGGGATTCTGCTGGTGCTGGTGGCACTGGAATGCTGGCAGTGCTGGTGAGGCAGCTGGCTGCTTCTCTGAAGTAACTCCCAGTCTGGGAAATACATGGGGATCATTGCCAAATGCCTTCCTGGGCCCAAGGAAACACAAAGTATCTGCTCCCCTCTCCTCTCCTCTCCTCTCCTCTCCTCTCCTCTCCTCTCCTCTCCTCTCCTCATCCTCTCCTCTCCTCTCCTCAAAGCGGCGAGACCGCTCCTCTTCCTCTCCTCTCCTCTCCTCTCCTCTCCTCTCCTCTCCTCTCCTCTCCTCTCCTCTCCTCTCCTCTCTCTCCTCTCCTCTCCTCTCTCTCCTCTCCTCTCCTCTCCTCTCCTCTCCTCTCCTCTCCTCTCCTCTCCTCTCCTCTCCTCTCCTCTCCTCTCCTCTCCTCTCCTCTCCTCTCCTATCCTCTCCTCCTCCTCTCCTCTCCTCTCCTCTCCTCTCCTCTCCTCTCCTCTCCTCTCCTCTCCTCTCCTCTCCTCTCCTCTCCTCTCCTCTCCTCTCCTCTCCTCCTCTCCTCTCCCTCCTCTCCTCTCCTCTCCTCTCCTCTCCTCTCCTCTCCTCTCCTCTCCTCTCCTCTCCTCTCCTCTCCTCTCCTCTCCTCTCCTCTCTCTCCTCTCCTCCTCTCCTCTCTCCTCTCCTCTCCTCTCCTCTCCTCTCCTCTCCTCTCCTCTCCTCTCCTCCTCTCCTCTCCTCTCCTCTCCTCCTTTTATGTCTGGGGTAATGGTAAACCTGTAAAATCCCTTGTATTCTTTCTGGATCAATACACCCCAACCCTCCAGTCAGAATGTGTCCCAAATATTTGATCTTTTTTTTCTATCAACTACACCTTCTTTTCAGACACACCAAGTCCTTTTTTTTGCAAGAAAATTAAGCAGCTTTACAGCAGCCTCTTCAACCACCATTTCCTGTTCCCCTGATAAGAGCAAATCATTTACATACTGCAACAGCTTAACTCCTGAGGGTGGAGTAAACTTTATTAATGTTTTCTGCAAAGCTTGCCCAAACAAAACCGGTGACTCTGTATATCCCTGCAGGAGGACTGCCCATGTCAATTGTTGTTTTATCGTTTTCCCTCCTTCCTCCTGCTCCCACTCAAAGGCAAAATACTGTTTACTAGCTTCTGTAATTGGATTCCCCCAGAAAGCATCCTTCAAAACCAGTACAGAATAATACTGATGTAGAGAAGGGATCTGATTCATGACTGCATAGGGATCTGGAATGCTGGGATGCCTTGGTTTGACAATTTCATGTATTATTCTTAAATCCTGCACCATTCTGTAGGTTCCATCTGGTTTCCTAACTGGAAGGATAGGAGCTTTATAGGGAGACATAGATGGCTCCAAAAGACCTGCCTTTAGCAGGGACTCAATGACAGGCTGCAACCCCTTCTTTCCCTCCCTTGAAAGAGGGTATTGCTTTTTAGACACCATTTATCCTGGTTGCTTCAAAGTAATTTGAAGAGGTTCTATGTCTAGTTTTCCATATTTCCCTGGGGCTGCCCACACTTCTGGATTTATTTCACCATAAGCCTTCTCAGACACTCTACACAAAGATATCACAGTGTTGGACTCTGTGCCATTTTTTTTTACGATACTAATTTGCATTTCCACTTTAGCCATCAAATCCCTTCCCAGTAAATTATAATCACAATTAGGAACAAACAGGAATTCATGCATTTCAGACCTGTCCCCCACATCTATTAACTGCGGCTGAATAAAATGCACTCGCTCATCCTTTCCACTCACTCCTTGAATAACCGAGGATCTTTTTGACAATTTCCCCCCTTAGGTATAAAATTTAAGGTGGATCGAGAGGCCCCTGTGTCTGCCAGAAAACACACCTCCTCTTGATCCCGACCCACCTTAAAAGTTATCATGGGCTCGAGAGTGGTGGGTGTTTGATATAATGGGAGGCACTGAAACCTCTAACAATCCATTTCCAATTCTCCTCTAAATACCTCCACAAAATTTGACACAAACAAATTTTATCCGTTCCATAAGGTGGCCATATAAGCCCCTTTGGCAACTTCTACACTGGCCACATAAAATAACAATATTTTACCATCATCTCCATAGCTAACTGTGGGTGAATGCATAATCTGTCCCAAGACCTCAGCATTCCCCCCAAGAGATTCTCCAGGGGTATTATGGCACTGTCATCCCTTTTGCCAGGGCCCCTTCCCGGTTTTACCCTTGCAACCCTCCATGTGTGCCTTGTTTTACCTGTGCTAACCTCCATGGGAGCCCTCCCAGGTGTACCTGTGCTACCCTCCATGGGAGCCCTCCCAGGTTTGCTCCCCGAAGATCCCATTTTACTCACCGGTGAGATTTTCAGTCCTTCCCTGCAGACTCTTCCCAGACCCCCCTGGTCCGCCACTCGTCTGTCTCCTGGACAGTCTCGGGAACCCAATGGATCGCCCGGTACCGGCCGGCACCAAGGGGAGCTGATCACCCAAACTGGGTGAGGTGCCTTCAGCTCCACTCGCTGCCCACTGCCCCGGATGGTGGAAAGATCCCGGACAAGAGCTCCCAGTTGGTCAGGAAAATTAATCCACAAACACCAGAGGTTTATGTCCAAAAAGGAGACAGAGTCCTTTTACTTTACTCAAAGAAAGGGAGAGGTCATGGGGCATTCCCCTGGGGTCTCTCAAATATTTGGAGGACACAGTCTCCCATTTTATCCTAATTTCCTGGCCACATTTCCCTCTCTCTTTCCCCGTTGGCTGAGGTACTTGAGAGGTACAGAATTCCTGGAACCTAATATCAGACTAATCACAAAATCTGAAACTAATCAGACTTCCCTCATACCTAAGATTCCCCTCTGATGTATAACCCTCCCTTTTAATTCTGAATTCTTATAGAATTTATGGTTTTCCCCCATGGTTTCTTTCATTTTTCAATATCCAATTTCGTTTATTAGCAAACCTACATTTTGTAAGGGAAAATATCTTTTGTCTATTCATAAATCAGTGGAATCCTTCCAATTGTTTCGTTTATCTCTCAGTGTTAGTTTTATCTACCAACGGACCAACATCTTGTTTGTAGAGACAAATCCAACATTCCTCTTAATAACAATCCCACACCTGCCATCGAAAGGCACAAGCCCTGCAGGAATTTGGGAAATCACCACCATCCCGTGCTGGGTGTCACACTCTTTGCAGGCAGGAGATCCCTCAAAACACCATGAAACTCATCTGAGAAGCCAAAGGAGATGGAGTTCATTCCCTGGGGTCCAGGCAGTGAGGGTCATTCCATGGGGAATAGAGCTGGGGAACAGCACTGAGCCCAGCTGCACTGCCTGGAGCCGTGTGGGCAGGCAGGGAGGAGGAAAGCCATGCTCCAATGTGCTCTATGGCAAAGCATCCCTCCCACATTGGCCCTGGCAGTGCCCCTGCTCCCTTCTCCTGCAGGAGTTCACCAGCCCAGGGAGGGTGATGCTGGGGATGTTTATGGATCAGGTGACTCAAGGAAACCTGTGCCGAGATCCTTCAGCAGAGCAGTGGAAGGGATCAACAGGCTCAGACCACTGTGTCTGCGTTGGCCTCACTTCTGTGGGCAGTTTTGTCTTTCTTCTCATCAAAGACCCTCTGGAGGGAGATCCGTAGGGACCCCATGGAGCAGGGACTCCAGCACCTCCCTGCCAAGAAGTAGATGAAGGGTTTGATGGTGCTGTGGATGCAGGTGAGCAGGAAAAAAACCTGGGAGGACACAAGAGAATAACCGAGCTGCTGCAGGAAATTGAAGAGGCCGAGGAGCAGAGTGAGGAGCACAACGAGGGAGATAATGTTGTCCCTCCTCTTGGGTTGCTGCTTCTTGGAGCCAAAGCAGGCCTTGATGATGTTGATTGTGTGCAAAATGATCATTGGGGCAACAAAGAGGAGCAGGATGATGGTGTAGATGGAGATGAGAGCTGCCCGGCACTGCCCCTGCTCGTGGGATGGGCACAGGGATTTCAGCACGGGAATGAGAGTGAAGAGAGCAAAGAAGGCCCAGTCCTGGACACTGTCCACCACCCACAACAGGCGCTCGGGAATGTCACAGCAGCAGTAGAGGTCGCAGAGGTCGTACACACTGACCTCTTCACTGAGTGTCAGCTGGTACAGCCCCCAGTAGAAGGAGACCATTGACAGCTGGAAAAGGAAGCTCACGTATGTCAGGGGCAGGATAAGAGAGCAGGACATGTCCTCCACCAGGAAGAGGAGAGCAGAGGGGACTGTGAGGAGAAGGAAGAGGAAGTCTGCGAAAGCCAGGTCAAAGATGCCATAGTTACGGAATTTCAGGTTGAGGAGCCGAAGGACAGCCCCGTTGCCAGCCAGCCCACAGAGGCAGAAGAGCAGTGCCACACTGTGTATGGCCACGTTGGTGACATCTATCTCACAGAGATCGTCCCCTTCAGTGGGTGAGGCAGGAGATGGGGACACGGTGGTCACCTCCATGGATGGACACTGGGCAGGCAGTGGGATGTGGTCCCTGGCTGTGGTCAGAGTGGATGGCAGTCAGTGCTTGGAGAATCCAGGGATGGATCACACAGCTCCTCAGCAGCTCCCTGCAGTGGGAAGGATTGAGTGGGGAGGAGTGAGATGTGCAGGGGAGGAGGGTGGGAGTTGGGAAGGACTTGGAAGGAAAGGACAGGGCAGAGGAGGGGAAACCTGGGGAGGGCACTGCGGTCACCAGGAGAGGGTGGCAGGAACAGAGCAGCTGCTGGAGGCGAGGAAGGTGGGGGAGGGAGGAAGGAAAACATTGCACTGACCTGTTCACTGTGGGGCAGCAGCAGGCAAAGGGGGTCTGTGCAGATCAGCAGCACTTCCTGGTACCTCTTGATCCTCTGGGATCCGTGTCCTAAAGTGGACCCTCCCAGGTCAGAAACATGAAGGAGAAAGTGCCCAGATCACCAGGAGCTCCCCATTCCCGTCCTGCTGGCTCTTGCTGTGCTGTGTCCCGCTGTTGCTCCCCAAGGCTCGGTGGGGTCATACGGCAGTCAGAAGTAGTTTTACAACTGTGGCTATGTCAGAGCTCCATTCCTTCCGAGTTCTTTGTATGGAATTTTTTTTCTTTGTCACAAAAGAATTGGCTTTTGTCTAAAGGTCTCCATGAAGAATTTTCCAAATGGCTCCTCACTCCTTCTGATTAGAACATTCCCTTGTCAATGTCCCATTCTCCAACTGCCTTCCCTCACCTGACAGGTTTCTACCATTCCTCGCTTCTCTTCCCTGAGGGGTCTTTGTCCCTCCAGGAGCAGAGGGATGATGCTGGTGCTGGTGGCACAGCAATGCCAACAGTACTGTTGCTGTATCTGGCTGCTTGTCAGAAACAACTCCCATTCTGGGAAGAGCTCCAGAATCATTGCCAACACCTCCCCTGGGCTCATGGGAGCACCCCTGGCCCATGGACTCCCGTTTCTATCATTGCAATGCAGGCTCACACAGCCCAAGGCAAGGACAGCAATCAGCTGCTTGCAGCCAGGTTATCAGCACTTAGAGCCCATCCTAATTACTATTACTGCCTAATTACTGCCAATCCCCTTGATGATGCAATGAAAGCTGTTAGAGACCAGAGTGCTGTGAACCCCCTTCCAGCCCTTCACCAGAGCTCCTGCTCCTCCTCAGTCCTGGGAACTCTTGTGCTTGTTTTTCCCTGATCCCATACTGTGCCTTTGCCAGCAGGGACACCTTCCACTATGCCAGGCTGCTCCAAACCCCATCCAACCTTGTCACTTGCAGAGATGGGGCAGCCTCTGTGGGCAACCTGTGACAGGTCCTCAGCACCCTCACAGGGAAGGATTTCTTCCTAATATCCAATCTGAACTCACCCTCTCTCAGTGGGAAGCCATTCCCCCTTGTCCTGTCACTCCATGCCCTTGTGCAAAGTTCCTCTCCAACTCTCCAGAAGCCCCTTTAGCTCACGGATCATGAAGTTTTTGCACTTGCAAGGACTAGCCTGGTGAGGGGATGTGAGATTTCATATCTGGGGACAGAAACATAGTGTCAGCAGGGAAGAGAGGTGACAGTTCTGGTCCCAGGGCCACCACACTGCCAGTTTCTAGCAGGAGTATCCCAGATCCCTGAGGCATGTCAGCCTGGGTAGGAATCATGTCACCTCAACTTTCCAGAAATTCCTTGAAATTCATTATAGGCTGCTGTCTGACTCCCATGGGGGTGTAGAAGATAACTCAGATGAAACCTGCAAATTTTAAGGGTTGTAGCCAGGAGAGCAGCATTGATTCACCTCTTCCCAGAAGAAATGACATTGCTGAAAACCTAAATCATCCCTGTGCTGTATGCCTGTGCTCCAGCTCATGCACAGAATTTATTCTTTCATGAATCCTCTTGGAAACTGCGTGGTGAAGGTGAAGTACTACTGAAAAGGTGGTATATAAATGGGAAAATTAGATTTGAATCAGGAATCATAGGTTTTGTCTTACAGGATCCTAAAAATCCCTCTGTGGAATGAGAGTGGGCAATTTGAGCCTGTAAAAAGATAAGATTTCAGCACTAAGGTTACTAAGAGGAACCTGACACAGAGACACTCTGCTTTTCCCAGAAGGAATGAGGAGATGTTGGAAGTGTCAACAGATGGCTCATTCCAGCCATTGTAGGCACCAGCCTTAGGAAAAGCTTTGGTATAAGACAGGTAGCTGCCCCCCTCACAGACAAGCCAGAGGCTTTAGAATAGGAAAAATTAAGGAAATGAGACATTTTTTGACACTGTTTACCAGAGACAAGCTCGACAGCAAAGACCAGCTGTTATTTACTCAACAAAATTTGCGGCCAGAGTTACCACGTTGAAAAGAAATGGAAGGAATAAATCCAAATCTGATTTAGGGGTAGTAACAAAATGAAAAAGATCACTATATCTGATTTTATTCCCTGGGGCTAAGGCAATGAGGGTCATTCCATGAGGAATACAGGAACAGGATGGATCTCAGAGCCATGTGCTCCCATACTTCTGGCTGTCTCTGAGGTGCCACATGTCCAGAAGTGCCTCACAGAGCTGTTACCTCCACCACAGTGTCCCCAGGGCCGTGGCTCCCCTCCTCACTCCCAGCTTTCTCCTCAAACACTCTCCTCAGAGCCACTCTGACGGAACGCTGGAAGCGGCGCCGCCGGCAGCTCCCAACCAGCACATAAATCACCGGGTTGAGGGTGCAATTCAGCAATGCCAGCAAAAAAGAGGGGTCTTCTGGGAATAAATCACCAGAATCAGGGAGGTTGAGGAAAACCTCCACACAGAAAGGGATACCAAGGGCAAAGAACAGCAGGACATTGAGCAGGATGGCCACAAAGAGCTTCCCTGGCTGCCGCCTCCGGGAGCCACAGCGCAGCTTGAGGAACAGGAACAGGTTGGAAACCAACATCATGAGGGAAAAAAACACGGAGATGGCGAGGGCTACACCTGCAAGGACAATCTCAGAGTCTTCAGTATAGGTGTAGGTGAGGTAGAGGGAAGAAACAAAAACCCCGGCGAGGGCCCAGAGGGCCCCGCTGATGACGCCTGAGAGGTGCCGGGGGCGGTGGCAGCGGTACCAGATGGGGCACAGGACGGAGACGCAGCGCTCCACGCTCAGGGCTGCCAGCAGCCCCAGGCTGCTCAGGTCAAACAGGTGGCACGGGAACCCAAGGACAAACACAAAATGCCTATAGTGATGGATTAAAGGAAACAAAGATGTGCAAAATGCTGCTACGGTCAGAAAAGCCAAAATAAGCAGGAGAAACAGGAGGAGCAGGGAGAAGTCAGCAACAGCCAGATTTAGGATGTAGACAGTGAAAGGGCTCTGCTTTGTGTGGAAGCCCAGGAACCACATGACCACCCCATTCCCTGCCAGCCCACAGAGAGAAATCCCCAGGCACACCCCTGCAAAGGCAATCAGGGTGCAGGGAATGCTCAAGCACTCAGAAGTGAGAAATTCCTCCCAGTCCAGAGATCCATAAATTGTGTTGTTCAGGGTGAAGTTTGTTGTGCTGTTCTCCTCCATGGTGAATGATCCTGCTCCCAGCAGCTGCCTTCTCCCTTTCCCACCACCTCCTAGGGAGAGATGGGAAACCAGAGGGGAATAAGGGACATCAGCACTCCCAGCACTTCCCATCTGTCCACACAGCCCCAGGAAGAACCCCCACCCCTGCAGTGTCCAGGACAGCCTCCCACTCCTCCAGCCCTGACCCTGGACAGGAGCCATCTCCCACCCGTCCAGCCCTGGACTCCGACCTCCGCTCAGTAGGAGCAGTGCTGTAACAGCAGCACCAGGACAAAGGATTTGGGGATGGCTGCTGGAACCGCTGGCTGTGCTTCAGCCTCGTCCTTCGTGCCTTAGTGCAGCCCTTGGCCCAGAGATCACATCCCATGGTCAGAGCCTCCTCTCACAATCTCCCCACATCGGTGACAGCTTCCCCTCACATGTCCCAGGGACACAGATCTTGTCAGGAGGAGGTGGCCATGTCACCCCCTTCCTCTGCCCCCCCCCCCCCCCCAGTTCTTCATGAGGATCTGGTGATCTGCTATGATCTTATTAATTCAGGCACTCAGACTTTAAAATTTTAAACATCATTTACTGGATCTAAAACAAGGAAAATGAGAGGACAGCAGAGATAATATTATGTCCCTTCAGGTGCTGGGAATCCTGGGTCGAAACCCTTCTCTGGTGAGAGCAGATCCTCTTTATGGAAGGGGTATTCCATTATGATCTGTTCAGCTATTTTACTGGGTTTTCACCTCTCAGAAACTCCAGACCTTAGTGGATGCCAACAGAGCCCCTGAGCAGCAGCCATGGGGATGAGGACTGTCCTTGTATCCACTTGCTGGGGGAAATCACCAGTGCCCAGACATGAGACTGCACGAGGGCTTTTCCCCACAGATTAGATTAGATTAGATTAGATTCCCCACAGATTAGATTCCCATTAGATCCCAACCTAATCCAAATCATTAGCCTAATCACTCCTGCTGGGCATGTGTCTCCTCAGAGATGAGGTTTGTGGGTTACATGGTGCTGCCAAAGTGCTCTTCTCTCCAAGTGGTTCCCACCACACAACCTCAGCCTTTCACAGCCCAGGGACTGGTATTTTATTGCTTATTGTCTGCCCTTCTTTCACATGTTTTCCCTCTCCTTTGGAGTTGTATCCTGTGCTTGTCATCCCCAGGACTGATGGATATGTTAATGCACAAGGTCCATGTGCTCTCCAGGGTGTCCAGGCTGGAGCTTCAGGCTTTGGAGCTAGAGGAAGACTTGAAACAAGGAGGGAACTTAGGCTCAGCATTCATCCATGAAAGGGAGATGGAGAAAGGTTCATCTCCTAGAAGTTTGTCCCAGAAGGAAGTTGGAAGAAATCTCTGAGAATGAGTTACATGTCACTAGAGGCACTGAACAGCTTGTGCTGTTACATGTCTGCACATCAGTGATTTCTCACTCCTGAAGGTTTCTGGCTCATCCCTTTCACGCATCTGCCATCCTCCATCCCTGGGAATGATTTATATCCCCTTCTGCATTAATGGATGGACCACCTGGCACACACAGTGAAAGCCAGAAGCCCCTTGCATGGTGGGATGACACTAGAGAGTGGCAGAGGAAGGGGGTGACATGGCCACCTCCTCCTGACAAGATCTGTGTCCCTGGGACATGTGAGGGGAAGCTGTCACCGATGTGGGGAGATTGTGAGAGGAGGCTCTGACCATGGGATGTGATCTCTGGGCCAAGGGCTGCACTAAGGCACGAAGGACGAGGCTGAAGCACAGCCAGCGGTTCCAGCAGCCATCCCCAAATCCTTTGTCCTGGTGCTGCTGTTACAGCACTGCTCCTACTGAGCGGAGGTAGGAGTCCAGGGCTGGACGGGTGGGAGATGGCTCCTGTCCAGGGTCAGGGCTGGAGGAGTGGGAGGCTGTCCTGGACACTGCAGGGGTGGGGGTTCTTCCTGGGGCTGTGTGGACAGATGGGAAGTGCTGGGAGTGCTGATGTCCCTTATTCCCCTCTGGTTTCCCATCTCTCCCTAGGAGGTGGTGGGAAAGGGAGAAGGCAGCTGCTGGGAGCAGGATCATTCACCATGGAGGAGAACAGCACAACAAACTTCACCCTGAACAACACAATTTATGGATCTCTGGACTGGGAGGAATTTCTCACTTCTGAGTGCTTGAGCATTCCCTGCACCCTGATTGCCTTTGCAGGGGTGTGCCTGGGGATTTCTCTCTGTGGGCTGGCAGGGAATGGGGTGGTCATGTGGTTCCTGGGCTTCCACACAAAGCAGAGCCCTTTCACTGTCTACATCCTAAATCTGGCTGTTGCTGACTTCTCCCTGCTCCTCCTGTTTCTCCTGCTTATTTTGGCTTTTCTGACCGTAGCAGCATTTTGCACATCTTTGTTTCCTTTAATCCATCACTATAGGCATTTTGTGTTTGTCCTTGGGTTCCCGTGCCACCTGTTTGACCTGAGCAGCCTGGGGCTGCTGGCAGCCCTGAGCGTGGAGCGCTGCATCTCCGTCCTGTGCCCCATCTGGTACCGCTGCCACCGCCCCCGGCACCTCTCAGGCGTCATCAGCGGGGCCCTCTGGGCCCTCGCCGGGGTTTTGGTTTCCTCCCTCTACCTCACTTTTACTGAAGACTCTGAGATTGTCCTTGCAGGTGTAGCCCTTGTGATTTTTCTGATTTTGTCCTTTGTGATGTTGGTTTCCAACCTGTTCCTGTTCCTCAAGCTGCGCTGTGGCTCCCGGAGGCGGCAGCCAGGGAAGCTCTTTGTGGCCATCCTGCTCAATGTCCTGCTGTTCTTCACCTTTGGCATCCTTTTCTGTGTGGAGATTTTCCTCAACCTCCCTGATTCCATTGAGTTATTCCCAGAAAACACCTTCTTGCTGATGGAATTGCTGGACTGCACCCTCAACCCGGTGATTTATGTGCTGGTTGGGAGCTGCCGGCGGCGCCGCTTCCAGCGCTCCGTCAGAGTGGCTCTGAGGAGAGTGTTTGAGGAGAAAGCTGGGAGTGAGGAGGGGAGCCACGGCCCTGGGGACACTGTGGTGGAGGTAACAGCTCTGTGAGGCACTTCTGGACATGTGGCACCCGGAGATGTGGCACCTCAGAGACAGCCAGAAGTCTGGACACAAGGGCATTCCTAGCCCGGCTCAGTCCAGTTCCACAGCTGTATTCCCCATGGAACGACCCTCATGCCCCATCCATAGGGAATAAACTCTGCTGAGGAAGCAACGATTGCAAAAATGGGCAGAGTGACGGGTACTGGGATAGTGATGTTGGGATTTGGGCTGTAGGGGGTAAGAGATGGGTGAAAATTACAATTTGAGGAAAAGAGAGAGGTAAAAAAAAGAGACAAAGAGAGAGAAAGGGAGCAAAAGAAAGAGAAAGAGAGAGAAAGAGAGAGAAAGATAAAGGGAAAAAGGCAGAAAGCAGGAGAAGAGAGAGAGAGAGAAAGAAAGAGAGAAAGAAAGGAAAGAAAAGAAAGAAAGGAAGAAAGGAAGAAAGAAAGGAAGAAAGAAAAAGAAAAAGAAAGAAAAGAAACAAAGAAAGAAAGATATAAGAGAGCAAAAAGGAAACTAAACAAGAGAATGAATGGGAGAAAAAACAGAGAAAGAAAGAATGAAAGAAAATCAGAAAATAAGGGAGAAAGTAAAAAATAAAGATTGAGAATGATAAAGGATTGCTTGGACAGGACAGATGAAGGATATCCCTAGTGTGCTAAATACCCATAAATAGTTGGGTAACTCACACAGGACCTGGTCCTGTTCCCTCTGGAATCATTGGAGGAAAAATTATTCACCTAAGCACAGCAGTGCTATACCAAAAACCACCTGGAATTAGCTGTTACACAATAAAAGAGAGGCTTTCCTCTCTTTTTTAAGTAGACACTGACAGAAAGGTTCTTCCTGTGCCTTAAATAAAAAAATCGTTTATCTGAGTTTATATTCTGTGTGTTTTTATCAGCTCATAAATCAGATAAGAACAGTAACAATACGTTTAAATATGATTTTTATCCCTTTGGGGAAAAAAACAAACCAACAACAAAAACGTGACTTCTGGTCTTTTTGACAATAAAAAATTATTTTGTTTTCCCAATAATAAAATAATTTGAGATATCAAAAAGAGAACATTTTGAACATGAATTAGTGAGATTTTTCAAAGAAAATTACCCACATTGACTTTTAACAATTTTGGTTAAAAGAATAAATGTTAGGTAGTCTGATAGCACAAATAATCCCATTTTGCCCTTCAAAGGATTTGGTTAAGGGAATAATTTGTTGCAAATCATGCTACTTATTTACCTTGTTCTATTTCCTGTATTTTTCCCACTATCCTTTGATTTATCCCTATTAGTAAAGGAGATTTAAAAGCCATGGATTCTGATCTGTCCTTTTAAAGAAAGAAATAACAATCCAATGCATGACGTAGATAAATGCAGAGACTCTGCCAAGGGCTGGAGGAATTTAAAATAACATGCAACAATATAATAATATAAAATAATAATCTCCAGTCACATATTTCTTTGAAGTACAAGACAAAGGTGGTTGAAACTCAATGAATAAATTTTTTTAAGCAAGTTGGAAGGAGCTGGAGCCCTTTCCTGTTCTGTGGTGTGGAAACATCCCTGGTTCAGAGAAGAAATGGTCTTGGTGGATATGAATCTTTTCAGTCCTTGAAATGCTCACATTAGGAAGCCCAGAATGGCTCTGTGAGCCACAAAAGGCTGTGTGTGTGCTGAGACTTGGGAATTCTAAATTAAGAGGGATAGATGGATTCTCCTTCCAGGAATTTTATGTCTGCTTCCAACAGGAGGATTGTTGGTACCTATCTCATTTTCAGAGGTCTGAGTGAAAACCAACACTGAGAATTTATGAGGTTATGAGTAACAAGGATTTATCCTGAGCAGGATTTCTTTGATGAAATTCAGACACCAAGACATTTCAACCTTTCCACCTTCATAAACTAGGAGAGGCATCACAATCTCCCATCTGGACACACATTGGAAATCAGGCTCTAGTTTGGTACCTTGGAGTTCAGATGGGTCTTTTAAAAGGCATGCAGGGTTTGGAATTGCACACAGGCTGATGTCCATCCTTAGGCATCTGTCCACACAGCTACATTTAGATTCCATCACCTCTGGAAAGAGGAGTATTCCTCAGTCTTGCAGGGAGCAGCCACCCAAGGCCCTTCATCAATAAAATTAATATTATTTAAAAGTCACTGGAAAGAAACAGGAACTTTTAATGTGTCATAAATACAGGTCAGGTAAATACAGATGCTTATGTGCCACAGATGGGGACGTAAAATAATAACCTAAAATATCTACAAAGAGGGTACTGAAGGTCAGGTGAGATGAACCTTCTCCAGTACCATGGAGTTCTTCAGTTCTGCCAAGACATTCCAGGCAGGATTTCAGGAGGACATGGTTACCGTGTCCCGGGTTTCCCTCTCATCTCTGTCATCTGCTGAGTCTTGGAAAGCCCTCTGGAATGCCAGCCTGAGGGTGAGCCTGAATTTCCGATCCCTGTAGCTTCCCACCAGGAAGTAAATGACGGGGTTGAGGGTGCTGTTGACACAGGACAGCACAAAGCCAATCTCCGGGGAATACAGGAACTTGTGGCCCAGGAAGTCCAGGAGGATGAGGACACTGAGGGGCACGGCAAAAATGAGGAAGAGGAGGATGGTGAGCATGATGACGATGAAGAGCCGGCCCGTTTGGAAGGGCTGGGAGCTGCACTTGACCCGCAGGAAGAGGGTGAGGCTGAAGAGCAGCATGAGGGGAGTGCAGACGAGGAAATCCAAGGCTCCGATGGCGATGAGCAGGCGCCGGCAGACCCTGGGAGAGGGGCGAACGGTGCACAAAACATATCCCAGAGTGTTCAGGAGCAGGGACAGGGCCCAGAGCAGGCCAGCCACCACGGCAGACAGGTGCTTTGGGCGGTGTGTCCTGCACCAGATGGGGGACAGCACGGACAGGCAGCGCTCAATGCTGATGGCCGTCAGCAGGTACAGGCCCGTGCCGTACATGAAGAGATCCAGGAAGAGGAATATCCCAAACTGCACCCCCACGTTGAACTGCATCAGGTACTGCACGGTCTCCACGGCGATGCACAGCAGGTACCCGAAATCAGCGGCCGCCAGGTTCAGGATGTAGACGGTGAAGTGATTCCTGCGGATGCGGAAGCCCAGGAACCACAGGACCAGGCCGTTCCCCACCATGCCACAGGCAGCACTCAGCAGGCAGAAGCTCTCCATGAACTTGAGGACAGCATAGGATGGCTCTGGTAGTCCCACAGCCCCGCTCTGGTTGGTCCCAGGAGCCTGGATGGCTGTGGTTGGAGGGAGGATTGGTGTGGTTGAGGGTCTCATAATGGTGACTCAGACCTGGGGGCAGAGAGGGGAGAGGTGGTAACTCCAGGGTGACTTATCTAGAGGGGTTCCTTGGTTTCTCCAAGGTTTTGTAGCCAGAACTTGATTTCATGGAATCTCAAAATAATATGGTTTGGAAGGGACCAAGAGCCTGGAGTAACAGGACAAAGGGTAAAGGCTTCACACTGACAGGGTGTGGGTTTAGATGGGATATTGGGAATAAATCCTTCCCTGGGAGGTGGTGAGGCTCTAGCACAGGTTACCCAGAGAAACTCTTGCTGCCCATCCCTGGAGGGGTCCACAGCCAGGCTGGACCAAACTGGGATATTGGAAGGTGTCCCTGCTCATTGCAGGGGGTTGGAAATGGATGATCTTTAAGGTCCCTTCCAGCCCAAACCGCTCTGGAATTCTGTGATTCCATGAGAACAACTGGTAGTTTTTTTATATTGACGAGTGATTTCTGTTTTAATAAAGTGCCATTTGATGTGATTGTCCTGTGTCTCATGTACAGTAACAAATAAATATTTTGGTCTGGCAGAGCCCTCTGCTTCTCCTTCAGAAACTGAAAGAATCATATGTAAGAAACCACAGATTATCTGGTCCTCACAGGGCATGTGAGTTGTGGCTCTATAACTTTTCTACACCATTCCTTGAGTTAGGTCACTGTTTCCTTCACCATGGTACTGAGATCTGATTGAGAATCTTGGCAATGAAAAAAAACCAAAAAAATGTTTAACACCTTTTTTTTTGGTCTGATGAGAACAAATACAGTTGTTCTTCTGCTGTCCTCCAACCAGCTCTGAATTTGGACATGGAAGGCAGAGAAGTTAAAAAAGAGGAGAGGAACAAAAAAAATTGGGTTTTCTGGGAAGATGTGAATCACTGAACCATGTAGCCAGCATGAATCCTCTGTTCTCTCTTCGTGGTGCAGCAGCACACATGGAGTCAGACTTCCAAAAGCACCCAGAATGTGACAAACTGAATCACTGCTGTTCCATCCCAGCACTCCAGGCATGCTGACCCCACAGACAGAGGGAAAAGAAGTGTGTGGTGCAGGGAATTTCAAGGCCAGGTTGGATGGGGCTTGGATCAACCTGGGCTAGTGGTGGGATTGGATGGGCTTTAAAGTCCCTTTCAACCCAATTTATTCCAGGATTCTATGATTTCCTTTAGAGTTGACTGAAACCAGAGACCTGCTGGCATTGCAGAGCTTGATGATCCCATCATCAGCTCTTATGGCACCTTGAACACTTCTTAAATGAAGACTCTGGAGAGCAGCCTGGGGCTGCTCCTCCCTCACAACCTGCTCCAGGCGTGGCCACAAATGATCATATTTTTGCAGAAATTACCAAAACCAGCCTCAAGTTATGTGCTGCACTTCTGCTGCTAGAACACAGGAAGACCCACCCAGTGGTTAAGTGGTTTCCTGGTTTCTGTGCAACCAAATTTCCACTCGATCTGGATGGATCTGAAGAGGGTGTGAACATTTGAGTATCACCTTAGCTCTGTCTCAGCCCACTGCAGCCTTCAGAGCTGCATCTCTCTCTACTGGGGATTCAGGGAATGACAGGTAATTATTTCCCAATGTTAAATGGCTTTGTGCCATTGATCATGTCATAGAATCATGGAATGGATTGGGTTGGGAGGGATCTTAAAGCTCATGTTGTTCAAATCTCCTGCCACAGCCAGGGTCACCTTTCACAGACCTGGTTGCTCCAAATCTCTGCCAACCTGGCCTTGGGCACTTGGACACTTGCAGGGATAAGGCAGCCACATCTCCTCCTGCCTCACAACCCTCACAGGGAAGAATTTCCTCCCAAGATCTAATTCAAATCCACCATCTTCCAGTTTAGAACAATACCCCTGTCACTCCAGGCCCTTCTCCAAAGTCCCTCTCCAGATGTCTTGGAGCACTTTTAGGAACTGGAAGGTGCTGTATGTGCATAAAGACTGCCAGGAACAGAAATGGCTGCAATGGGTAAATGACAAAACATCTGCTGTAATAGAAGTGACAAAATCCCTCTCTTACTTCTGCAGACCATGGAGAAGAACACCGCAAAAGTCACTCACTGTTCTCGTTTATTTATCATATTCCCTTGGACAGACTGATTTCCTGTCTCCAAGACACATTCAAGATGTGCTTCTACTTCCTTATGTAACTAATAACGGAAAGCTCTCTTCAAACAGCAGCAGCGCGAGTCCAGGTGGTTTTTTCCTGTTGAGGTTAAACATCCTCCCTGTGGTTTGCCTGCAAATTCTGCCTGTAGTTCCTGAGGCAGAACAACCCTGACTCCACAAAGATGTCTCAGAATATGGACAGAAAGTTATGCTGTTGTAATGCCAGATCTCTGAGTAATGATTTTTTATATTACAGAGGTGCATTTAGAGCAGTGCAAGAACACTTGTACATGGAAAAGAATCCCTGGAATGAAGATTTCCTTATATTGAAAATTATTATCATCAATTCCTGACCTACAGAAATTTCTGTCTTTTTTCCTCCATTGTTTTTGTTTCTCTTCCTTTCCTCAAAGCATGACAGAAACATCAGAGTGTAAAGACCCATCTCAGAATTTCTCACCTTTCTTGTGTTCCTGGGAATTTCAGCACTTGTGCCCGGCAATGTTGTCCCCTGGACTGTGTGACATAGGGTGCAGCTCAAGTCCTTGTGTCATCCTGAAGCGCTGGGCTGGGCAGCCACTGTTTAAAAAGCCATGGTGGTTTCAGCGTGACCCTCCAGGCAGCCAATCACTCGGGGGGGGAAATACCTCCTCTGTGTGAATATGATCATTTAGATTTGAACCACTTCCCTCTCCCCTCTTTGCAGTGTCATGGAAACATTATCTTTTTACTACTTCTCCCTTCCTCAGCTGTTCTTGCAAGAGCTGTCCGTACAAACCTTGCACTTGCACAACTAGGTGTTGTGTCCTACTCGAGGCCCTGAGGTGCTCTGGTTTCACATCCCCTGAAGAGGAGGTTTTAGTGCTGCTCAGGTACAGAAATTTTAAGTCCTCTCCCGTAACATCTTTGCTGGAGGTTTCACAACCTCTCTCAGCACTTCTCATTCCCTCCTGTCCCTGCCCAGTTGTCACACACCCGTCACCACAGTGGGTCCTCTTCTGACCCGCAGCCTCTGCCAGCACAATTCAAGCACCTTATGGGTCCCTACTGCTTCATCCAACCTTGCACCCAAACTTCCCATCTTAGCAGTTCCCAAACTCTGCTTGTGCTGCCCTCAACATGGAGCTCTTTCAGTGCACCTTCACACCCCACAGACTTTCAGCACAGTCCTTCAACCCCTCGGTACTTCTGATTTCACAAAATCCCTCCAGCCCCATGCCTTTCACTTCCAGTTTCACAACTTCCCCCTGAACAGGGCTGCAGGCTCTTCCTCACCTTGTGTCTCCTAAACAGATAGAACCCACCAGCACCCACTCACAACATCTCAGTTCCTGTCCATGCACACTCCATGTCCATGAGCCTCCCAGATCCACCTGCCAAAGGCCATGGAAACAGTAAAAACACCTTTCTCCTTTCCTGACATCCTTACAGGGAACTATTTTGGGGAACGGCCAGCCTCCCCTCTTAGTCCCTTGGGCCAGGGAAGTAAAGGGACAGAAGTGTGACGCCACCCAAATGGCTGCCATGTGTGTTAGCAGGCACAGCAACCGGAAGATCCAGTCCAAATCTGCTTAGCAGGTCAGAAACACATTTTTACATCTTCAGCTTCTGTTGTCATCAGTTCTTCCTCTTCCTTTCCCAAAGATAGTATGATTGTTTTTACTTTCTTACCCAATCCTATTTCCTAGAGTGATTACTGACAACCCTCATTAACCTGGCCAGGACTCCAGGCTACGGTGTAAAATTATATTTAAATTAAAATACTATTTTTATTCAGAGCACTATTTAATTTCCTCACTAAATAAGGGTTCCCATTTTCTCTGCATGGATTGCTGGCATTCCGTGTTGGGAGACATTCAAAATGCCTTTATTGTTATTGAGCCATTCTGAATTTCAATAAATATCAGCAAAACAAAGGGATGGGCAGTGGATGAAACTACTTATTGATGCACCTAAATCACAAGTTGAAAATACACAGTACACTTCAGAGAACCGATGAGTTGGAGTGGAAGTAATACACAAATTTATCGAATTCTGGAATGGTTTGGGTTGGAAGGGACTTTAAAGCTCATCCAATTCCACCCCCAGCCACAGGCAGGGACACTTTCCACCATCCCAGGTTGCTCCAACCTGTCCTGGAACACTTCCAGGGATGGGGCAGCCACAGCTTCTCTGGGCACCCTGTGCCAGGGTCTCACCACCCTCCTAGAGAAGAATTTCTTCTCAATATCCCATCTAACCCCACCTTCTGTCATCTAAAGCCATTTCCCCTAACTGATTAAGTGAATAGATCCATTTCTTTCCAGAGGAAAGCCTGGAATGGCAAAGGCTCAACTCAGCTGACTTCCACAGATGTACAAGAGCTGATTTCATCCCCTCCCTCAGTTTTCCAATAAAATAAGGATTTTTTCTTTTACTTACTCTTTACTTCACTGACCTTTGCTGAAACGTGCAAGTTCTTGCAAAAGGCCTCATTCCCTGGGCTACCAGTGATGAAATTTCATGGAAAATAGGGTCTTGGAGGGTCATCAAGAAGTGACCCAAGCCACCTTCCATCTCTCTTCTTACTACTAGAAAACTCACAGATTTTTTTTTTCATGAGGGCTTGTGGAGTTTTCTTGGGATACACAGTGATTTAAAAATCCTCACAATTTTATTCTTTATTACTCACAGTGCTATAAAGCCTAAGCTGTGGATCTAAGGGGTCTTTACACTTGGGAAATGCACAAAGCATGGATTAATGGCAGAGTCTGGGAACGTTAACTCGACCAGGTCACATCACTTGCTTGCCCAATTTAATATTCAGTTAATCTATTGGCTGTTATTTCCAAGAATCATGGAATTGTTAAGGTTGGAGAAGCCCTCTCCATTCTCCAGCAGTGCCAACACTAATGCATGTCCCCAGGTGCCACATACACTCGTTTTAAATCCCTCCAGATTGATGGTGACTCTACCACTGCTCTCGGTAAACTGTGCCAGGGCTGGACCACCCTGTAAGTGAAGAAATTTTTCCTAAACTCCAATCTAAACTTCCCCTGGCAGGATGGGATTAATTTCTTCTCCTTCCCACCACTGAGCATTCCCACCTCCCTCCTCCAGCCCCAAGAGCCCTTGGGCTGGGAGATTTCCTTGGAGAGGAAAGAGGAGGTCTGTGTAAACAGGGAATTAAGCCCTGGAGGAAGAAGATTTCCTTGGAGAGGTTTGAAGAAAGTTACTTAAACAGGTTTTTTTTCCTCTCTGGTTTCTGAGCTCTGTGTGCACACTTCAGTGCCCACAGTCCCTCCAAGCAGCTCTAACACGGGCAGGAAAAGCCAGGATACACTTGGTGATACAGGAAAGCAAGGAATTAAATGCTGTGGGATTAAAAAGGCACCTCCTAAGCAAGTGTTGGAAGCTTTTCAGAAGCTGTTCTATGTTCTTTAAAGCCTCTACCAGGAAAGGGAGATGTTGGGGATGTAAAATCTCACAGCTCTTACACAAAAATTAGATCTCCAAACACAGAGGAGGTAAGTTTTCCAGGATCTTTTCCCTTTCCTCTTTTCTTTCCTTTTCCTGATTTCCTTTCCTCTTTCCCCCCTCCCTGCCCTTTTCTTGACAAATGTGAAAATACAAAAAGAAATTTCCCCTGAAGTTGTCAACCATCTCTGGCTCTCTTTGGCCGTAACCATGTGCAGAACTGATTTTGCAGTCCCAAATCAGCTTACTGAATTATTTTTCAATTAACATCTGAGATTTTAGGGGAAAACTCTTGCAATAAGGGGATGGTGCAATTCCTTATCCTTTTTTTTGGAATTATAACAGTCCACATTGTATTTATTTCATATTGCAATTGATTGCACTAAATCATGTACCTTTAGTCAGTGACTGAACAGATGATTTTAGAGGTAAGACCCTCCTTTTATCCCCTCTCTTGAGTATGTTTTACCTCCTGCCAGGAAAACTGCAAGCACAAGAAAAGCCCCAAATTTTCACAACTTCCTTTTTAGACTCCACTTTTTTTGAGTTTGAGAGCAATTTTGGTTTTTCTACATTTCAGCATTTCCTGTGAGTGCTTGATCAGCTTTTTGCCTCTACAGGAATTTCTGATTTTGCTCTATTTTAAAATCATAAAATAGGAGCCTGGATCAGATGGATCCAGTCCCAAAGGGATCCAGTGGGGTTGGAACTAGATGATCTCTAAGGTTCCTTCCAACCCAAACCATTCCAGGAGTCTATGATTCTATGGCTGTGTCTCATACAAGGGAAATTAAACATGAAGAGGGGAAGAACAACAAAAAACCAAGCAAAAACTAAAACAAATTTAAAAGGCACTTGATAAACTTAATTCTAATCCTATGTATTTATTAGAGACAATGCTCTTCTGATAAAGAATTAATTTTTAACAATGAAAAAACTGATTAATAATTTTGTCTTTATCTTTCCACATTTCCAGGCTCTGCACTGCACACTGCCCAGTAGATTGGCAAGGAAAACTCCAGCAGCATGAAGGAATTCATCCTCCTGAGCCTCTCAGAGAACCAAGGGGTGCAGAAAATATATTTTGTGGTGTTCTTGCTTTTCTACACGCTCACAGTGGCAGGAAATCTCATAGTTCTCACTGTGACGAGCAGCAGGCACCTCAACTCCCCCATGTACTTCTTCCTCTGCCACCTGTCCTTTGTAGATATTTGTTATTCCTCTGTCACAGCTCCCCAAATGATTTCTGGCTTCCTGGTGGAAAACAACACCATCTCCTTTGCAGGTTGCATAGGGCAGCTCTTTGGGGTTCATTTTTTTGGCTGCACAGAGATTTTCATCCTGACAGCCATGGCCTACGACCGCTGCATGGCCATCTGCCGGCCCCTGCACTACCCCGCGCTCATGTCCCGCCGCCTGTGCGGCCGCATGGTGGGGGTCTCCTGGGCTGGGGGCTTCCTGCATTCCACCCTCCAGACCCTCCCCATCGCCCTGCTCCCTTTCTGTGGCCCCAACAGAGTCGCCCACTACTTCTGTGATGTCCACCCCCTGCTCCACCTGGCCTGCGCCGACACGCGCGCCGAGGGCCTGGCCGCGGTGGCCAACAGCGGAGTCATATCCCTGAGCTGCTTCCTCATCCTGGTCACGTCCTACGGGGTCATCCTGGTTTCCCTCAGGGGCCAGACGCTGTCGGGGTGGCACAAGGCCCTGTCCACGTGCGGGTCCCACATCACTGTGGTGATCCTGTTCTTTGGGCCCACCACGTTTGTTTACATCCGCCCGTCCAGTGACCTGTCCAAGGACAGGAGCGTGGCCGTGTTCTACACGCTCATCACACCCATGCTCAACCCCCTCATCTACACCCTCCAGAACGGGGAGGTGAAGGCAGCCATGAGGAAACTGTGCAGGAGGAAAGTGGGAAGTGGAAATGGGACGGGCTAGGGCTGCGGTCTTGTTCCCAAATGATCGGAGAAAATCAAGCACGTTTTGCTCTAATTTCTTCTGTGACAATGCCACAAAACGTGCATTTCAAAGAACAGCTGGCTGTTGGCTCCTGCTGTAATTAGGAAGGCACTAAAAGTTATTTTTGTGATGGGAAAGATATTGGGAACCCTGGCATTCCTTTCCTATTCCTTGTCAAGGAGCACAGGCCCAGACAGCCTCCTGAGCAACTGCAACACCAGTGCTTAAATACTGTCAAAAATACTGAAAATGTTGTCCAGGTAGAGCATCTCATAAGAAAAAAACCCCAAAAAACCCCAGATACTAAGAGCTAGTTGGGTGGTTGATTGGCTGATGAAAGAATAGGAGGGGAATCTTCTCCCCTTCCTCTCCCACTTCAACAAATCCTTTCTGCCCTGTTCCAGGCCAGGCTGGATTGGGCAACCTGGTCTAGTGAAAGGTGTCCCTGCCCATGGCAGGGGATTGGAATGAGATGGTCTTTAAGGTACCTTCCAACCCAAAAAGCTATTTTGCAATTCCATAATTATCCTATAATTCTAACTAGTTCACCTTTCTCTGCCCAAGAGAGCACTAAATAAAAGAAATGTATTTTTAAATGCTTTGGAGGTAAACACCAGTGGGATTTTTTTAAAGGTCTCACTACTGCTGAGTAAATATTCACCCATAGCTTATGGAAGGTGTCACTGGAAATAGGGTCAAGCTCCTCTACACTTTGCCAAGAATTCTTGTAAGAATTTCATACTTGAGCTCAAAAGTTCCTTCTTTTACTCTGCTTTACTGTGTCAGTAAAAATACCTGGTGAGTGAGGAAAGCTCACCACAAACCTCTGTTCATTTTTTGAAGTGATTTCCTGAGTTACTTCTTGTTTCAAAGCTGTAAGTCCGGTATCTAAGGGATAACATCAGTGATATTTTCACTTTGTGCTGTCAACATATAAGTTAGTAAGAAATAAGATTGTAGATGAGAAATACTGGCTAGGACAGAAAGCAAAATTTGTATCCATTTATATGAACTTATATAGATATAATTATTATACATATTTATATGTAAGAGACATCTTTACTCTGATGTCTCTCTCCAGGGACTACACTAATAACTACCCAAAGAACAATTTTAACTCCTTGCCCACTGATGATTTCTGACAAAACTCCCTTTGCCTCTGGGATCTCATTACTCCTGATAGTCTTGTGCTTCTGTTGTGTGATTTACTTGAACTATTTCTGCTACAGAAATAATTGTACTTGAAGATGCTTCTGGAGGTTGGTTTTTTTTTTTTTTTGCAGAATGGGAAATACAGAAGGTTGGGCTGTTCTTTTCAGGGCTCAGAGTTGGCAGAGATACAGAGCTTTCATAATTTCTGAGCAGCACCTTGCAGAGAGTTTCTGATGGAACTGAGAGGTTCTGATGGAACCCCCTGAAGTAGTTTGGGGAAGTCGTCAGAGGAGCGACAGCAAGTGAACTCTGTGGGAGTGTTCTGGGATTGTTCCTTTTTTTTGTTCAGGCCCCACTGAAATCCTGCCTTTGCAAAGCAGCACTGCTGGTGAGTGACTTTTGTGAGGTCTATTTTATGATTTAGGAAAAAAATTAAAACTCAGTTACTGATTTAGAATCCCAGAATGGTTTGGGTTGGAAGGCACCTTAAAGCTCATCTTGTTCTGACCCCCTACCATGGGCAGGTCCATTGACCAGGCTGCTCCAAGCCCTGTCCAGCTTGGTCTTGAACACTTTCAGGAATATCACACACTAGTCATCTTTGTGTTCTGCATGGGAATGCTGCACGGGTGGATTTGTGGGTGTTTGTCAGTAAAGGAGGGTCACCAACATCTCATTCACTATGGCACTGTCACTACAGGTGTATTTATGGGGAGCTCCACACCACAATGAGGACCTGGGTATTATTCTACCATCCTCCTCAGCTAAATAATCAGAGCTTGTTTTTACATGTCAGTGACACTCTGACTCGGATTTCATTGTTACTCCTTCAGGGAAGCATTGGCTTTAAACTGAAATTGTCCCCAAAAGACAACAGAAGAAATACAGTGGATATTCAACATATCAGAGGACAATGTGTATGTCCTGTTAATGTCCCCTGTCTAACGATTTGGCCTTTTAGATCTTTTAAGGCAGCTTTATTTCATGCTGTTAGCATCACAGACAGATATCTTGTAACCTGCTTGCTGAGTCATAAAATCTTTGGCAGAAATGAGCAACGAAGGAATTTCTGGGAGGGATTTTAAATGGACAAGTGCATTCCTCTGCTGGTTCCACTTTAACCTCCACAGGACAGTGAGTGTATTTGTCTACTGAAGAACTTTAAAAATTCCTTAAAAAATAGAGAGGTGGAGAAGCCATGCAGGGTTTTGCAGCTTCTGTTGTGTTACAAACCCCAATTTCTCCAGCGAGGAACCTCCCAGACCTGGTTTCTGTGCATGTATTCCCAGTTTCAGAGTGGATAAGCTAACTGGAGAACCCTTTCCTCAATTTAGAGGAGTGTCATTAGGATCAGAACATGGAAGAGCTCATGCTTGAGAACGGCAGAATTTGCTTCAGTCATGGCACTTCAAATTTCCAGCAGGTAAAAGGACAGCACAGCATTTTTCCAGCATTCACGGCTCTTGTTCTCTCTGAGAGCAGGATGTGCTGGAATCACCATTCCTGAAGGGATTCAAAAGCAGTATGGATGTAACACTTGGGGACACGGTTTAGTGGAGGGCTTGGCAGTGCTGGGGGGATGACTGGAATCAATGGTTTTACAGGGCTTTTCCAACTTTAACAATGCCATGATTCTGTCATTTCTCCCTGACAGAATGGCAGCACACCAACTACAATGCAGGAAAACAGTGGTCAGAGTGAGTTCAGGGGAGAAGGTCAGTGTGGAGGGGCCAGAGACCTGAATAGGGACAGAAGAGGGGGTGAGTGCAAACTCTGCTTTCTATAATTTATAACATGACACTGTGCTTTCTGCAGCAGCAAATGCATCCTACTCACACCATCCATGAGCCTTGGAGCTGTAGCACATTCCCTTCCCTTCCTGGCCACCCCCCCACCTGTGCCATGGGAGCCTGAGCTGCAGCGATGGCACAGGACAACTTCTCCCAGGTGACTGAATTCATCCTCGTGGGGCTCTCCGACACCCGGGAGCTGCAACTCCTCTTCTTCACCCTCTTCCTGCTGGCCTACACCATGGTCCTGCTGGGCAACCTCCTCATCATTGTGACAGTCAGGACTGACCCCAAGCTCTTCTCACCCATGTATTTCCTCCTCTGCAATCTGTCCTTCATCGACATCTGCTACACCTCTGTCACCATCCCCAGGGTGCTGGTGGCCCTGCTCTCAGGGCACAAGGCCATTGCCTTTGAGGGCTGCATGGCCCAGCTCTTTTTCTTCCACTTTGTGGGTTCCTCGGAGATGTTCCTCCTGACGGTGATGGCGTTCGACCGCTACACGGCCATCTGCAGGCCCCTGCACTACACGGCCATCATGGCCCGCGGGGCCTGCTGGGCCCTGGTCGCTGCCTGCTGGCTCGGGGGCTTTACCCACTCCATTGTCCAGACTGTGCTCATGCTCCAGCTGCCCTTCTGCGGCCCCAACACGATCCACAGCTTCTTCTGTGACGTGCCGCCCGTCGTCCGCCTGGCCTGCACCGACACGGCCCTCACCGAGTGGCTCATGGCCTCCAACAGTGGCCTCATTTCCCTGGGCTGTTTCCTGGTGCTGGTGGCCTCCTACGCGCTCATCCTGACCAAGGTCCGGGCCCGCCTGTCCCAGGGGCACTGGAAGGCGCTGTCCACCTGTGCCTCACATGTGATGGTGGTCACCCTGCTCTTCATGCCCTGCATCTTCACCTACCTGCGGCCTGCTGGGGCCTTGCCCACCAACAAGTATGTCTGTGTCATCTACACCATCTTCTCACCCATGATGAACCCCCTCATCTACACCCTGAGGAGCAGCGAGGTGAAGGAATCCATGTGGAGACTCTGGAAGCGCTGCAGAGCCTCCTGAGACAAGCTGGGTTGGCAGAGCCCTGGAGTTACACCCAGAGTTACACCCAGAATCACTTTCCTACTCTACCCCTACACAATAATGACTTAGTGGCTAAAGCCTACAAACTTCAAATTATGTACAAATACATTTATATACACATATAACTGTAAATATTAAAAAATCCATGCTGAAAACCCCAAACTTCCTAAACACTTTCACTCGTGTGGGATTATAATTTTCAAATAAATAAATGAATCCAGGATGAGGCTTGTCTCCCTCTCTGACATGCTTTTCCTGTGCTGTGACAGCAGATGGCAGAGGCACATGCACTAAGTGTCCCCAAATTCCCCCACTGACACTGGAAGATAGAGACAGCGCAGATTCTGCTTGTAGGGTTTTCTACAGACATATAAGAATATTTTTAGTCATAATTCTCTCACAGAAGCGAATTATTAAAATCATACAAGGCACAATTCATAGAGGAAAGAGAAGGAGTGGAGTGGAGACAGACTCTGGATAAGGGCATGAAGGCAGGACAAGAGGGAGTGGCTTCACACAGATACAGGGTGGGTTTAGATGGGATACTGAGGTGGTCTGCATGGGTTTCCCAGAGAAGCCATGGCTGCCCTGTCTCTGGAAGTGTTCCAGGCCAGCTTGGAAAGGCCTTGGAGCAATGTGGGATATCAGGGATAGTGGAAGGTGTCCCTGCCCATGGCAGGAGGGTTGGAATGGGATTGTATACAAGGTTCCTTCCAGTTACATCACCAAATCCATCAGAGATAGAAATTCATTGGTTGCCTCAAGGAGAACACCATCAGTTTCTTTGTGCTAGAATGATTTAGGATCGGATTCATCCCTCCTAAATAAAATCATGGAATCACTGAAGTTGGAAAAGCCCTGTAAGATCAAGTCCAGCCATTCCCCAGGGCTGCCAAGGCCACCACTAATCCATGTCCCCAAGTGCCACACCCACACAGCTTTTAAATCCCTTCAGGGTCAGACTCTACCACTGCCCTGGGCAGCCTGTTACAGGGCTGGAAAGCCCTTTCCATGAAGGAATTTTTCCTAATATCCAATCTAAATTGCTGCACAGAAAGTAAAAAGATTTCCACTTTGCCTGTCTCTCCGTGCTGCCTTGAATTAGCCCTCACCCCCACACCTGTAGGAAGAGAAGGATCAAAAGCATCAGTAAGCCATTGATCCTCCCGGTTAAGAGAGATTTACAAACATCTCCCATCTTTGTGCAAATGAGATTTCTTTTAAATTGTGAATTTCTACTCAGGATCATCATAGAATGGCTTGGGTTGGAAGTGAGCATTTTTTTTAGTATTAGAGAAAAATGTTTAAAAATTAAAATGTTCTTTAGGTCAATTAGGGTAAATTTCTATTAAGAATAAAATGTATCACTGTGATTTTTTTTTAACATTCCAATACATCTTTTATAAATATTTTATTTATAAATCAATGCAAGGCAAATTGGAGCTGTGGTCCAGTTATTTTGCTGGTGTCAATTTGTTTACCAGGTATAAACTAGGGGCTTCAACAGTGAATTGATTTGAAATAATTGCTCCAATTTTGATAAAATAAATAAAAATTCCATATTTTTAGGAGCTGGGATTTCAATACAAGGGTCTTGGAGCAACCTGATCCAGTGGATTGTGTCCCTGCCCATTGCAGTGGGTTGGAATGGGATGAGCTTTTAAGTCCCTTCCAACCCAAACCATTCTATGAAGACAAACACTTTAATATAATTGATTTTTCTCCCCTGGAAGCATCTTGGGACAACTTTAACAAGGCCTCAGAAGATGCTGTTAAAAAGTTGGTGCCTGAAAAATTGCAAAGGTGCAGCTTTGGCTGCTGAGTTTGTCCCTGTGTGTAAATTGGCTCCACTGCGCACCATTAAAATCCCGAGTTCTTTCTCTCCTGGAAATTACCAGGTCTATGAGCTCACCCTGAGATTTATTGCCCTCACCTAGAGGACAGTGAAAAACGTCCTCAAAGGGAAAAAGAATCCTTTGAGAACTGGCAGGATCTCTACAATGCTTTTGTTAAATCCCAAGAAGCCTGAGGAGATCCCAGGCTAATCAATTTCATTTAAATACTATGGGACTGAAACACAAATGGACATCAGAGAAAAGGGAGAATTTTCAGCAGACTCTAATCAGAGCTCATCTTAAGCATTCCTAGATGGAAATATCAAACAAACAATGACAAAGCTGGGTAGTCACAGAAGTCACAAAATCAAATCACTTTGGTTGTGTTACAGTGGGGATTGCAGGGAGGGGTAGGCAACAGGGCAAGAGGGATCTAATCCAGCCTATGAGCAATTAGTGCACATCTAGATTCTGCAAATAGAAATATTTTTTTTTGTTGTTTGTTTTGGGGTTGTTTTTTTAGTGAATTTTTATAATAAAACATAATGCAATATAATTTTTATTTATTTACCCTGAGGCAGAACACTTATCTCAAAAACTATCCTGTGTTTCCACTTCTAATAACCCAGCTAAGATTATCCCTGCAAATAAGCAACTTAAATGTAGAGCTGAGAGCCTGGGTGACTGGCACCTTGATGAGGCCAATGCATCCCACCCCAAAAGACACATTTAAGATTTATGAGGGGAACAGAATCACAGAATGGTTTGGCTTGGAAGGGAGAGCTGAGGGATGGATCCCTTTGCCATATCTCTTTTTGGCATGCATCTGGGTTTACTACAAAATTCTTTATTGCAAAACTCCATGGGAAGTGTGATGCCTGATGGTCCCTGGGCTAACTGCAGCACACAGGGAAAGGCCTGGACCATGGGGATTTATTCCAGCCACAGCTCTGTACTCCCATAGCAGGAGAGGCCTGTGCTGTGTGACCCTTGAGGAATTTCGGTTTATAGAGTTTTGGAATGGTTTGGGTGGAAATGGACCTTAAATTTCATGTTGTTCCATCCCCTGCCATGGGCAGGGATACCTTCCATTATTCCATGTTGCTCCAAACCCCATCCAACCTGGCCTTGGACACTTTCAGGAATGGGGAATCCACAGGTTCCCTGGGCAACCTGTGCCAGAGCCTCAGCACCTACACAGGGAAGAATTTCTTTCTAATATCCAATCTAAATCCCTCGTCTTTTCATTTAAAACCATTCCCTCTTGTCCTATCACTGTTTGCCCGAGTAAGACACAGAATCTTTAACTTTCCAGGAGTTTGCAAACACAGCAAACAGGCTGGAAGAATGATGGACAGCCAGAGTCCTTCACGTGAACAGTGCAGAATTTATGGTCAGGTATTACTGGAATAGGAACAGGCCTGTTCCCAGTCCTGGACATCACATGGGAAGTGGCACTCCCATAAATCACACATGGATGCTTCATGGAACCAGAGGGGAATTTTTGTTAGCTCTTCAAAGTAGTGCTGCTAATTTTGGTTCCTTCAATTTCCAGCCCCTTTTGGCAATGTTCTGAAAAACCCCTCATACATGCAATTAAGGGAACATCCACAAAAAGTGTCTGACACACTTGTCCCCAGACACTCCCTCATATTTATAAAACCTCATTAAAGAAGAGAGGTGCCTATTCCTGCAGCCAAGTCAGCCCTAGTGCCAGTGCTGGCAGGTGTCTGTGTGAATATTCCAAAGCTGTTCTATCGGGATTCATCTCTTCCTTTGAGGGAAATAATTTTTATGTCACATGTAGAAAGAAGAAAAAGGATTGTTTTGTTTCCTGGAGATACAGGAGACAACTATAAATCACCTGTAACTAATTATGTGCAGCAGTGAGTATTTCTGTGTTGTTTCTGTGCTATTTCAGCTGAATGACCTCCCCATTTTATGAACAAGTGATGTCCCTTTTATTTCTGCTGAGTTAATTATTCCTTATGTAGTTTAAGCTCTGATTTTGCTCCCTCTCAAGCTTCTGGGAGAACATGAGACCACAGAGGAGCCTGGCCAGATAAAATATTTCATCAATCTATTCATCTCTATATGTCTTATAAATGAAAACATGGTACAATATTCCCACCATCTTAAATCGATCCCAAAATCTCCCAAAAAGGAGGCATTTGGACTGAATTTTTTTTTCCCTCCCCATAGGGCTGGTATGTAAATCCTTACTGTAAATACTGAGCTACACCCCATAGAGCAACACAGGGTAAATGGGAAGATCCTTTAATGCCAAGTTTAGACTTCTTTGAGTTGGGGAAAGGGGATGGATGCTAGAAGTACTAATGGTATTATGGAAATCTGTAGGGTAAAATTTATAGAAAACTGGGGGGTCTTTAATGGGATGCCAAATTGTAACTTTTTTTAATGATAGAAGCATAGAATGGTTTGGGTTGAAAAGCACCTTAAAATGCAGCTGATTCCAACCCCCTGACATGGGCAAGGATACCTTCCACTAGACCAGGTTGCTCCAAGCCCCATCCAAAATCTGGAAAAAAAAAACCAAAATGCATCTTTCTGCTGATTATGAGAGATTTAATTCTTCTCTAACAGCAGTACTCCCTTAAAAAGTAAGTTTTAGTTTTCAGTTACTAATCTAGACCCTTTTTTGTGATATTATTAATACTAAATAATTTATGTTGAAAGGAATTTTATGGATCTATACCACACTCCCCTTGCTTAGAGAACCCAGTTGTGTTGCCTGGGGCTGTGTCCAAGCTGCACACCACAGAAAAGGTAACTTCAACTATCAGCTATTCACTCTGAGGTGGTAACTTGGCAAAAACTAGCGTTTTGGATTAATTATTGTGAAGTTTAATACCTACATTTTGCCTTTTGCATTAGGAATATGTGGGTAAAATTTAGATTTTGAGTGCGGCAATGCTTGGAAATAGTTCTGAACTTCAAAATGGACAAAAAAACCTCTCACGATCTTTAAAATTTGGATTAAATTGTGATTAAGTTACACCTTCTTTATTCCAGGAAAACCTCTGCCTCATTCCTACAATGAGAGATAAGATGCTGAGTGTCAACCTCTCAACAGTATCCGAATTTGTTTTCGTGGGCCTCTCTGATGCTCCAGAAATCCGTTTGCTTCTCTTTGTGCTGTTCCTGCTCATTTATTTGGCCACCATGGCAGGCAACATCACTCTCCTCATTGCCATCACCACTGACTCCCACCTGCACAGCCCCATGTACTTTTTCCTTGGCAATTTATCCCTGCTGGATCTCTTATGTCCCACCATCACCGTGCCCAAGATGCTGGGGGCCTTGCTGCTGGAGCACAAAGAGATTTCTTTTTCTGCCTGCCTGTCCCAGCACTTTTCCCTCATTGCTGTGGTGGGCACAGAGATTTTCCTCCTGACTGTGATGGCCTATGACCGCTATGTGGCTGTGTGCCACCCCCTGAGGTACCCGAGCATCATGAGCACAAAGCTGTGTGCTCAGCTGGCCACGGGCGCCTGGGCAACAGGGTTTTTGAACTCCCTGCTGCACACTTCTCTGGTTTTCACACTCTCTTTCTGTGGTCCTAACAAAATCCAGCAGTATTACTGTGACATTCCCCCTGTGCTGGCCCTGTCCTGCTCGTCCACCCACAGCAGGGAGTTGGTGATCCTGCTGGTGGCCGGGGTGCTGGGGAGCGGTGCCTGCGTGGTCACTGTGGTCTCTTACATCTATATCCTCCTGGAAATCCTGGCCAGGAACTCCCCTGAGATCTGGCACAAGGCTTTCTCCACCTGTGGTTCTCACCTGACTGTAGTTTGCCTTTTCTATGGTACCACCATCTGCACCTACGTCCGCCCTTCCTCCACCTATTCCCCGCAGTGGGACAGGGTCGTGTCCATGCTCTATGGAATGCTCACCCCGCTCCTAAATCCCATCATCTACAGCCTCAGGAACAAAGAGGTAAAATGTGCCCTAAAAAGAGTGATCAGCCAGGTGAGAAGGGCTTTAATGAGACAAGAAAACCTCGCTCAGTCTCCCCCGTCAGCTGGGTAGAAACTACAGTTTGCGACTGATCGTCTCTAACTTTCAGACATCTATAAATTAGATGCTGGAATTCAAATTCATTTTCTGGGCTCGTAACTCCGCCTCTGGACTGAAAACTCCTTCTTTTGGCTCCCTCTACAGTTAGAAGGGAGAGCTATGCACTTCCAGAATGGCATGGCACAGCTTTAGGTCATTTTCACAGGAGGAGAAGAGTCCAGCTGGGAATGTTGTTCTCCACTGAGCACTGTCGAAGCTGAGGTGAGAGCAGGCAGGTGTTGGATGCATATTTGAGGGCAAGAATTCTGGGAACTGGAACTCAGGCACACTTAGATACACCGTACGAAAGCAGATTAAATCCCTTTCAAAATTAAACTCCAAATACATTAAATTATGTTTTATGGATCAGCCCTGAAATCTCTCTCCTTGTTGGGTGTCTGTTATTTGCTGGAATCTCCAGAGTTCCGTCTCTGAAGTCATGTTTGCCACTACATTTTTCCTTTTTCCCATTTTTTTCTGCTTGCTGCATCAAATCCTAATGGAAAGAGAGGTGATGCTGCTTCCTGCAGCTCACCTTTCTCTTCACCACCTCTCTTCTCATAGAGAATTAAGAAGTCATCCCATAAAAATGCTGAGATTATTGACACTTGACTGACCCCAAAATTTTCTGACTAAATAGGTTTAATAAAATCTCTTTTTTTAATTACAAGTGTCTCTCATTTTTTAAATGCTTTCATTTTGTGACGAGACCTTGTATTAATTTTAGCCTTAAGGTGTGTGAAATGCAAGAAAAATCATCAGAGATTACAACTGTGAGCTGGATATTTATGAAGCATTTCATCTGCCAAAAAACCCAAATCCTTGTTCCAGCTATTCCAGTTCTCTGAATGGCAGAACAACCAAGGCACAGCAGTTGGATTCGTCTTTATCCACAACTTTACTCCTGACTAGAACCCCTGGAACCAGGAATCTGGTCCACTACCTGCCATCCCTGTTAATAGCCCCTTTGGAGTGTCCCAGGTACTTTCACAAGGTTCTGGGGGACTTTTGCCAACCACAAGTTCCTGGCCAGGGGCAGCTGCTGGTGCAGATGGTGAAGGATAATGATGAAGGATCAATTATCCTTCAAACAACTTGCTACCACCCAGGTGGAGGACTGGAGAGGTGTTGGCCAAGCCATGAATTCTCAAAAACTAAGGGGTGGAGAAGTTCTGACAAACTGAACTTCTTTGGAAGTTTTCATTTTCTTTAAAAAGGAGGAAAGTTTCCTTCTCCTCAGTGCCTGTGAAGTTGTCCCTGAGGACTTGTTAGAAGGATGTGGGAGGTCCACCAGGAGTGTCCCAGGAAGGTTTTAAGATCATTAGAGGCTTCTTCAGGATGCCCAAAAGGGCTTGTTAAGATGAAGGGCCTTGGGTGGCTACTCCCTGCAGGATGGAAGAACACTCCTCTTTCCAGAGGTGATGGAATCTAAATGTAGCTGTGTGGACAGATGCCTAAGGATGGACATCAGCCTGTGTGCAATTCCAAACCCTGCATGCCTTTTAAAAGACCCATCTGAACTCCAAGGTACCAAACTAGAGCCTGATTTCCAATGTGTGTCCAGATGGGAGATTGTGATGCCTCTCCTAGTTTATGAAGGTGGAAAGGTTGGATTATCAAATCTAATTCTGCTACAGTTCCCTCCCTCTCCAACCCACCAGAGCCATGTGTTCCCAAGAATATCCACTGTAAGGAGCTGTTTGCTGCCAGTGGACCAAACAAGGCTCACAGCAAAAGCTGGGATTGAGTATTGGGTAATTTAGAAAGGAATATCTTCCTTCTTTTCTCCTTTTTTCCCAGAGAAGCTGCAGCTGCCTCATCCTTGGAAGTGTTCCAGGCCAGGCTGGATGGGCCTTGAGCAACCTGGTCTGGTGGGAAGTGTCCATGAGATGTTCACCCTTTATCATCAGTTGTGTCATCCCTTCACAAACCAAGGTGCTAATCCCTAAATATTCCTCAAAACCGAGACAACCTCTTTCATTTTCCTCACACCCAGTAACCTCTGACACTGCAAGGAGACAGCTGTGGGTTTTTTTTGGCAGCACTGGAAAAATGTAGCAGGGAAGGATTGTAATGCACTCACCCAGTTTCTGCTCCTCTTTCCCTGAATGTCTATTTTTGGCTGCTCTCAGAAATCAATACCCCTGGACTGACTCACTACCACAGAGCTCCTCTCATATTCCTAGAAGTGGAGCTGTCCTGTTGGAATGGGGGGGAAGTAAAGACAGCACCAAATAAATCGAGGAAAAATACTCTGTTGATGAAATTCCCATATGAATGATCCTCTGTGCATTGACACTTTGCTTTTGCCACTGAAAATCAGATTTACATAAAGGATTCCTGAAATTCTTGATGTGCCTTAAAAAAAAAAAAAGCTTTTTTTTTTCCTTAAGCAAAGTCCAACTATATTATTTATGTGTGGATTTTATTACTTGCAATGAAATCAGGGCAGATTTTCCCTTCTCTTTTTTTTTTTTTTTTTTTTTTTTTTGATGGTGCTGCCAGATATGAAAATATGCAACATAAAAGAGGATATGAATGATTTATTTCTGTCCTCTAAAAATAGTATCCACTTGTGAAATTCAGGTTGGGTTACAGTTCTGGCATTAAAATTCCCAGGACTTTGGGAATCAAAAAGAATTTGGCACGTCAGTGCTATTTTCTCCTCCCTTTCCTCCCTATTTTTTACTTCTTGCACAAAAAATGGATTCAGAGAATAAAGGCTCCTTGTGAAGAGACCTTGTCCTCTCTGTGACCACCCTTTAAACACTTGGCTCTAAATGGCTTTAAGATGATGGAGGGAAAGATTAGATTGGATATTGGGAAGAAATTGATTCCTTGCTTGGATAAATTTACCAACCCTTTGGGGATGGTAAAAATCTGATTTTCTCCCATTTTAGACAGCTCAAGGGTAACCACCTAAAATAGTGGAATTTATACTGCTCATCCAGGCTTCCTTTCTCTGCCCTGCCTAATTTATCCTGGAATCATCAGAAATGTGTATTAACTTTTGCAAAGTTAGGGTTAAACAATATGCTTGTTTTAGGAAGGTAAAAATAACACCCAGAATTCCTTTTTTAGCAGACTGAGTCCAATTCAAATTCAAGTTTCAGGTAAAAAAGAAGTGTGAGGGGAATTGCTTGGAAAATCTAAAGATATTTGGGTTTGAATATTTAAAAACAATGCTCATAGCTTGCTTTCCATCAATTATTTAATAATTAATCAGCCTTGGGAAAGTAAACGCACAAAATATTTGTCAGAAATCCCAGAATTAGATGCAACATTTAATTTTAAACTTGGAGAACTAAAAGCTTTTGTTCACCGAAAATACTTCACTTGCCAGCTCTGCCATACCCTCTATAGAGAAAAGAATATAATTTATATATATATTATAATATTTTTATGCCTGTCTTGCTGTCACCAAACTTCTTTCAGGCCTGTAATTATGCTGCTTTCTTGATGATTTCACCACTTTTATATATCTTTTCATTTTCTCTTTTTGCCTCAATACCACAAGCTTGTTTCCCACCCCACAACATAATTAGGTTTTCATTTCTGCTTAATTGTGTTACGAAATGCTTGTTGGTGGTTATGGGAATATCCAGCGTGAAGAAGGGAAGGTTCCAGGAAAACCTTAGAGCCCGTTCCAGTGACAAAAAGGGCTCAGGGTGAGCTGGAGAGGGACTTTGGACAACGGGCTGGAGTGCCAGGACAAGTGGGAATGGCTTCAAACTGACAGAAGGTAGCTTTAGATGGAATATTGGGGGAAAAAATCCTCCCTGTGAGCGTGGTGGGGCACTGGAATCAGGATTTCCATGGGAAGCTGCGGCTGCCCCATCCCTGGAAGTGTCCAAGGACGGGCTGCATGGGGCTCGGAGCAACCTGGAATAGTGGAAAGTGTCCCTGCCCATGGAATGTGATGGTTTTGTCAGGTCCCTTCCAACCCAAACCCGTGATAATCAGGACTTTTATAAACATTGGAAACGCTGATTTCTCAGAAGAACCAAACGTTGCGGGGATGCCTGTTCCTTATGCAATCTGACTCTCCTATTGCAACATCTTGTGTTTGGCACAGGTTCCACTGGGATTATCTCAATATGTGTTTTTTACACAGCCGTGGGCACGGCCTTCCCTCATTCCCCAGCTTGAGGGGGTTTGTAAGGGAGCCACTCCTCCACGGCCATGACACCCGCCCGCTCCTTCCGTGACGTCATCCCCACGCGACACCGATGACGGATCCCCGCGGCGCTGCACCCCGGCAGGGCTGCGGCATGGCGGAAACCACCCTGCAGGTCCCCGAGTGTCCGTGGGGAGACAACACTGGTGGAGCGGCCCCCGCCGAACCGCGGAGAAGCCGCTGGTCGGCACCGCTCCGCCATCGCGTCGAGCCGCCAGGACTACAACTCCCGGCGTGCCCGGGGCAGCGGCGCACGGAGCGCGCTGATTGGCCCGCGGGGGGTAGCGCAGCGCGGGCGCCCCCACGTGGCGGCTCGGCCGGGCCGGGACCCCCGGGACAACCCGGTGACCCCCGCTCCCGTGCCACGGGCCTCGCCTGGGCTGCCTGGAGGGACCCCGTGCTGAGTCTGGTGGCTGGGAACAGGGCCAGGTGCTTCCCTTCCCTTCCCTTCCCTTCCCTTCCCTTCCCTTCCCTTCCCTTCCCTTCCCTTCCCTTCCCTTCCCTTCCCTTCCCTTCCCTTCCCTTCCCTTCCCTTCCCTTCCCTTCCCTTCCCTTCCCTTCCCTTCCCTTCCCTTCCCTGTTCTGATGTTCCCTGCCTGGAAAAGGCAGATGGCTCCAGATGCCTTTCCTTTCTCCCTCCACCCCTCTTCCAGCTCTCTGCCTGTCTTCTGACACCCTGGGCCCGGGATTTTCCCTCCTATCCCTATTCCTCTTGGTCACTTCCCTCCCCTCTCCCCTTTCTTTCCCCTCCTCTCCCAGATCACAGTGAGCTGGAGGAGCTCTTGGAGGATATTCTCCCCTTCCCATGCAGCCTCTGGCAGGCAGGAGAAGTGGAAGTGTCACTTGGAAGGGTGCTGGGAGTTGTGACCAGCCTCTCAGTGCCCTGTTTATTCACTGTAATCTTAGTGCTGGAACACGATGGGAATGTTAGCAAAGTTCGTGGAATCTTCATAGAGACAGCTGTAAAGAACAGCATCACTCAAAGAGCAACTGAACTGAAATTACAGCTAATTAACCTTTATTTATCCCCTGATTTATGGTATAACACAAGTTCTTGCAGGTGAAATAAATATGTTTTTTAAATTAATCATTATGTTCTTCGTTTGGTTCTTGTATGATACCAGACAAAGCACTTTGTCTGAAAATGGAATGTTACTTCATTCCCAAGGACGAGGATGAGTAAAAGTCATGTGATGGTTGGGAAGAGATTCCACCCACTTCCCAATTCCTCACCCTCGAGGTCTGGTTGCTTTTGGAGGAGTGTTGCTCAATCCTGATCCTCCCACCTGAAGGCAAGAACTGCCTGAAACAGAGAGATCTCTCTGGTTTTGGTGGAGGGTGATGTGGGGAAAGGGGTAGAACTGTCTTCTCCTAATTATTTCTGGAAAAAGCCACTTCTGAAGGACCTGGAACAAGAAGAGAAAATTTCCAGCTGATGTAAAGTAATGGTGGTGTCACTTTCTCTTCCTATTCCTTGGCCTGTGTGCTGGAGAGCTTCTCACGCTGAATGTGGCTGTAAAAACACAGATTCTTAGTCCCCTTCCTCATTCTTTTGCAATCCCTGGAATTCCCAGCTGTGTTCCCATCCTTGTCACTGTAGACCTGTGAAGTGGCTGTGTGACAGTTTGGGTTGAAATAAGTTTAGGAAGTGCTCCTTTCTCTGGACTGAGCTGCTTTCCTGGCCTCTGGAATACAGCAAGAAGGGATTGAGCCCTTCCCACTTCGAGGAATTTTGTGGTGACAAAATTTTTCACCACAGCAAAGCTGGTGATTTGAAGGAAGAGGATTTCCAGCAGAAAACTCTGGAAGTTTTCTCCTGTCCAAGGCTGACAACCTCCCTATTCCTCTTGAAATGCTTATATTTATGTGGAGGGAAGTTTGGTGACTCAAGTGTAGATCAGAGTAAACATAGGCAGGGAATAAAGTGGGAATTGCCTTTTCCAGGCAGAGTCCACTGCTAGTCAAACCTGGCTGATGCAAGGATACAGACACTCAGGAATTCCAGTAAAAGCCTGGTAGCTTTTTTTGTGTGGTCATGCTGAGCTTGCTGGTCTTGACTGAGCAAAGTTTCTTGGATTAAGTAACAATTCTGCAATTCTGGCTTCTTTTTTCTTCCCAGTCAGAGACTGTTTTCCTTGGTGACCTCACAGATATCCTCGTGGTTTTGCATCCCTCTGTTCCCTCCCAGGCTGTTGTTTCAGCTGGTGTCAGCCCATTGCTCAACCTGCACCTCCTGACTGGAGAAATGCTTTGTCAGAGAACTCTTTCTTCCCTTCTGGGCCTGACTGAGCATCCTCCCTGCTCCTCGGGGTCTTGGTGAGATTCTCTGTGATCACCCCTTGCCCTCGAGTCACTGACCTCCTCCATGTCTCTCCTAACTCTGGAGCTTTCAGACCCATCCAGTGGCTGGGCCAGCCCTAGAAACTGATCCAAAATGCTGTTTTCTGCTGAGCTCATGACCAGCAGAGACACTCTAAGGGGTCAGCAGGGTGGCTGGAGACAGGGAAAAGAGACAAATGAGGCGTGGGGGTGTTTGTGTGAGAAATGCAACCCTTTTGGCTGTGGGGGTGTTTAATCTTCTTTCCTCTCAGAGGCTTTTAGAAGGAATCAAGAGCACCAAACACCAGGCAAGGAAGGGCCTGGCCTGTGCTGAGAACGTGTGGAACGAAAAATTTTTTTTTTTTTTACTTGTCAGACTGGAAAGTTCCTGATTTGAGTTTCAGTCTTGGTCATCGCTGCCTATTTAGACAGGTTTGTGGCCATGCATGACTGAGCAAGCTACTCATAGAGCAACTGGGTGGAAGATTCCTCAGGCCAGGCAGAGCATTCCTCTGGCTGCTGCCTGAGACGAGTCTCTGGGGGCTTTTAGTGGGAGCATCCTCCCAGGATGACCACGAGCCCAGAAGGTCAAGGTGGTCTGCCTGGGGTTTAGGGCTCTGCCCAGTCCAGCAGAGCAGTGAAACAGCCACGTGTGATTGCTGAGGGGCTCCTGTGGCTGCTTTTCCCTGTTATCTCCCTGTCCCACCGAGTGGGTGGCCTCTCTGTCACTGCTTTATTGCCTGCTGCAATGCTGATATCTGTGGGCATGGCCCCACATCTGCTGAGCTGAACACAACGACTTCAACGCAGTTCTGAAGTCCAACCCGATTTAAAGTGTCACAGCCATTTCTCACCCCAACAGAGATGGTTTCCCCTGTTTTATTTCTCTCTCTGTGCAATTTCCTTGTTTCCCCCCGCCCTTTTGTTCAGTGTGCAGGGAAAGCACCACTGCTCATCTTGAGGAGGGGCTGTGTCCAGCTCTTCCAGAGGTGACTTTGCAGGACAACACTCCACACTTCAGCACTGCCTGGCTGCTCCATGAGCAGCACACAGAGGATTGGACCCAACCTGAACCCCTTGAGCTGCTTTTCAGTATTTTTACTTTGAAGCCAAGGGCCTGAATGTGGTTTAGGAGGAACTTACACCCAGCAGGGAAGGTGGATGTGGGTGTGGAACCTGTGGAGTTGTGGCTGCACCTCTGCATGAACCACGGGAGTGTTTTCAGTGTCCCCTCACAGCACAGCAGGAACTAGCTTTTCCCAGAGAAAACCCTCCCTGTGCCTCACCTCTGCTGGGAACAACCCTCTACATTGATTTAATCCCTTCACTTCTTCTGAATTAGCCATGGAACAAGTTCCTGGAGAGACGTGCTCAGCAGTTTGGGGGTGCCCCCCCACCCATCCTGCCCAACAGAGATCAGCCATGGGCCACTGCTTGTTTTTGTGGTGTTTTATCAGGCTGCTGCATGTCCTTTAACTGCCAGCTCCTTGTAAAAGCTTGTTTCTTCTCCTCATGCCTGAAAGCATTTGCTGCTCGTCCCTTTTTGGGTGGCTGAGTATAAAAGCAGCCTCCTCAGAGAGGTTTAGTGTCTGCTCAAACTCAGTGCTGCACTAAATCCAAGGAACACCTTTGTGCATCCTCACAAAATTACCTGATGGCCTCAGGGGGGACAAACCTGTTTGTCTCTTTGATTCCCGAGTAAAACTTCTTAAAAAAAAAAAAAAAAAATCACCTATGTATTTAAATCAAAGCTGCCTGGTGATCCATGAGGGCTTGAACACTCAGCAGTGTTTTCCAGGGGAATTCATGCTCAGAAGAAGGTGATTTCTGTGGGGTATTGAGAAATTTCCCTGCACTTGTTTACTTTAGATGGGTGGTCTATTTGCAATTTTTGTACAGTATTTGAAGAAAAAGTTCAATACAACAGAAACAGGGGACAGGAATGATCCCCACCCCCTTGTTTTTAACACTCTGTGAATCTGAGAGAGGGGAAAAAAATGTGTATGGCACCACCGGAGGATGATGACAGTAGAGTAAATGTTGTGGATTATGGCCTGTGGTGGAATGTCAACATCAAACTTATTGTGGCTTTTGCAGCTTGACAAATCTGTGTTGTGAAAGCTCCTGTACGTGCACCTAGGGCACAGGCTGCCTTCAGAATCAGGGATGGAGCTTTTCCTTCACAGATAGTGAAATCAGTCTGGAAATTAATGTAAAAAGGGGATGATACCGCCAAGTAAATTCACCAGATCCTGCTTCTGGCTATGCTGACAGAATTACTGTACTATTAACATTGTTCTTCCTCACTCTCTTGGCTCTAAGTGTATTTTTACAAAGCTTGTAAAAGAAATAAAAATAAATTAAAGGGTATTTTGGGAAAATTGGAGAATTGCAATATCCTACAGCATTTTGTTTACATTGTGTGTAAAAATCCTCCAGAGAGAAAAAATCCTGTGTCACAACTTAGAAGAAGTTTGTCTGTCCAAAGGGGGTTTTATACTCCTTGTCTACAAAATCTTGTAGTACAAAGCTACGGATTATTCTGTGTTTCTGTATAAAAACAGTTTCGTGTTCAGTCTCCAAAGCAAATTTCCCGGCAGAACTTCAAACATCCTTTGTCTGTCTCCCTTTGGAGAGCGTTTCCAGGAACCAGCAGCTCTGTGTACCCCAGTCATTTGCATTCTGTGCTGTAAGTGCCCAGTGAAAATTTGTTGCCTAAATCCCGGCTTTCCCACTTGGAAAAATTCAGGCACCTCAAAGAAACAAACTGAAAAGTTTGCACCGAGTGTTTTGCCCAAGGAGCGACAAGAAGGAGTTTTCAGTTAAACTCCCAGAGCAAGTGGAGCCCAGATGTTTTTAGTAAACAGCTTTCAAAACTCACCGTTGAGACCAGTGTCAAATTTCCAGACACATGATCAACCTTGGAGCCAAGTTTAGAGTTGCTTTGTGTTTACATAAGGTCTGGAAGCTGAATGACACTGTGGATGGAGTGGAGGTTCTCCATAACAAATATTTGACTGGATGCAATTTCTCTTATTTACAGGACTTTGAGCTTTGGGGAAAAAGAAAAAAAAAAAAGGTTACTGTACTTTTGTTGATTTTACATTTGAGGCATATTCAGCATTTTCTTGCTCACTGGAATTGGAACAGTTGTTGATTTTTAACTGGGATCTGTTATTATTCTGGCCATTAAACCAGCATGGTAAAATCAAGTGTTTTAAAGCTAGAGGTGAAGCATTTTTATAGGTGAGAAATGAAATTTGTGCATTCCTGGGCATTCTGGCTCTCTGCTCACACCAAGGCAGCCCTCTCACTGAAGGTCTAACTGGATGCCAAAGCCACATGCCAAGGTTTTTGCTCAGGGACTGTATCAGCAAAAATCTGTCTCAGAATTAACTTTGGGTAACTACTGTCCATTATTGTTTAGGAGTCCTGTTTTCTGCCCCTTTGGAAAGGTTGTGCACGAGAAGTGCATGGGAAGAGTCAGGATAAATGATATTGAAGTGGGGTTAGGAGTCATGGAAACTTTCCCTTTGGGTATATCTTGATCTCTGACCTAATAACCTTCTGTATCATATGCAGACACTCACCAAAGAAGCTCTGATTATTTTTGCATGCTGAAAACTCAGCTTTACTATCCCTAAATGGGCAGATTTTGGGGTCTGTGCCCTGTGTACAGTAGCTAAGCTGTAAACAACAAGAGAGCTTGCCCCATTGTTCCTGATGGGATATCATCCAAGGGAAAACAGGGATTGTCTTCAACAATTTGAAGCTTGTGTAGGCAGACAATACACTGTTTTTTGCCTGTGGGCAGCATGAACATGCCTCTACTTCAGCCCAAGAAAGCAGCTGAGAGGGACATGAATTCAAAATCCACACACACTGCTGAGAGGATGGGACAGGCCCTGGGCAGCTGAGAATGTTGAGGGGTAAAAAAGTGCTAAAATAAGGGAAGAATTTCTCCCTAACCAGTAAGGATTTTTTTTTCAAAAGAGCTTTACAGGCATTCTTGGGAAGAAGCCTGCTAAAAGCATCACCTTACTCAGGCTGGGCTTTCCATCAAGTGACTTTCACATTTAGGAGGGAATTCTTCCCTGGGAGGGTGATGTGGCCCTGGCAAAGCTTTCCCAGAGAAGCTGTGGCTGCCCCTGGATCCCTGGAAGTGTCCAAGGCGAGGTTGGATAGGGCTTGGAGCAACCTGGGATATAGTGGAAGATGTCCCTGCCCATGGCAAGGGTGGAACAGGATGATGTTTAAGGTCCCTTCCAACCCAAATCATTCAGGGATTTTATTAGAAATGTATTTTCACAAAGAGTAGCACAAGATAAAAGGAGGCCTGAACCAAGCCATGAGGAAACAACATGAAGTCAAAATTAAATCAGTAACTTGAGACAGGAAAGATCTGGGAATGGCTGAACCTAATCCTGTATGAGAGCAGAGTGGTGAATTCTTCACCTTGGTCACCAAGACATGACCCCATGGCTGTGCAACCCCGTGTTTCCTCTCCTGCCCACGTAAATCTGTTGTCATCAAACACAAAGGACATTGTGCAATTCCAGAAAGCAGAATTTGGGACTTCCCTAATCCTACTGACGTTCGATCACGGGTGGCACAGACTGTCCAAGCTGCAGAGGAAACATTCCTGTTACAAACTTTGCCATTATGGAGGTTTGTTTGATGTTCCTGTTTTGAAGACACTCCACTGTGAGCACAGTAATAAAGCAAAAAAAAAAAAAATTAAAAAGAGTCTGCCCAGCAGCTACTTTTTTTTTTTTTTTTTTTTTTTTTTTTTACATAAGCATTTATGTGGGAGGAGAACAGGAGATTTGAAATGTACCTGGCAGCCTGCTGAAGCATAGGTATGACCCACGTTATCTTATAGATCTTAATTACTTGTGATGGTTAACCGACAGGAGCAGCAGAAAACCCTGAAACAAAGGGAGGCCGAGGCTCCCTGTTCCCTGCAGGGCATTTGGAGTGTCTGGAAAAGTGCTCTGGTGCTGCCCTTTACCCACACACAGGCACTTGTGCAGTCACGCGTGGGACATCCCACAGTGCCGGGAAAGGTCAAAAACCAGATAAAAATGTGTAGAAAGAACTGGTGAGAGGAAAGCAATTATTTAATCTGAGTTAATTGGCTGAGTACATATAGAAAAAAATATTTAATCTGGGTTTGCAGGCTCAGTACCTAGAGGAAAAATTATTTATTCTGAGTTTACAGGCTCAGTAAGTCGTATTTCTGACGGATTTCAGCAGGAACACTGGCTTGGGATAAACCAGGGTTGAATGTTGGCTTGGGAAAAGCCAAGATTGGGGCGTTCAGTGCTATGGCATGATCTCAGTTTAAGCAGTTTCTATTCCCTTGTAATCTGGTTAAATTTAAGAAAGCAGAAACTAAAATACTCCAGTGCTTATTGTAAATTAATGACTGAACTGAATGACTGAAGAACCCGATGTTCATTGAAAATAAATGACGGCACACACCGAGTGACTGGGACAGCACTAAAAGCAGCTGAAATATCTCATTACCAACAGGCTGGTGATATTTGGCCTTCAATTTCTGGATTTAACTTGGATTTTTGGAACTTCTTCTCAGGGTTAGGCATTGGAACCAACCGGCCGGGGCGGTGGCGGGGCCCCAGTACCCGGAGAGACGCGGGATGTAGGATGCGGGATACAGCATGTGGGATGTAGGATGTGGGATACGGGCTGGCGGCAGGCCGGGCAGTGTGGCCGGGGGCCGATGGCGGCAGGCCGGGCAGTGTGGCCGGGGGGCGATGGCGGCAGGCCGGGCAGTGCGGCCGGGGGCCGATGGCGGCAGGCCGGGCAGTGTGGCCGGGGATGATGGCGGCAGGCCGGGCAGTGCGGCCGGGGGCCGATGGCGGCAGGCCGGGCAGTGTGGCCGGGGGTGATGGCGGCAGGCCGGGCAGTGTGGCCGGGGGGCGATGGCCGCATGTGGTGATTTCTGGGGGATTTCCCAACACCGGCCATTCCCTCACGGACGGCGCGCGCGCGGCGGGAAACAGCGGCGCGCTGAGGCCCCGCCCCCGCGGTGGGCGTGGCCTGGGCGGGTGCTGAGTCACGCCGAGCCAGCAGAAGGGCGCTGGAGGCCCCGCCCCTTCCCTGGGGGCGTGGCCTGGCGCGCGGCAGTATAAAATGTGCGTCGACTGGCGGCCGGCCCTCACAGCGCGTCGGCGGCGGAGTGGAGCGGGTTCCTGCGTCAACAGTGCTTGGACGGAACCGGCTGCGCTCGGGCCCGCCGCCTCCCCCCCCGTCACCACAGCCTATACAGTCACCGCAACACCTACCGGAGCACCTCAGCCATGGCAGCACCCCCCTCTCAGGTGCGTCAGAACTACCACCAGGACTGCGAGGCCGCCGTCAACCGCCAGATCAACCTGGAGCTCTACGCGTCCTACGTGTACCTTAGCATGGTGAGTGCAGCGGGCGCGGCGGGGTGAGGGAAAGGTCCTACGAGAGGGATGAAAGGGCTGCACGAGGGCCTTGCCCAGCGGGGGGTTCCTGGGTGGCGGGCGGTGCCTGCGGGCCCGGCTCCTCCTCCTCCTTTTTCTCCACCTCCTCCTCCCCCCTCTGCCTTCAGGCCGTGTGTCTGGGCCGTCCCCTGGGTATAGGTGAGGCCCTTTTATCTCGCTTGCTCCGCGGCCGTTGCCCTTGGCGGCCCCGTTATCAGCGGCGCTCAGCGCCTCGCCGGCGCCTCTGCCCTTGGGGCCGGGCGAGCGGGAGGTGCCCGACCAGGCGCTTGGCACCTTTCCCGCAGGCGTGCTCGCCTCCCAGGCACGGGTTTTACTCCAGGAATCGGTAGGAATCCATGGTTTCCTTGGGCCCTGTGTTTACGTGTCTCCTTTGGCCCGAGGCGCCCGTTTTAGCCGTTCCCTGACCTCTGTGCAGCAATCCTGGTGTTTTGGGCGTGCTGGGACATTGAGACTTCCTAGTGACGCTGTGCTGCGTTGTGGCACGTATTTTGTACTTCTTTTTCCTGTGTTAATTTGTTTCGGAGTCCTGTTTTGAGCTTCTGGTGGTGAGTGATAGCGGAACCCAAGCACTGGTGCGTTGCCTTGAGCCTCCAGGCCGCTGGTTTAAGACAGAGAATTCTGTAATAGGTTGGTAAATAACTGGCAGTTGATACAGAACTTTCCATTGAATCCTGGCAATGGCTCTGACCAAGGAATAGACAAGCTGTGTGACAGCTTCTAACTGCCGTTACAGGCTTTTTTAGCTTTCAGAAAAGTAATTGCTGTTGAATTAATATTTTAGTTACTGTTGAATTTATATCATTTTATCTCTTGTATTTCAAATGTGACCTTCCCCCCCAAAAAAAAGGTAGAAAGTGTATTCCTTAGTCTAATCCCTGGAAAGCATAGGGAAACGAGAGCTTTATTGCAGAAGTACCTGACAGCTCTTGGCTCACCCTTACCTGATGTTGCAAGTCATGACCCTGACTTGCAATGTGATCATTGCAAACAAGCTCAAGCAAACAAAGGGAAGATTTCTCCTTGAAAAAGGCTTTTCAAGGCTGCAATGTAATGGTGCTTGGAACAGGTACCTGCGGGCTGTCAGGGTTTGTTTTTGTATTTTCAGAGCTGAGCCAAGGACACAATCACCGTTTATTTGTGCCCTTGGTAGGGATACAGGTTAAAATTTAATCCCGGCTGGAAAAATGGAATGATACTAAAGAGATAGTTGTACTAAGGAGAGAGTTGTCCCACACTGCCTTGCTGGCCTGGGCTTGGACTGCAGCCATCCTGAAGCAGAGATTTAGAGCCTGTGAACTCTTTATTTTTTAGTCCTACTATTTTGACCGGGATGATGTGGCCCTGAAAAACTTTGCCAAGTACTTCCTGCATCAGTCCCACGAGGAGCGGGAGCACGCTGAGAAGCTGATGAAGCTGCAGAACCAGAGGGGCGGGCGCATCTTCCTGCAGGACGTCAAGGTGAGCTGGGGGCTCTCCCTAGCTGGAAGGAGATGAATTTTCTTCTGGGTCCTCCCCAGAAGGAGCAGCAGCTGACACTGGAGAGGCACAGTAATTAGAGATGTGGAGCAATTTGATTATTTGTGGTGCTTGACTAATCTAAAAGTACTTGTGTAAGGAGAGGGTGCTGAGCCTCAGGTTGTTTGCTGTGGGGTGAAGGCAGAACCAGAAGGTGACTGGTTCATCACCGCCATGAAATTTACCAGACAGTAGATGTGCTCTGTGCACTGTTTGGAGAAGTGGGACTTTGAGGGTTTGCTCAGTTTTGTTCTGAGGTTGCACTTCAAGTTTTTGACTTTGCTGGTCTGAACAGGCTTTGAGAATGATCTAAAAATTCCACCCTGCTGGTCTGCGAGTTCTTACAGAAAACATGTCCTGTGCTTTCCCCTTTGCAGAAGCCAGACCGTGATGACTGGGAGAATGGCCTGACTGCCATGGAGTGTGCCCTGCACCTGGAGAAAAACGTGAACCAGTCACTGCTAGAGCTGCACAAATTGGCAACTGAAAAGAACGACCCCCATGTAAGTGCATGCTGAGTATCAATGTGGCTGTCCAAGGATGTGTGTTTAGGGCTGAGCTATGTGCTCCTGGTGGTGTTAGAGGTGAAGAAAAGCGTGAACCAGGGATGCAGCCCTTCCAGAGTCCTTTGGTGGTGTTATCACTGTCCTTCCAGGAGCATTTTTAAAGTGGCAGGGACCTGCTTTATTCCTCTTGAAGTGTGTCTGTGAACAGTCTCTATGGAGACTGTTTCTGAGGGGGTTGAGTTACATCTTTTTAAGGCTTTTTGTCACAAGGCTTTTTTGCCACAAAATTCCAGAGCTGCTTTGGAATATTAAAAGCCTTGTTGTTTCAGAACAGTGTCTGAAAACATGGGATTCTTCTCAGATGGAAATTTTTGGCAAGGCTGGATTGAGGTTAATATCAGGAAGAGATTAATATGCGTGAGAATCCAAGCACTCTTGGAAGTGTCCTGCCTAAGTTAGAGGGACAAAACCAGAGGTGTAAATCCTCACTTATGTGAGTTTGCTGTGCAGTGGGGGTGTCTCAAATCTGTTCAGGAGCTTGACTAATACTTCCTGTTATGAGGAAGAGGAGAGGCTTCCTGAGCTGCCTGGCTCTGCAGGGTTCTGGAGCAAGTGAGCCTACGTAAGCCTGGCTCACTTTGATCTTGTTCTACAACAAGACTAGAGGCTGCTTCCTCTCAGCTTGAAAATTCTGCATCCTTAGAGAGCCTTGGTAGGATTTCAGGTCTGAATTTAAACCTCTGGTCTCCCTTCCAGCTGTGTGACTTCATTGAGACCCATTACCTGGATGAGCAGGTGAAAGCCATCAAGGAGCTGGGTGACCACGTGACCAACCTGCGGAAGATGGGGGCCCCCAAGTACGGCATGGCAGAGTATCTGTTCGACAAGCACACCCTCGGGGACTGCCACAGCTGAAGCCTTGCCCAGAGCCACGCTGTGGGTTTCAGTGGGACTCCTACTTACTGTCCAGCCGTGCATGCAGCTTCAGCTACCTAGATAAACAGTTCCATTCTCTGTACCAAATATCCCCCCTTCTCTTTGTGTTTTATGTACTGCCCTCCAGCCAATAAAGTGACTTGGTTCCACCTGGCTTTTCCTGTTTAGTTTGGAGGGAGAGCAGGCAGCTGTAGTGAAGGCAGTGGGAGGTAAATTTGTTGTGTGACATGGGGGCTTTGCAGCTGCTGCTGAAGGCAGAAGTAGGAAGATTGCTGTGGTTTCTTTAAATTCCTTGCAGGGAACTAAAATGAGGAAATGAAACCAAGGTATTGGGCTTGTGCCTCACTTTTATTTTCTGAGGGTGGGCAGTAAAAATCAGCTGAGTGGTGTCTGCTGACATCCAGCTTTCTCTGAGCACTGTCAGTCTGTGGTGGGGGATGTGTAACTTAAGAAAGAAGCAATGTGCTGGGCAGGTGCTGCAGCTGCCTGTGCTGGCAGGCCCTCACCCTGCCTTACCCCAGTACTGGAAAACAGCCAGACAGGACTGGACGAGGCACTGTGGGTCTGCATCACAAATGATGGGACTTTCTTCAGTCCCTTACATTTCCCTGGAGTATCTTGTTAGGAGTGCAGGTTCTGCCTGAGGGAGGACTCAAGTTCTCATTCTTGCTGTGAGGAGGAGGGAAGTATCCACATTAACTGTGCTCCTGTTCTGGGCTACACCTGGCTGGTCAGGCTGGTACCTGCAATATTTAACACTCAAAGTCTTCTGGTACAGATTGAGGTTTTTTTGGTGCTTTTGTTCTTGTTGCAACAGGACTTGTGCCTGCTGCTGTAGCTGAGGCCAGGAGCAGTGTGTCCTTAGTGCTGGTTTCAGCCCAGGCTGGGCTCCAGCTACATGTCCAGCACCTCAGTTTGGGTGACTGCCAAGATAAGGCAGGTATCCCATGGATTCCCCTTTAGCTGTACTGGTCCATCGGCTCTTCCCCTGGGCTTTCACTGGCCTCCAGGATCACCTCCATCAGCCCCACATAGTCACCCTCGGCTAGGGAGATTCCAGAGTCGTTGGGGGATGGACTCTCTGCTCTCCTGGGCTCTTTAGGAGCTGGGGGGTTAGGGTTTCCATTCCCAGTGTCTCTCATATTCCTGGAACCCTCTGCGTGCTGGTCTGGAGCGCTGGCTGCATCTTCCAAGCTCAGGCTGCGAGCCTCAGGACCCAGGTTGCCCTTGTGGGACCTTTCCAGCACTGGAGAGGTTACGGGAGTGAAGGAGAAGCAGAGGGAGGCGCTGGCTCCGGGGGTTTTGTTACTGGGGGTGTGAAAGGCACTGGAATGCTCCGAGTTGGGAGTGGCTGAGGCTGTGTTCTCCAGGTTTAACCAGGGTGGGCGTGAGGCTTTGGAGCTTTTCAGGCTTCTGAAGTTGCCTTGCTTCTCGTGTTCAGGGGGCTCCGGTAGGAAGGGGAATTTGGGGCTGTTGGATGCTGTGGACTGTGCTCCTGGACTTCCCGTGGTGGCAGCTTCCCTGGAGCTGCTCTTTCCTTCTTCCACTGTCACAGCTGTGAAGTCAGGACCTTTGGTCCGCTCTGTTGGCCAAACAAAGGTTTCCTTTGCAGCAGAGCCCAGGGAGCTCTGGCTCTTGTCCACATCGCTGGCTCTGGAAGGGGAGGTGTTGACAATGACATCCCGGAGGGAAGTGGAGCACGCCGCGATGCTGGAGAGCGCCGGGGGCTTCTTGCGCCCTTGGCGTCGGGAAGGGAAGATCATGGGGATGGAACTGATGGGCGTCTGTGGAGCGCTGTAAAACCCAGGCCTCTCGTAAAAGGGGGTGGACATGAAAGCATCAAACTCCCTCAGTTTTCCCTCCTCGCTGTCCCACTGCTCCTGGGAGTCTGCCCTTGGCTGATTGATGCCACAAGGGCTTCCAGCCTTCCCCATGTCCTGGTAGGTGTAATGGGAGAAGGGTGACGTGGGATCTCCTCGCCGGCGCAGCAGGTTCATCCGGGAAGAGGACCTGGAGAAGTTTGGGGACTGGACACCCAGGAGGCGGCCCAGGTGTCCCAGCAGGGGAGTGGAGTGGTTGGCCTCCTCGTTCTCTTTAATCTGCTCCAGGGGCTGGAACTCCATCTCTTCCTTCTGCATGCTGGGAAAGGCAAAGTGGATTTTTATACAGCTACAGATGGAGGGGGGAGGATCTCCTGGAGAGGCTGGCAGCACTGGGAACGCTCCTGCCAGTGGCAAGTCTCTCCCTGTGTTGCCATTAGCCCTCCAAAACAGGGATGTTCATCATACAGGTGAGGAAAAGAGGTTAGATTTACCCTTTTCCATGGAGAACTTTAGTTGTTGTGGATGAGCCTAAAAGCTCCTCAGGTGTAATGTCCTACACAAGACTTGATCCAGGTGTTGTGCTACTCTGCCCCTGCACTCACCTGATGTCAAAAGTGGAGCCCAGGAAGGATGGGCGCTTGTACTCAGCGGTGGCTGCAGTGTAGGGTGGCTGGGGATCGGGCTCGTTCCAGTACAGGTCCTTCTCCAGAATGGGTAAATCCTGGTGCATCTCATCCACTGCCATGAGTGAGACCTGCAGGGGATAGCAGGAATGTCACACGGATTGAGCAGCCTTCTGTGTGCCTGTTATCGAGGGACAAAGGAACGCAGAGCTGGAGGAAGCGGTGCAGCACAAAAGCCAGACAAGTGGCTGGGGTTGCTGTGGTTTCCTGTAATTTAGGTTGTTTCTCACACAGAGATTTGACTAATTGGAGGGAAAATGGTGCTGAAGGAGACAGGAAAGCAACAGGCTCACTAGGACAGAAGGGTGGGAGGTGTGGAGTTATTGCATGGCAGAAAGCAGAGGAGGCAGTTTTAGATGGACACACACTAGGAAAGCCCAGGAGAGGCAAAAATGATGTGTCATTCAAAGGCAGCTGGGGCCTGAAAGGAGCAGGCTGGATCCATCCCAGGTGCCAGAGCATAGACTGAAGCTGCAGGCAGCCTCTCTGTACAATGATATGCCAGAAGCCTGAGATTCCCTGGCGTGGATTGGGGGAAATCTCTCCCATCACAGGCAGGGAGGTGTGGCAGGAGAATTCGGTCTCTATCCTGCCTTGGTGTTCCTATTCAGATGAGGCTCACCTAGCACATCTTCCTCCCCTTACCTGCAGGTTCCTGTCGATGAGCCAGTTGGCTTCAAAGTCATCATCATCCTCCCCAAAAGGGTTGATGAGCTGCTCAGCCACCTGCATGTGGAGAGCACACAGCAAAGGTCACCACTGTCATCCCTGCCCCTTTCCCTGCAGGAAGAAGTCATGTGTGATGTCCCTTGAATTCCAAGCACTATTTTTCCTCCCAAAAAGGGGTGGGTTAAAAGTGAAGGCATCCCAGGGGCTGGGAGACACTGGAATTTGAAATAACTCCCCCCTGCTCACACAGCCTTCTTGCAACTTCAGGATCTTCTTTTTTCCCTTTAGTAAGGACCAAAGCCTAGGAAAAGTGCAGCTGCTGTCCAGAATGAGGCAGCTGGAAAACTAGAAGGTCCTGGCAATTCCCTCAGCCCCTACTGGCTGGATTCCTGGTGAGCTCACACTGGGAAAAACCCTTGGCTGGGTCAGATTCCAGCTCCAGCCATGTTTTCTTGGACTTACCTTTAACCAGCCAGCGTAGAAGAAGAATTGCAAAAACGTAAAGACAGGCACGAAGAGATCCAGCTCGTGGCCAGGATATGCTTTCTCTGGATCCAGGAATTGCCTCCCAATCAGGCAGGCCAGGAAGAAGCTGTAAACAGCCACGGTCACCACCTGGGAAGGACGCCAAGGGACACACCAGGGCAACGTGAGTTCCCAGCACCTCCCTTCAGTTACACCCCACACAGCTCCAAAGCCAGACTCTGTAGCCTCTGGAAAGCCTTGGATTCAGTTCTGACAGGCTTTCTGCAGGAGGATGCATTTCCCTGCAGAAAGCTACAGCCATTCCCTTCTCCCTTCAGCTTTTACCTACACTGTGTGCTGTCCCTGGAATGATATCTGTGCAGGTGTTACAGGCCAGTGGCAGCAGCAAGCACATGACATCCTGGATGGGCTGGAAGGTGTCTCATGGCTCAGTCTGTGCTGGCAAGCTATTTCCAAGTCCAGGAAGGGAACCCTGGCATTGCTGTTTGCTCCTTCCTTCCTGCTTCTCATGCTGAGCTTTTATTAATATTTGCCAGCCTAGATTTCTGGCTATGCTGAGCTTTGTGCTTTTCCCTGTCACCACAGGACTAGAAACTTCCCCTTTTCAAGTTTAGAAGTAACCAAGACTCTCACGTGGTCCCTTGACACAAAAAAGGGGGTTCAAAACAGGAATACACTTTCCCAACATGTTCCCCATTAACCTCTGGTGCTGCCAGAGCAGCAGCAGCAGCAGCTCCTGTTTCATGGTGAAGGGCATCCCTGCTATCTGAGCAGCTGGATTGTAGGAGACAAAGGAGCAAGGTGGTGCCAAGGTGTCTGCCTGGGCTGAGAAATAGCTGAGTACACGCCTGGCACAACCTTCCCGGGATGTGATCCCTGCAACATGGTGCAGGGAGTGTGTGTTCCTGTGTTTTCCCTGGATAGAGGTTATTTCTGGAGAGGTGGATGTGTCTGAGTTAGGGAAGGAGGCTGGGTGTGTGCTGAGGTACCGATGGAAGAGAGATGATGTTGTGCAGGTGTGGATGAGGAATTCAAGAGTATCCTGCATTTTTCACGGGAGGGTCAGGTATGAAGCAGTTCTACAAAGATAGGTTGAGAGAACTGGGGTTGTTCAGCCTGGCGATGAGAAGGTTTCAGGGAGGCTGTGGCCTTCCAATACCTTAAAGGAGCTTATGCAAAGGAGGAAGAGGGACTTTTTACACAGGCAGATAGTGACAGTTTTAAACTGATAGAGGGCAGGTCTAGATTAGATATGAGGAAGGAATTCTTTACTAAGAGGATGTGACTCCCTGGCACAGGTTTTCCAGAGAAGCTGTGGCTGCCACATCCCTGGAAGTGCCCAGGGTTGGACAGGGCTTAGAGCAGCCTGGTCTGGTGGAAGGTGTCCCTGGATGAGCTTTATGGTCCCTTCCAACCCAAACCATTCCAGGGTTCCAGGTGTGGGTGTAAGTGGGGATGTGCACAGGCAGTGGTGGAGCAGTGGGTGTTGGGGTTCCCTTCTCACCTGGGTGTAGACCAGGGGGATGCTGATCCAGTCGTATCCGTAGAGTTTCCCACACTGGCTGCGCAAAGTGTTGAGCTCCTACAGTGGGGAGAAGGGAATGGCGTGTCAGGATAACTTCCCATCTCCTTGCAGAGCCTCTCCAGCACCACTGTCCTCCATTGCTCCAGCCCTTTCCCTTCTGCTTATACCTTCTCTGGAAGGGGGGCTCAGTCTCAGCCTTGGAGGAATTCCCTGCTGCCTGGGTGTTTCCCCCTGAGCCTAAGATCCCTTCCTAGCTCACTTCACAGCAGAGTTTCTCCTCACAAAATGAGCAGCCAACAGATGAGGCAAAGAATGCCCTCAGGAGCATCCATTTATCTCTCCTGTCTATAGATAAATATCCCAGAGGGAGATTTCTCTCTTCGTGGGCAGATGAATCCTGCTCCAGGCAACAGAAACCACATGACTTTCTCTGCACATGAATACCAAGAAGGATGAGCTTCTCTGGAGCCTTTTTCTGTGCAGCTGGGCAGGGATTGTTGCCAGGCCTTGCCTGTGGAGTATGGCCTGTTGCCCAAAACTATCTAAGAGTTTTTAATAGCAAAGTTTTCTATGGGACCTCAGTTGTTGAGGATGTTTTTGACCTCTCCTAGACTTTGAGATACATTCTTCCTTGTGGCTTTCCATCTGTATCCTAGAAACCTCCACTGGCATTGGCTGTTCTAGAATGTGTCAAGGACCTCCTTCACAGGTGCCTCCTGTTCCCCAGGATCTCCAAGACCTGCCTGTCTCTCTGTCACTCACATTCAGGATGCCTTGGAGCAGCACGCTGTCCCGGATCCTCCCGTCATTCCTCGCCTTCACGGCCAGGTTGGAGAACCACACACATGGGATCCAAAACTTGTTGTGGGGGGAATTCAAGCTCTCAAACTTCTTGTGCTCTTCTGGTGTCATGAGGCCTGGATGGGAAAGAGCAGATGGGAGAAGGAGGGACATAGAGGGCAGAAGGAACTGATCTGGTCTGAAATGAAAACATCGGAATCTCAGGGGGATGCCTTGGCTCTCCCTAAAAATTCCAGTAAAAACTCAGAACTTGGGGAGACATGTAGAAGGACAAGTGTCCTTGTTAAAACATTGAATCCTGGAGGTGGGATAATGAGATTTCACTCTGAATGTCTGCAGCACATCAGATCAGAGTCATCAGGGAGATAAAGCACTGCTGACAGTGCGGCTTCCTGGTGTCCACAGATACTTGTTGAGAAGGGGATCATTTGTGTCCCTAGAGTGCCTTTTCTTTTTAGGAGGCCAACAATATTACTTCTCTGTGAATTGCCAAAGGAATCCAGACAATGTGGGCAGACTGGGAACTGCTGCACCTTGAGGAGCATCTCCCAAGAAGATTCAAGGTGCCCAGCAGTTAAACTCAGAGAGCCGGGGCTGGAATTCCCACCTGCCCTGAGGGAACAGCACCACCCCATTTCCAAAAACGCTTTCCCAGGGGGCCCTGCCCCTAGAGGAGCAGCAGGGGCAGTGCTGACCTGCCCTGACGACGTGCTCCATGCTGGGGAAGCGCTTGTAGACGGCGGTGCTGACGGAGCGCAGGATCAGCACGCTGACCAGGTTGCTGTAGCGCATCAGGGTGCGGCGTAGGAGCCGCCCGTACTCGTCCTCCCCATCCACGTTGCAGGACACCAGGTTCATGATCCGGTCTGGCCATGGGATGCTCTCGTACTGAGCCCACCAGCGGGACACCACCAGGGCCACATAGAAACCTAGAGGGGAGCAGAGAGAGTCAGGCATCTGAAAAGAGCTTCCTCCCACTCTGTCTGCTCTCCTCTTCCCCTGCTCACACAGGGATGGGTGCAGGAATGTCTGGAGGGGAATTCAGTCCTCCATGCTAATAGAATCAGAACAGTTTAGGTTGGAAGGGACCTTAAAGAGGATCTCATTCCAACCCCCTGCGATGGACAGAGACATCTTCCACTATACCAAGTTGCTCAGAGCTCCACCCAGTGTGGCCTTGAAAACTTCCAGGGATGAGGCAGCCACAAATTCCCTGGGCATATCTGATGCCACTTGGAGCTTGCCCTCCTGTGCTGGGGGACACTCCCAGCTGTGACAATAAAGGATATATCCCACTTGAGGAGTTTTACAAAGGCAGAGAGAGGGAGCTGCTCTGCCAGCAGAGCTTTGCCGAGCCAAGGAGCAGAAATGTTGTCCCATTTCCCTCCCTGCTGGATTCCTGACAGCTCCTTACCCAGCACGAAGGACACGGGGATTAGCTCGGCGTAGCTGTTGCAGTACAGAGCCAGCTTCTCGAACATCAGCCTTTGGCTCTCGCTCAGGATCAGCCTAAAAGGGACAAACAGAAGCAGTTCTCCCTCTCCCTTCTCTCCTTTGTCCCCTCCCCTTCCCTCCTGTGAGCAGAGTGCCTGTCCAGTGGGATCCCTGCCCCAAACCTGTGTTTCTCCCATGTCCTGCCCCAGGCCAGGCTGTGGATGTGAAGTTGCTCACCTGTAGACAAGGCTGATGGTGAAGTAGAGCGAGATGAAGATCAGGAACTCGGAGTAGAGCAGTTTGTAGATGCTGCCTTTCCACTGGAGCAGGAGCTGGGAGAAGGTGCCCAGGCGGGCATCAGCCACGCGGTTGGTGTAGGTCACTGTCATCACAGCTCCTGTGCAGGCACACGACAAGCAGGGCTTGGAGCTTGAGCAGGAGGAGGATACAGGGGCATCCCAAGTGTCCCATAAGCAAGATGGAAAGGAAGGAGAAAACAGAATGAGCTGAGATCAAAAGCCAGGTAAGATGGAGGCAGCAGCACAGAGAACCAGGAAGCAGTCCACAGCAGGCAATTAATTTGATGAGTTTGCCATCTTTTCTCTGTTCTTGAGCTGGTTATAGTGACCAAGGATGTGTTTTCTGGTGGACTCCTTTGCTTTTAGTGTTTGATTTTTGTCAGCATTCAAGTGGGGCTGGTTGGTTGGAGAGGACAGAACACTTGTGGTAAGATTAATCTCAGGGTCACAAACTCCAAAGTTTATGCTTATTCCAGTAATTTTCTTAATATAGTTTCTGTTGCAAATATGTTTCTGTAAACCTACTTGCTGGGAAATATCTTCCTGGAATACTGCAGGAAAAAAACATACCCAACCCAAAGGAAAGGAAAATCCCCAGAATGATTTCTTGGGACTGATCCAGATGAAGGCATCCCAGCAAGGATAGCTGCCTGCACTCTGCTGGTCCTAGTCCTGCAGGCAGAGCAACCTTCCCTGTTGGAGATCTGTGGGATGGAGTTGGGCCAGCCTCACAGGGCCCAAATTCCAGGAGCTCCACCTCCCTTCTCCTTCAACCATATGTTGCACAATTAATCACAGTGGCTGAAAAATAGGCACTCAGGCTCCTGAAATGCTCCCCAGACATGCAGCATCCCCATTTCACTTCTAGTCTAACTTGCATAAATAATTCTTTATAATCAATTAATAATCTGACTCATAGTTGCATAAACCTGAATTTATTTTAAAAACACCCCAACAAATAACAAGACACCTGTGTTATCCATGCCAGGCAGATTGGTGAATGACTTCTTGGGTTAGAAATAATTATCCAGTGTGAAACTACTGGTATTTCTGAATCCTAACATGTCACCAGGCATTACTATTTAACAGAGGTAATAATGTTAATTATTATGAGGCCTTGGGCTCTTCCCTGAATGATGGGGATGAAGAAGCACTTCAGGGGACAGTTCACACCCTGAAGCAGCTGAAGGCAGGTAAGTTTGGGTCCATATTCCTCATTTATTTCTCATTTAAACATCCCAGTGAAAGATTTATACTTAGGTGGGGACAACTCAGGTCCCAGTGAGCTGCTGACAAAAACCAGCAAAGTCTGGATTTTTGGCTATTTCAACCAAGCAGCATCTTTGTCCTGGGTTTGGATTTTTGGTGCTGCTCCTCCTTTGGGTTTCCCTGTCATAACTCAGGTTCCTGAGTCCCCTCTTAAGGGTGATAGAGAGGAGCAGAGCTGTCCCTGTCCCTAGCTGCACAAATGCCCGTTTCAGTAAATCCTTGTGTCCATTCCATATGGATTTCTGGGTACAGACCTGGGCAAGAGTGGGTTTTACCTGCCCCAGAGATTGCACACAGGGGCTGTCCAGAAGAAAAAGCATGCCAAAACCCCATGCATTTTTGGGGCCCCTTACACAAAGCTGCAACTTTTCTCTGGGCTTTGGGGCCCGAAAGCACTCAGGGAGATTCTTTGTTGCGTAATTCAAATACAGATTCCCTTTTTTTACCAAAGAAGGAAAACTCTAGCTCTTGTCAATGCAAATAATGGATGTCACCCACCTCTACTCCGTTCTGCTCCCATCTGGGATATGGGGATTTTCCCAGTGCTTTTCCCTCCAGCCCTGAATGGTTAAGGCACCTCCCTGCCCACCTGCCAGCCTGTGCTGGGCTCCCCTGGGATGTCACTGGGCAGCTGGCACGTTCCATTTGTAGCTGAGGTCCATGGCTGGAGGTGGCTCACTGGCACACCGGAGTCAGGATGGGCAGGAAGAGCCCACCCAGGGAGCTGCTGCCTGCCACTGCCTGCATCCCCTGCTCATCCCTCTGGACTAGCCAACACACCTGGAAGTCGACTGACCTGGAATCCAGTTGTGGGAACCCACAGCAAGCAAGATTCTGGGACATCAGGTGCATCACCCACCGCAAACAGACCCAAGCAGGACAATGAGCAGACAGAGCAGAGGGACAGAGCCAGAGGAGGTCACAGATAGGCAGGAAGACGGATCTCTGCAGGAGAGAGTGATCCTCCTGCTGCTGTTAGGGGGATCAGATACTCACAGTCATGGGCTCCTGAGCCGTGCTGGAGGCTGGGGAGGTTTGGTCCTGCACGTGTCCCCGCTGGGTCCTTTGTGGCCCGGGCCACCGCCCGCCTCCTCGTGCCCCCTTGGCTCATAGGGGGATTGGACCTGCCCCACACGGTGTGCTAAGGAGCCTGAGACCCACTTGGGAGCTGCAGCCGGTCACTTGATGCCATAATCCCTCCTCATTACAAAAGAGACTCTGTTGTCTTTTGCCCTGTTCCCTCCTAATCTTCTGAGTAAGCCCTGCGTGTTTATAGAGGCGGCCGGAGGAGGGGGAGGCAGGGCTGGCTGCTTCGCTGCTGCTAACTCCTGGCACAGCCATGGTGGCTGCCAGAAGAGAGGCATTTTTCCTCTAATTCTTTCCTGTTTGGTCCCTCTCTCCGTGTCACAATCTTACAGGAACCCCAGGAGATTATGCAGGGCTGGAATTTTCCACCAAGGCTGTAAAACACGGTGCGCTTGGGGGCTGCCCTCTCTTCCCTAGGTCAGTGAAACACCTGGCCCATGTTCTGCCTGGCTCTCACAGGATGTTTCCCCGTCATCCCTTGCTGTCCCTGGATGAGTTTGCCACCTCTTCCAGCTGTGGTTTGGATACTGGGGATTTCCACTCTGCCACTGGCTCTCCAAGACTCTTTCCTGTGTTTGCTTTCTTTTGCTCTTGCTTTTCCAGCAGTACTTGAGAGTTGTTACTGTACTTCCTTGCAAGACATCCTGGGAAACATTGGTCATTGCCTTGTCCTCAAACTTCCACCAAACCAGGAGACTCCTTCCCTCTGTCTTCCCAGGGTCCTTAGTCCCTTTTCTGCTCCTTCCCAATTGTGACCATCCTTCCCTTCCACCACCTCCTGAATGCCTCTAGTCAGGTCTTTAGTAGGACATTCCTGTTCCATGAGGCTCTGAATCAAAATATTTTCTTAATGAACTGGTCTTCCATCCTTTAGGCAGCTGTGGAACACTGTGGAGAGGGAGCACAGGTTTGATCCTTGCAGGTAAGAGCAGCTGGAGACCCAGGCTCCTGTAATAACCAACTTTCTCTTGTGCTTTGTCTTTGACACGTACTTAACATCAGTAGCTGGGATCAATTTGTCCCAGCTGTAGTTTTCTCCTTCCTGTGGCTGCTCCTTGACAAGGGGAGTGGGTTGTTTCACTGCTCCTCTGGAGCAGGTGCTGCCTGGCATCTGCCTGGTGTGGGATTTCTGGTGCAGTCCTGGGAATTGCTGCAAGTGGCAAGGAGATCATAGTTTAAAACATGGATTCTGTGAAGGGAGATGAGAGCAGGAGGACCCTCTCTGAGGGGAATGTGGTCCACTGCCAGGGATGGAATTGGTGAACAGGCAGACTGAGATTTTGAGGCTCTTAGTGCCTGAACCTTCATCCCCACACACAGGAGGAGGAGGAGGGAGACCAAAATGCTTCAGGTGAGACATTTGCTGCAGGTTTGGCTGCTCCTGGGGACATGGAACAACCTCGTGAGTGTCCTGCTGTTTGTGGAGGGATGAGCTGGCATCTGGGGGCCTCTGCTGCCCTCCTCTGAGAGCAGCTCTTCTGGCAGCTTGTGTGCTCCACAACTGCCCTTGGGACAGCAGGAAATATGCGTGGAATTTAATATTAAAGTAAATAACTGAGGGGCTACCAGCGTGGCAGAGCTGTCTGGATCTCTTTCCACATCCCCTGTGGCCTCAGACCCTGAGGAAGAGGATGAAAGCCTGCCTTGTTCAGCAGAGCAGGAAGCAAAGAGGTGCTGACATCCATCCTCAGAGCCTGGAATCATCCTCATTCTCTTCATGTTAAAGATGGAGAGATTGAATTGCTGTGCTGGGAGTTGAATCTCTGTTTTGGGAATGCCAAAGGGCCACTCTTAATGCTGAGATAGCAGTAGCTGGCTAGGAAAGGCACAGTGCCCTCCTTGCTCTCTCCCAGAGAATAGTAAGTGTTTTTAGGGACAGCAGGTCCCAAAGTTTGGTGAAATCCCTTTCTCTTCTCCAGTTTCAATGCTGGGATATACACAGAGGCAGCTGGCATCAGACCTGTCTCTCAAAATTACATTCTTCCTTGGAATCTGATGTAATTTTTTTTTAAATGAAGTGGGAAGTGTCTGGGGAGATGCTGTTTTTTATGGATAGGATTTACTCAGAGGTTTGAGCTGGCCAGAAATGCTTGAAGAGGATACAGTGACCCTGCAGTGCTTCTATGAGCACCCCCAAGCTTGTTGCCCTTATGCTGCAGAATTCCTCACTAATTCTGTGCCACCCTGGGCTGCCCTGGGAGCTGGGGGTACCTATCCCTGTGCCAAGCTCCATCTCACCTTTTGCATTTTGCTTTTAGGGGCTTGGATGGTGACAAATCTCTCACTTTCCCTCTGAAGCTCAACAGTTCAGTGCATACATCATGAAAATGAGGGACGGGTCCTTAGTGAGGTCCCTCTTCTCTTGCCTTAGGAATTGTGGTGGGGATTAGGTGCCAAAGGGAGGATCAAACATGCTGGTAATCAGAGACCCAGAGGAGCCTTGCTGCAGCCCTTGCAGCCAGCTGAGCAAACATGTGGTACAGCCAAGGAGCCAGCCAGGAGGGGGTGGATGGAGCCTGGAGTTTTAGGCCATTTGTTCTCCTTTCCAAGGCAATAACATCCGGTTTGAGTTTGCTGGGTGAGCGGGTCAGATCCTGCTTTCCAAACTCAAAGATAATCCCTGTTCTTCCTTCCCTTCCCAGTCTCTGTCTGGCTTTTTCCTCTCCTCCCTTCTTCCACCTTTCTTTCCCTTTTCCTTTCTTCTTTTCTTTCTTGTCACTTCCCTTCCTTTTCCCCTTCTTCATTTTCCCTTTCTTCATTTTCCCCTTCTTCCTTTCCCCTTCTTCCTTTCCCACTTCTCTTCTGGGAAGAAGAGGGGGCACATGCCATTCTCCCCCTTGTGACAAGTTTCTTTTTCAAGTGGCTGGGATTCAGCATCTCCAGCACATCCCTCTCAAAGTTTCCTGTCGGCACTGTCAGTTCTCATCCTTCTTGCCTTTGTTGGCTTCTGGAAGCACTTCTACCTTTCTAATCCGAGGACCCTCTGTCGCTGCAGCCACGCCTTGGGAGTTAATAATTACAAAGACTAATTACTTCTGGTGCTGCTTTGCAGAGCTGAAGATCTTTCACCTCCTCCCAAAAGCTCCCTGAAGATAGCAAAGGTTGCAGCCGAAGACATAAACATCCCGGACAAGTTCTCAGACTTGAGAGCATGGGCTTGGCCTGTGTGGTCCCCATGGATCCCAGCCATGAGGCAGGGCAGGGCTGCAGGTGACACGGATATCCAGGAGATGCTGGGACAGAGAATTGCTCCCTGTGTGGTATCCAGGGCAAAACCCTGCAGTGGGCACGAGGATCACCATGTGTGACTGTCCTGCCTCTGGTGCTGGGTCTGTCCCAGAGGCAGAGCATGGACAAGCTGAGAGCAAGGAGGGAGCTGTGGCTGTGTATGGAGGCTCCAAGGGTGTACAGCTGCCTGGAGGGAAACCCAGGGCAACGGCAAGGTAGGATGTGATGGGAAATGTCCGCTGAGGGCAGGAACAGTTTTTGGTTCAGAATCCCAATGCTGTCAATCCACAGATGGCAATGGGATCCGCTATGGGACAGGGGTGACAGCAGGAGTGGTTTGCCGGTTGGGTTCCAAGCCAGTGCTCTCCTTGAAGTATAAAAACCCTGGACAATCAGCAGCCTTTTCTCCCCTAGCCAGGCTTCCCCCATCCTTCCACTTTCCTGCGTTTACATCCCAGGTTTCCCCTCTCTATCGGCTTTGTGGGGCACCGTTTTGGTAGTGGGGGGCTACAGGGAAGCAGAGATCCACCTGCAGCCCATGGAGGAGCCCAGGCTGGAGCAGGGGCATGCCCAAGGGAGGCAGTGACCCCACAGGGAGGCTGTGCTCCTGGCAGAGCATGGGGGCAGGACAAATTCCAGCCCTGGAGCTGCCTATTCCTGAAGGACTGACCCTGTGCAAGGGACCCACGCTGGGGCAGTGCATGAAGAACTCCTTGGAGAAGGAGGATTTCTCCTGTGGGAGGAACCCCACTCTGGAGCAGGGGCGGAGTGTGAGGCATCCTCCTCTCGAGGAAGAAGGAGCAGCAGAGACAGCAGCCCCCATTCCCCATCCCGCAGACGGGAAGGAGGCGGAGGAAACCAGGAGCCATTCCGAGCCGGGGACGAACAGCGGAGCGCAGGGACATTTCCTTTTCCTTCCTCACCGCCCCGCGCTGAGCCGGTGGGTGACAATTCCCAGCTAATTCCCAGCTCCAGCCCGTCCTGCGGAGCGACCCCTCAGGCCCCGGCGGCGCTGAGGGCGCAGCCGCGCCGGCATCACGTGAGGCGGGGCCGGGGATCGGCTTGGGATCGGCTCCGGGAACGGCGCTGGATCCTCCGGGCAAGGATCCGGCTCTGATCCCTCCGGGCACGGATCCTGCGGCGGCTCCGGTTTAGGTCCCTCCGGGCACGGCTCCTGCTCCGGCTCCTCCGGGCGCGTCTCTGCTTCTCGCCGCGGTTTCTCCCCCGGGCACGGCTCCCGGTGCCGGCGCGGCTGTCCCGGCCATGGGAGCGGCGGGCGCTCCTCCGCCGTGAGCAGCAGCGGCAGCAGCGGCGGGACCCAGCGATGTTGCGGGGGTAGGTGCGGGGCTGGACGGGGAGGGACTCTGTCCGTGTGCCGGGGCTCTGTGTCTTCCTAGAATCCTGGGATGGTTTGTGTGGGAAAAAGTTCCCTTCTGGAAAGGACGCCTTCATTAGACCGGGTTGCTCCAAGCCTTGTCCAGCCTGGCTTGGGCACTTCCAGGGATGGGGCAGCCACGGCTTTTCTCTGGGAAATGCATTCCATCACCCTCACAGGGAAGAAGTTGCGTAAGGAGATGGAATAAGGAGGCAGCAGCATCCCCAAACACAGGACTTGGCATTTCATTGCTGAGGCAAAGACAAGAAACTCCAGTGTGTTCTGCTATAATGTAATGACATAAAAACATAATAAACCACTGTCGGATGCTTTGCCAAACATTTGGGAGATGATGCTGAGCACACATAGGATGCTGAGCCACTGTGAACTGATGCTGGTCCAGGCATCTATCCCGGTGGGGATGGAAAAGTCAGGCCCTGCTCCTAAACCTGCAGTAAGAGTTTAACCTGGAGAGAGCCAGAGGTTGCTTGCACGGGAAACAACCCCGTCGGATCAGAGCTGCAGGAAACATGTGGGGCCCGCTGGAAAAAGTGCAGATCCTGCACATTTTTTTGCTTTTTCTACAGAAACCAACTTTAGAAGGTTGTGGGGTGTTGGGGATTTTTTTTTTCTTTTCTGTGTAGGTTTGCATTTCTTGTGTCAGAGCATGACTCTTAGGATATGATCCATTTTTCCTGGAAAGGCAACTAGCTAGCAGTCAGCAAGAGAGGGAGTGTTTGTGGTGGTCCTTTGGTCTCTGGGATTGGATTTCAGAGCCCCACCTGGACACTGAGCAGAATCCAGCACAGTCAAGGCTTCCAAAGGGATTCTATTTGCACAGAGTGGAGAAAGAATGAGCTACTCCATCATAGATGGTTTTCCAGGATATGTTTTTGGCATTACAGAGTGTGGGTGGGACTGCTTAATTCCTCCATATCCTCCAGTTTTCTTCCGTAGTGTGTGGAAATACGCTGAAATATCTGTCTCCTGAGGCAACTTTCAGCTGAGAATTACAGAGTCATAAAAGAACAACATTATTTTTTCTTCCTGTGGGTTAGACTAAGTGTATTTCTGTCAGTAGACTGGTGAAATGTCCTGTTCTTTGCTGCTTCTTTTTAAAGTCATTTTTACCCTCTGTGCTCTGGTTTCCTTGTTCCTTTCTGGTGTGATTTCTTCCCAGTGTTCTGAGAGTTCTCCATGTGTGCTTTTCCACATGCTTTCCTATGATAGCAGAGCTGATTTAGCTGGGAGCTGCTGCTTTGTTCCCTCTTTGGAAGGTGACTGTGGACGGCTGTTGGTCTTGGACAGCTTGGGAGGCACAGAAAGGGAGAAAATAGAGTGGAAAAGGTGATAGGACACTCTGGGACTGAAGAGATAAGCCCAGCCTGTGTGAAGTCAGAGCAAGGGGAAAGAATGTGGCCCGGCTGAAATACAGGAGAGGAAAACACAGAGATGGGGCAAAGGGAAGAGGAAAAAGTGAACCTGAGCAAAAAGAGGTGATGGCTGCTCTGCAGGAGGAGGTGGTGGGCAAGGAGCAGTGTCCAGGAGCGTGGGAGGAGGTGCATGAAGAGAAGGGCAGCAGAGCTCAACCAGGGCTTGTGAGCCAGAGATAAACAGCAGCAGGTTAATCTGCAGGACAGTGTCTGTGTCTGGGCAGGATAGAAAACTTCCACATTAGGAGGGCTTGGACACGCTGCCCCTGCCTTCAAATGGAGGGAGATTCCATGAGGAGAGTTCAGTGAGGAAGAGGAGGAAAGCAAACACCTCAGTGACAGCAGTGCCCTGCATGCAGGCACTCAAATGATGTTTCCCATTCCTAAAACTTCTCCAGCATCTGTGTTAATTTGGGAGTTGACAGAGCCCTACTGAGCACAGGGTGCAGTGTCCTGGGTCACTCTTCTGGTTTCTTCTTTCTAGGACATCTCTGGTTGCTGGCCACTGAAACTAAAACATAGGGCTTCGACCCAGCCTGGGGAAAGTACACTGGTTTAAACATCTCTGTGGAGGATTTAGGTGGGAAATAGGTGGGAAAATAGGTTAAAAATCGGTTAAAAATAGATCTTTTTCCCCTGAAGCAGGTGCAGAGGGGTAGAGGAAGGCTGGGTTGGCAGCAGAGGGGATTGGAGTCTTTATATTAGGAATGGGAAAGCTGTATTCCTTTCTTTTGCTGCTTCAGTAGGGAAGTCTGACCTTAAGTCTACCAGGTGTATCCTGGAATCCTAAAAATCCATCTGCAGGGTGTTTTTCTTGGACAACAGGTGAGAATGGGATCCCTGGAGGAGCTGTCCTTAGTTCTCCTGCCTTATCCTCAGTTAATAAGCACGCCCTGCCAAAAGGGCATTCCATAGGGATGCAGGGCAGAGGAACTGGTGCAGCTGTTGCTGCCCAAATTCTTGCCCATCACCCTCCCTGCCTCATTCCCACTGCCCGTGCCTGGGGCTGGATGTGTTGTGTGTTGGAGGAAGGCTCTGGGTCACCCCCACGCTCATTTTCCCTGTGCTGTTACCCCACAGCCAGGTCAGTGTTGAGGAAGAGAGCCAGAATCCACCCGCTGTGGGACACTGGAAGCCCCTGATGCCATCCAAAGGTGACAGGGAGGAGCCAGAGAGTGGATGCCAGGATGCTGGAGGTGTGCACGAGCCCCAGTCCACGGAGCAGCTCAACGTGTCCCGGCTGCGCAGCTCCTCGGTGGAGATCCGGGAAAAGGGATCAGAGTTCCTGAGAGATGAGCTGCACAAAGCACAGAAGGTGAGCCCCAGGGATTTGGGGAACTCCTGGGGAGGGTGGCACAGGTTGGAGCAGGGGGGGCTTTCCTAGAGGTGATGACAGGAATCTTAGGTCAGGGATCAGGTGCTGGGATGGGGAGGAAGGGCTGGGGTTGACAGGTTGGAGGAGGGCATCAGCATTCCTGTACCTCTCCGTTTCCTCAACAGGAGCTGAAGCTCAAGGACAAAGAATGTGAGAGATTGTCAAAAGTCAGGGAACAGCTGGAACAGGAGCTGGAGGAGTTAACAGCCAGCCTGTTTGAGGTACCACCCTCTTCCTTTTACCATCATTTCTTAAGCTAAGCTTACATCCAGCTCCTTTAAGACAGGCTTTCCCTGGACTTCCAGCCATCCCCTCCCAGAATTTCCTCCTCTTCCCTGTTGTTTTTTCCCACTTGGAGAAGCAGAGCTGGCCAGTGCTGCAGGTGGAGCCTTTACCTGGATTTCTTTCCCCTTCTAGCAGCTGTGGGGTGGCATAAAGAGCACAGTAGTTATCGTTCCAAAATGTGGGAATAGCTGGAGCCAGGCACACTCCCTGTCCGTCTCCATGCCTGCTCTGTAGTCTGGGCAGCTGCTGTGCAATAGAGATGATTCCCTGGCTCATCCCAGCCATTGCTGGGGGTGGGAACATGCTGGATATCCTCATCCACTCTGCTCCAATGAGTGTCCACAAGGCCTGTTTTGTTGGCTTTGTTTTGTTTTGGTATTTTTTTGTTGTAACGTGATTCTTGCCAAGCTGTATCCTGGCAAAATCCCATTCCTAGCAGCTCTGATGTCTGGATCTGTCTGGATAATGAGGAAAGCCAGAGCCCATCTGTGCCTTTGAAACACAGGGCTGTGAGAGCCAAGGGAGCACCCCCTCCCAAAATTTTGGCTGTCTGAGCACAGGGTGATCTTGGAGATCATGCAGCCAAGGGCTGTCCCCTTCCTTTCTTTGGTGGTCTTGGCCAGATGCTGTTTCCAGACTGCAGAGAGGCCCCAGCTGGGCTTCATCCTTCTCTTCCTGTGGGAGAAGCTTCCAAGGCAGTTTCCACCATTTGGCCCCCAGGTGAGCCCCAGCTCCTGCTGTGTCACAGCCTTGCCTGGGGCAGTGGGGACCAGCTGCTCCCAGAGGGAGGCAGGAGCAAAGTGCAGTAACAAGGCAGACAGCAGCAGTGCCCTCACCAAGATGTGGAGCAACAAGTCTGGATCAGGATCAGAGCCACAGGCAGCAGGCAGGGTCAGGAATCAGTGCAGGGATCACCCAGCAAGGCTGCAGTGGCTGCAGGAACCAGGCTGAGGTGAGGTTGGAGTCACAGAGCTGTTGGAATAGGGGCAGGCACAGCTGTGGTGTGGAACAGGTGGGTTCTAATGTTAAAGCAATTCCCAAGGGCAAGGAAAGGCAGGTCCTTGCTTCTGGCATTCTTCTCAGCAGCCCCTATCAGTGAGAGATGACCTTGGCCAGCTAAACTCCTTAACTTAGCCAGCTGCACTCCTGGAAAGGGGATGCACTCCAGGCTCTGGCACTGGGAGCCTTCTCTAGGAAATTCTCAGGGAAGGCTTGGCACAGCTGATGGAGCACACCCCTTGGATGGGCAGGGATGTCTGTCCCTGTGCCTGGAGCGTGTGATGTGCCAGATATGTCACCTACCTTGGCTATGTGAGCTGGGGTGCAGCAGCTGAATTAAAACTCTCTCTGGTGCAGGAAGCCCACAAGATGGTGAGAGAAGCCAACACCAAGCAGGCTGCAGCAGAGAAACAGCTCAGGGAGGCCCGGGGCAAGGTGAGTGAGTAACTCTGTGACTTCATTTTTGAGATTGGTTTGGTGGCATCTCTGTCCAGCCTGGCCACAGGGCTGGTTTTTGGCTGAGCAGAGTGAAGTGCAGCTTCAATTCTCTGAGATGTTGTGGTCCCTTTCCAGCAGACACTGGAGTGAGAGGGAAAAGTCTTCACAGACATCCTTGCAGTCTTCTACTGATCCAGCTCTCACTTGGGAAATGGATCCACAGAGAAATAACGAGTTTAATTGTCACAGCTCTGGGATGGAAGGATAGAGCCAGGACCCGGGGAGTTGGAATTTCCTAACACGGCTAAATCACAGGGCTGCTCAAATGGCTCCATCTTGAGGAGAGAGAAATTTCTTTGGAGTTACTGGTTCTGAAAAAAAGCCTGGGACAAAAGGGGTAGATTCCCAAACAGCTGCTGTTTAAAATTCTGGATGACAGTGGCACTGGGAGGATGGGGAGAGGCTTGGTGGCTGGGATTGTAGCTACTTTCCTGTGGTTCCAGTGTTTGATGGGGTGCAGCAGAGTTGTGGTTTCAGAGTTTGATGGGGTGCACAGCCTGGAGCCCAGCAGGTGCTGAGGGTGCCTGTTGCCTGTGTGCCCAGATTGACATGCTGCAGGCAGAGGTGACAGCCCTGAAGACGCTGGTGATCACATCCACCCCGTCCTCCCCGAACCGGGAGCTGCACCCGCAGCTGCAGAGCCCTTCCAAAGCTGGCTTCAGGAAAGGCCACGGGCGCAACAAGAGCACCAGCAGTGCCATGGTGTCAGCTGCCAGCCAGAACGTGGCTCCAGAGCCTGCCAGCCGGGAATGCAAAGAGGTGGGTGAGGAACATTCACTGCATCAGCCTCGGGAGCTCCGGGCTCGCGCTCCCCGCGGAGCTCTGTGGCCACTCAGCAGCTGTTCGTGCCTTGTTCCCGAAATTTGTGCTGAGGCAAGCACTGGAGGGTTTCCTTTTGTGGGGATTTCCTCTTTGTTGGGGCAGGAAGCAGTTGGGGGATCGCTGAGGGGCAGATCCAGGGGGTGCCAGTGCTGTGAGCGGGTATCGAGAGCTGCCGAGCACATGCCAGTTCCACTAGCCAGATGTGGGCACAGCTGTCCTGGGAAGCAAATAGGAGGCACTTGGTCAGGAAAAATGAAACTGAAGAAGAATGTGGTGGGGGAATACGTCTCACTAGTGATTTTTTGGGAGCTGCAGCCTGTGTCGTGGAGAATTGTTGAGGGAACACAAAGGCTTGTTAAAGATTTGGATCTGTCATTTTTTCATGGAGGCAGCTTCCACAGGATGCAAATCTCGTGGGGTTTCAAATCTCAGGGCTCAGTCTCCGGAGTGCCCAGTGTTGTGTATCAAGGATGGGATGGATTTTTGTCCCTCAGAATCCCTATGTGAGAGGTGATAAAAGGGAACCTGGCATTCAGAGTTGGTGCTCTATGGGAAAGATCTTAAATTGAGCCTAAAAATGGTGATTTCTGTTCCCTTTTTGCACCTCACGCTGAAGTCTAAATATGTGGCTCATGGCCCTGTGGTGCCTTGAGGACCATGCTCAGTTCCTGCAGGGGAGGACTTGAGCCTTTCTCTGGATCTCATGTTTTTTACCTCCCTCTTTGCCTGTCTCTCTAAACCTCTTCCTTCACTGTCTGTCTCTCCCTCTGCCCTCCAAGTCTGGTTTCCCTGCTCTCCTCTCCCTGCTCCTTTGCATCCTCCCTGGGAAGGCTATCCACATCACCTATGAGCCAGGCTGGCAAGCCCTGGGAGCAGATGCTTCCTCTTCCTCCTCCTCCTCACGGCAGGTAACCAACCTCTGGGAACGGGTGGGACCCACCTGCCTCTCACACTTCCAGCCTTTCAGTTCCAGCTTCCTTTTATGCTAATCTCCATTTTTTTCCTTTCATTTTGTTTTTTTCCATCTTGTGTCTCTGAAGCTGCTGCTGGTCCCAGGTGAGCAGTCTCCATGGCACAGAGGGAATGTGCTGGAATCTGGGCTTCTCCAGCTGCATTCACTCATGTTCTTTATGTTGCTCAGCTTAGTTTTATTCTTTCCTTTCAGAAGCTTTTGTTGGGCTTGTAGGAGCTGCTCTGTCAGTCAGGTTGCTGCTTTGCCCAGTGATCCATCTGGGATTTAAATCCCAGATCCCACAGAGTCTCCTATTGCCCCTCAGCTGCTCCCATCATTCCTGCCACGGGTTGAGCATGCACTTCATCTGTTCAGTGGTTGTGTGGTGGCTTTCCTGCAGCCACAGGAAGGAGGAAAAGCCACCTGGAGGAGACTGGGACAGAGAGGTGCCTGCAGGCTTCTGGCACACACGGCCCAGGGTGGCTGTGTCACTCTGGCACAGAACTGCTGCTGGGTGGGAAACAAGAGATCCTTGGAGCCAGGCAGCTTCCCTCAGATACTGCAGTGGTGTCTGAGCCTCTCCAGATGCCAGAGCAGATGTTTCATGGGTTTCCTGCATCGTGACAGGTACTTTCTGACATGGCATTCCTCCCTCTTCCCCCTCCTCTTGGACGCTTGCTGCAGGTCGACTCCATTTTATTTGCTGAGTTCCAGGCCTGGAAGGAATCTCCAACTTTGGACAAATCCTGCTCCTTCCTGGACAGAATTTACAGAGAAGATGTAGGACCTTGTCTGGACTTCACCAAGCAGGAGGTGAGGGCTGGGAAAGCAGGAGCAGCTGGCAGCTCTGGAGCATTACCTTGCTGGAATTCATCCCTGCTCTCCCCTGTCTTGCTGCAGCTGTCGGAGCTGGTGCGAGTGGCTGTGGAGCAGAACACCCTCACCATCGAGCCAGTGGCTTTCCAGACTGTCCCCGTGGGCAAGGTGGCAGCAGAAGAATGTGGTGGCCCCAAGTAAGGACCCTGTGTCTCCCTGCCTTGTCCCCTCCTTGCTGCTGGTTTGTCCCCTGTCATGGAGGGGTGTGACAGGCAGCTTGAGGCCACTTCACACTAGCAGGAGTGATGTGATATTCCAAAGAAAGAGGAGGGATTTGATTCAGATATTAAAGTCCTTCCTTACCTTCCGAGGTGTCCCTGTTTCCTACCATTCTGCAAATTTATTCCCCAAACGACCCATCCTGTGTTTATCCTTATCGGTTTCCTTTTGATTTTTTAAAATTATTTCTTTTGTCTTCACAGTGGCTTCCGGTCACAAATTGTAACGTAAGTGAAATATTTATTGTTCAGCCAGTGATCAAAGGTCTCTGGAGCATTAACAAGTCACTAACTCAGCACCTTGTGGCAGCTTGGAGGCTTTTGCTGAGCTGACCTAACTCTTTAACCCTGTTTAAATTCCACCCAGGCAGGATGGGAAGGAACCCATTGGCAATAAAAGACCCAAAAGGAATTTGTTCCCTTTTTTCCCGGAAGCAAAACATTGATTTTTATGGCAGTTTTGGTTAGTTTGGTTGTGATAGCTGTGGTTTTACACCAAGTGGTACCAATCAAGCAAGAGTCACTCTTTTCCAGGATGTTGCTATGCTCAAATATGTGGCTCCTTCCAGGTATCTTGTTTACAGAAGTTTTGGTCATCCTGCACCTCCTGAGAATTTATTCTCCTTAAGCTGTGTTAATATTTGGTCAATGATTACTTCTACTTGCATCTGGACTCTTGGAACCCGTGCTTCCACTCTTGGCTAATGTTTGCCTTGAGAGCAGTGGAAAACAAGGCCAGGGACAAGCTCAGGAGCTCTCTGAAACATCTGCTCCCCTCTGCTGTCACCTCCTGGGGCTCCCCAGAGAGGTTTTTTGCAGTTTGGGAGTGATGTTCCTCTTCCTACTGAGTCCCTGAGGAACGTGGTGATAACTGTGCACTAGAAAATTTTGCTTTATTGCTTGAAGTGGTGGTGGGAATCATCTGCCTTGCAAATAGCAGGAGAAAAGGGAAGAAAATAAAGGAATGCTGCACCCCTTGCTGATGATTGGAAAAGGCTGTTTTCACCCTCTGAAATCTCAAAATTGGGAAACCAAGCTCCTTTCCTGTATGCCCAAGGAGGGGTTGGCTTGTTTTGAGTTCTTGGTATGTGCAAATCCTGCTCAAATGCTGGATCTACCTGTTTTAGGGCCAGCTTTGGTGCCCAGCCAGCATGTTTACATCTCAGCAGGAAAGCTGATACACCTGAGCCTGCCCTGGAATGTGGGGGACATGTGCAGAGACCAGGGGACATTGTCTGTGCTCTGCTCCAGCCTCACCTCTGTAATATTTCATCTGGTTTCCTCTGGGGCTGTGTGTCAGGGAAAAGGAGCTTTCACCTAAAGTCTCCTGAACTTGCCATTTATGGAATATTTCCAGGAGCAAATGAATATCAGCCAAGGGTTTGGTTTTTTTTCCTTCTTCATGCTGCCTGACCCAGGGGTGGCTTCTGCTCTCTCACTTCCATGTCTCCAGGTGGCTGAATTTCTGGATCTGTGCTGTGCCACTGGATTGCTGAAGTGCTTTTCCCTTTTCCTGCAGGAAATGTGCCCTGAGCGGGCTCCCCAGGACCTGCAAGCACCGGATCATGCTGGGAGATTCTGGAAATTATTACTACATTTCCCCTTCCTGCAGGGCCAGGGTGAGTCCCTCATCTCCTCAGGCTGCCTTGACTTTCCAGAATTATTCCATGCCCTGCAGTGGATGAGTTCCTGAGGGTCAGCCCTGGAACTGAGGAAAAACTGGGGGATTTGAGGTTGTTCCTGAGGTTGAGGTAGCTCTTAGTTGATGGTTAGGGAGCAGATCCAGCTCTTTCTTCTGCTTTCAGATAACCTTCAGTGTGTTCATTTGCCATGATTTCATTCAGTACAGAGCTTTGATTGTTTGGCTTTATTGTTATTATTTAATTCCCCTTTGTAAAACACAACAATTTTCTGCTCTTTAGAGGCTGTTGCTGTTCCAGCCAGATCTGTGCCTGGTTGTGGGAACAAATTGTCCTTTCTGTGCAGGGGAGGGAGAAGGTAGATTGTTTGTTAATGTTACTGTTGGGGCTCTTGCTCAGTGGAGGATTTTAGAAGTTAATTCTTTCCTGAGCTGCATTTTTGCAGAGCTGATCCCACAAAAAGTTGGTTTTTTTTCTGTGCAAGTTTGACTCATTTTCATCACTCGCACCAAGTAATGTCTCAAATCTTTGTTCCTTTTTTTTCCCCTCTTTCCCTCTGTCCCTCAGATCACAGCAGTGTGCAACTTCTTCACCTACATCCGCTACATCCAGCAAGGCCTGGTGAGGCAGGATGGTAAGAGCTGGCTCCAGTGGGATGCTTTCTGTGGAGGAATTGGGAGGAATTGGGAGGAGCTGTTTGCAGTGACATGAGTGGGGCCAGCTGGGGCTGTCTGAGAAGCAGATAAATGACAAAAGAAAGGCATGAGGGGAGGAGTGGAGCATCTCTTCCTTGCTTATCAGCTTCCTGGGGGCTTTGCTCTGGGGTGGAGGGTAAGGGGTGCCCTGATGGGGCTGTCCTGCTTCCCTTCCTTTTGGGAATGCTGGGAGCACAGCAGAGCAGGAGCTGGTGGCCGGATGTGCCCTCCTGACTGATTTTTTCCCCTTCTGTGCCCCCGTTGTGCTTTGCAGTGGAGCTGATGTTCTGGGAGGTCATGCGGCTCCGGAGGGAGATGTCTCTGGCCAAACTTGGATTTTATCCCAGTGAGATGTGAGCAGAGCCCTGAGCGTGGAAGGAAACTGCTCCTGGAGGAAGGGCTTGGAGTGCAGTGCCTGCCCTGCTCCCTCCCACCTCCCCTCTGCCTGGAGCAAGGAGCAAGAGGCACAAGTTCCACCCATCCAAGTGTGACTGGAATGCAGCTGCCACGCTGCCCCTGGAGCTAGGCTGGCCCTGGCTGCTCCAGGATGGCCATCCGTGGACTCTGGACTCTCCTATATGCTGTGTATATCCATTTTTTTTAAACCTTTTTTTTAATATGCAGCCTGCTCTGGCATAACCTGAGGCCTGTGCAGGATAGGAATTCTGCACCTTCGTTGTGAGCCAGTCTGTCAGGACAGATGCTGGCTGTCTGTTCCACTCGTTTTTTTTGGGATGGAGGGTGCTGTCCCCGAGGTCCTACTGACCACAGCAGCCCTGAAAATGCCAGCAGAGCACAATAATCTTGAACAGTTTGTTTCCAAGTACTTCCTTGTTCCTTTTCAAGGAGCCTGTGAGAGGAGCTCGCTGCCAGCGGAGTCACAAAGAGGGAATTGTTCCTGTTTTTAGCTGGATGTTTGGCTCTGGGTTGTGCAGGCTGGGGAATGGCTGGAGCTGTGCACCTGGGGCCTCCAGCAGAAGAAAGGGAGCAGGAAATTCCCTAACTCCCAGCTGGCTGCAGGATTTTTCCCCCTGGACTAGGGAATCTGCTGCAGTTGTCAGAGGCAGATGCAGGACCCTGTGACAATCCCTGGTGTGAAGTCCCTCATGATGCTCCTAAACACAAACCTCACCCACAAACCACCCTTGGAGCTGTTCCTGCTCCTGAGGGAGCTTTGGGCAGTCCTGTTCCCACTCTTCAGGCAGAACCCATGTTCCCAGGCTGGATTCTTTGTGTCTCCAGGAGGAGCCTGCCCAGGCTGGGCAGTCCCAAAGCCCAGAGGTTCCTTCCCAGTGTTACATCAGACCTGGAGATGCCTGTCCACTGGGAATCACAACTTTTCCTGGGCTGCCATTCCCTGGTGAGGGAATGAGACCTTTGTGTGCACGTGGGGGATGTGGCTGAAGTTCCTGCCTGCCCCAAAATGTGCTGGGAGGGAGGGATATCACTGGGGCTGTAGGAATGCACAGGCCTGAGGTCAGACCCAGGTTTATTAAAGCCATGCCAGTATTTTGTAGCTATTTTAGCCTTTTTTTCAGTGACTCTGGAATCAGCTCAGCCATCACTCACTCTGGGGTTTTCACTTCTGACAGGGTTGTCACCCTGTCCCTCTGTCACCCTCAGCAAGCTGGTGCCCATCCATAATTCCATCTTCTCCTGAAGGATATTACAGCAGGAACTCAATTTTTTTCCACTGAGCTGCTGTATTTTGTCTAGAGGAGAGAGCAATAACACAGCTTTGGTTTCCCCAGCTGTGGATTTCAGCTCAGGTGAATTCCACCCCTGGAACTCCTCCCTGCATCTCTTCCCCCTGTCCTTTTGATCTCTCCATGTCTTCCTGTGCCATGAGCTGCTCCACTGCACAAACCTTGCAGCACTGGGAACGAGATGATCTCTCTGGGTAGGAGATGTTTTGGTTTGTGGGATATTTTTCCCCCCTCGGTGTCACATTGAAAAGCACTTTGAGACAGAAGGAACTGGAGCAATGCCTTGTCTGAGGTTGTCCTGCATTTCAAACGAAGCAGAGAGCACAATTTGTGAAATTTGTGAAGGAAAATGAAGTCACTCCGTTAGCAGCGGGATGGTTGCACCCTGCTCTTTCATAAAGGAAAATAAACATTTGCTATTAACCTCTACAAGCCTGGTTGGAGTTGAAAGGTTGGGGTGCTTGGGATGCAGGAGAAAATCCTACAGGATGGGGTTTGGGATGCTTTTATTAATCAGAGCAGGTACCTGTTCTATCTGAGGGAAGCTGAGGCGTCTCCTGGTCCGTTGTGTCTCCTTTAATTTGCTGGCTCAAAGCACTGCATGGGTGCTGGGTAATTGGAGGATCTCCTTGCTTCCTCTTTCCTGGTCACTCTCCCCCCTCTCCTCTCAGCAGGCAGAGGTTTTGGGTCTCTTTGGTTTCACTAAAACCACTTGTACCACTTCCTTTAACGTGGAAGATCTCCTCATCCCCTCTGGGAGATGACAGTGGGAGAGCTGTGTACAGAAAGGGGTTTAATTTCATTTTCACTGAAAAAGCCACGCAAGAATCTGGTTGTGCAGCACAGTCAGGCAGCCACGAGAGGGCACAGGCAGCCCAGGCAGGGACTGTCCTCCCTCCATCCCTCCCTCATTCCCTCCCTGTCTTCTCTGGGAGAATGGAGCATCTCCAGGTCCCACCCTGCAGCCTCTTGACAAGGAAACATTCCTGCAGCTTCCCTGCGCTGCTGGGAAAGGGAATTGGGAAGCTGGAGAGTGGAAAGGAGAGGGAGAATTTGGATTCTGTAAAGGATGGTCAGCTGAGAGACTGGGAATGTTTTGTTGTGTCAGGGTCTTTCAGTGTAATGTCAGCAGGGATTGCTGTCAGAAACTTCTCTGTGACATTGGCTCCTAAACTTCTAATGTATGAGAAGATATCATGTCCCCTATCCACAACCTTTTCCACCTGAACTTTCGTGCTGTTTTTTCCCTCATAAATAAACCAGAGCTTGAGCAGAGTCTCTGGTACCTCCTGCAATCTTCCTTACATCTATTTGCCCCCACAAAGGGTCTGCCAGCCTGTCCTGGACCAGAATAAAGAGCTTCAAAGGGATGGGAGTCCAAAAATCTTTTTATAGACGTGTTTGACTTGCTTGATTTTATCTCTCTTTCCCTCAAGTTTGGGAGAGAAAAGGGATATTTGGATGATGCTGGAGGTTAGTGTTGTGCACAATTAGATGCTTTTAAGCATTTGGAGATTACTTTTTGAGAAACTGGGGTTTAGAGCAGAGAGATTTGCTTGCTCCTGGCAGTTCCCTGTGTGTGCTGGCTGTGTTCTTTCCCTGCCTGTGGAACTACTCCAGGTTTGCTCAGGGTTGTAAATCAGGCTGTCTTTGCACAGCCGGTCAGGCTGTCCCCACACACCCACAGGGATGGATGGTTCCTGTTCCCAGGAACCAACAAATGAAAGTTGTTTTTTTGTTTTGTTTTTTTTTAATTATTATTATTTTCTCCAGAAATCTAAGAAAAGAGAGAAGATAAACAACTGGCCTCAGAAAAGTCAGGATTCTCCAAGGTTTCCCAACCTTCCTGTAGGATGAATCCATCAAAGCAATGAGAATCCCTGCAGACCTGGGCCAGCCATGGGGAAATTCCAGTCGTTCTGGACTTTCAGGGAGCGTGGCCCTGCCAGAAAAAAGTCAGATGTCCTGGCTCCACTCTCGGTGTGCACGTGGCACCCAGGACTGGGGCTGGCCAGCCCTGCCAAGGCAGCCCGTTCCTAATAGGAGCAAATCCCTGTGGTGCCACCAGTGCTGGGAGCCAAGAGGTCACATTTGCTGTTTATCATGTCAATATTCCCATGTTTGTGCAAGGCTCACTGGGATGAATGAGCTGGAAGGTTGCTTTAGCCAGGCTGAGAAGGCAGCTGGACTTTGTGCTGGTTTATATAACTTCCAGAGAATGTTTCATCTCTTTTGGGAGTAGATTAGGAAGGAAAGGGAATGTAGAGAAAATGAGATTCAGCCCACTTGTGGGGCTGGATGTGAGGGGAAGAAGGGGAAAATGGCCTCAAGATGAAGGAGAGTAGATTTGGATGAGATATTGGAAAGAAATCTTTCCCTGTGAGTGTGGGTAGGCACTGGCACAGGTTGCACAGAGAAGCTGCAGCTGCCCCTGGATCCCTGGAAGTGTCCAAGGCCAGGCTGGATGGGGCTTGGAGCAAGCTGGGACAGTGGAAAGTGTCCTGGTTTGGAATGAGATGAGCTTTGAGATCATTTCCAACCCAAACCATTCTGGAATTCTGTGATAAATCTGAGCTGCCCGTGGTGTCCTGGCTGAGGAGATGAAATAGCTCTGGCTGGAATGATGGAGCAGAGGGACAGCAGGGAAAGTTTAGGAAGGAAAAGGCACTCCTTAGCTTTTGTTTGGCTTAATCTTGAAATGATTCCCCTTGTAGGAGAAAACATCAGCTGCACAGGAAAAACTGAATCATTGGTACAAATCTGGTTACTGACAAGTGACTCCTGTGATGGAAAAGCTGTTTGTGCAGGAGTAGAAGCCCCAAAACAGCTCCCTATGGAACTGTGCCGGAGAGGGGAGCTGGGAGAAGGAAGCTGAAGGTGGAGGTGTTCCCCAGGAGACTTTGCAGTGCAAACCCCAGCACTCAGTCCTGTGCTGCTCACAGAGATTCCAGGGATATCCATGTGGGCACACAGAGCATCCTGAGCTTTTAACTCTGCTAATGATTCCAGTTTCTGCTCCCTCTCTGATTCTGGGGCTGCAGGCTTCCCTCTGGCAGGCATAGCCATGGGATTGCCTCAAGGACAGCTCCCTGCCCTGAATTCCCCTGGCTCACTGTGCTAATTCTGCTCTGTTAATCACCTTAGAGTCCATTTAAGGTGCTTCATGCCACTGGACATTTATGTGGGTCACAGCTCAGCGACACCTTTGCCCTTTCTGCATCAGCACCTGGACAGAGGTGACTCGTCCCCTGCCTTTGGTGGCTGTCCCCTTTGCCAGGTCACCAGTGCCGTCTGGCAATGCCAGGAGGAAGGTGGGAAGCACCAATCCAAATTTCCATCAGACTGAGGGCAGTGATAATCATGTCTCAGGAGAGCTGGAGCAGTGTCTGATGGGCAAGAGAAGTTTTGCAAGCACCCCAAAATCTTGGTAGCTCTGGCAGACACTAGTCCTTAATAGGAGAGGGAAACTGAGTTCCAAATCTGATCCATTTCACAATGGAATGATGAGTATGTGGACAAGACCTCGTGGGCTGTGTTTGAGTAGTGCCTGAACCGACTGAGTTGGGAAAACCCAAAAAAACATTTTCTGTTGTCAGCAGTTGAACATCACTACTTTCTCTCCTCTCCTCATGCTGGTTTGAAAAGCCTGGCTTTACACATTCAAAATACACAAAATTACTGAAACCCTGTCTCTTACTGCAGCACGTGGGACTCATCCCTGTCCCAACACCACCACATCCAGGAGAACTTCTCTGAAACCATTTACTAAATATTTCAATAGAGACCTTAAAAAGTGTTCCTCTCCATTTGGAGACATTGCAGAAAGGAAATTGGTTCTTAACCTCTGTCCTCTGTTTTGTCTTTGATTCATTTGTGCATCACGGGGCAGAGCAGGCTCAACATCTCTTTGCTTTTCATTCTTTATTTTATTTTATGCAGACAGAAACGTTCCCAGGAAATTGTTTGGGCTGGAAGTGATCTCTAAAGATCATCCAGCTCCTGACTTGCCCAGAAGCTCCTGCTGCACCTTTCAAGCCCAGACATTCTGTTACTGTGGAGCTGTTGATTTTCTGCAGGGATGTGGAAGGAGTCATGGTGCTGGAATGCTGCTGGAACACAGTGGCTTCACCATTCCTTGCCCTCTAGTGCTGTTGGATTCTATTTCACTCACATACCTTCACCAAATCAAGCGTTCAGTTTTAACACTTGGTGAGCTCCAGCGTGATGGGGAGACAAGAATGAGCAAGGCACGGAATTGGCATTGGCAGCAGCACTTTGATTTCTTGTTCACACGTTTATTTCACATTTTTATTTCCCCCTCCCCAGGGTGATGGTGAAGCACAGGCTGTGCTGCTTTGCTCCATGTGGGGTCGTGAGCGTGGCCTAAAGGTTTGTGGACTTGCAAAGGGTGATTATTTCAACTCTGAATTATTTTTCTGGAAATGCCAGACCAGGAATTGACTCCAGCCGAGAAACCAACAGCATCTTCAGCTCAGAACCCAAACCTGCAGGTTTTATCAGGCATGTGTAAGCAATAAGGGAACGAAACACACAGAGAAAGTGCAATATGGCTCCTATATTTTATAAAAAAACCCCAACTGCTGCTTAATGAAGGCCCGGCTAATTGAGGCCAATTAAGTTAATCAGGCAAGTGAACCAGCCCCACCCATTCCGAGGAGGATGGGTGCAATCACAGGCAATTACTGTGATTAATCCTCTCATTGTCATCCCCACAGGCAGCACCTGGCCAAGAAGTTGGGGAGTTACCTAACCGTGCTCAGGAGGATGCTGCAGGCAAAGGTGGTGCTTCCAGGTGAGGATCCTTCTTCTTGGCCTTTTCCCACCCTTTTCTCAAACTTCTGCTGAGCCTCCCTTGACCTGAGCAACCTGGCCTTGACCTTCAAACCTCAGTGGTTGGCAGGTGGAAAAGCTGTGACAGGATGTTTTAGAACACATCATCATTCACCCCAGTGAAACTTATATTTGTACCCTCCAACCTCTGTGGGGGGTAGATAGGACCTTTAATTTTATTTTATATTATTATTTATTTATATAATTTATACTTATTTTATTATATTTTACGTTCTGCTATGGAGGAATGATTCTTGGCATTCTGGATTATTCCCTTCATACTCTACAACATGGTTTCCAAATAGATAATAAGTGCATGGCTGGAAATGTGAATGGAATATTCACATTCCAGCAGCTGCAACAATGCCCTGTTCTGTAGAATCCCCAGGACAGAGGGATGGTGTAGGGAATGCTCAGTATAGAAGTATTTCTATGTGATATTTGAGGAGTTTAGGCTAATTTTTTTATAAAATATATATGATAACATGATATTACCCAGCATGAACACTGGAAAATAATTGAGGGTTTTTCAGAGGCTGAGCTTGCTGTTGTTTTTTTTTGTTTGTTTTGGGTTTTTTTTAGCAGAGTTTGAAAACCCTGTTGAAAGAAGGAAGCTCACAAATGTGGCTGCCCCATCCCTGGAAATGTTCAAGGTCAGCTTGGAGGGGATAAAAACTGAACATCTGAACACCATGGAGCCATTTCTCCCCATCCTGATGCCACACAAATTATGTTGTGAAGTTTCCTGAAGCCTCTAGAACTGGGCTCTTGCAGAGTAAGTAAAACGTGACTTTTTTAAAAAAGCAATATTGCTCATGGATGAAGCTATTGATTTGTAGCAGTTAATTTTTGTGTAAGAGCCCCCTGTGTTTGCATTAGGGGAGCCTGTTTATTCTGGGATTAAATGAAAGCCCTAAAAACAGGGTCATTTTCTGCTTTGAGTTCTGTGACACCTCATTGCACCTGCTTTTGAGCAGGATGAGTTTGCCTATGGAGCAATTCCTGTGGACTTTGGCAAGCTCCAGTGTTGGTTTTAGGGGACAGATAAGGATAACCCAGCCATCACTTTGTCTCCTGACCCTGCCTGTGGGTTTCCTATGTCTGCCCCTCCACCTGATGGGACAGGTTTCAGTGGGTTTGTTTGGCAGAACCAGCTCTGTTAAAGTCTCTGGGCTGACCTCAAAACAGTTTTGACCTAAAATCCACTGCTGGTGTCAACCCAAAACCCACCAAACATCAGATGGAGCTGTGGATTGGAAAAGCTGCTGCAAGGTGCTCACCACACCCCAGGAAGAGCCATGAATGGGCACAAAATGGACTTTAACAAAACTGTAAAATGCTTCTGTGAAGTTTTCACAACAATTTTGTTCTCAGCTGCCTCCTCAGACAGTCTAGAGGCCAAGTTTGAGTGGCCAGGCAAATCTTTGACAGGAAAATCTCCTTTCCTATGGTGTTTGCTCCCAGGATGAGGGAAAGCAGCAGCACTGATCCTGAGATTGTGAAGGCTAATAAAGGAATTCATCTGTGCTACTAAACTCAAAGGTATCAGAGTAATTCCACTCATTCCACCACGTGAAGTGGAGAAAGGACTTTCCACACTCACAGGCTAACAGCTCCTCCATAAAAACCCTCAGGAATACCAAGGGAAGCCATAATAAGCAAGCCTGATCCCAGGTCCTTTTTTAGTTTGCTCCCACAGTGTTCTTGGCTTGGCATCTGATTTTGAACTGCTAGAAAGTAACAGTTACAAGGCTAAATCTGAAATTGGAGTTTGAATCACCCTTTATTTCAAATCTTACCCTGACTCTTTACAATTCTGAACATGTTTTTGATCCCAGAGCAAAACCTGGCTGGTGACATTCCCACCACAGAAATGCCCTGACTTGCTTGGTTGGCCATGCCACCTGCTCGTAGGTTTGTATGGCAGAAAGCACTCCAAAAGAAACAAATTCCTGAGCACCAGTGACTCTGGGAAAAAAACCACATAAAGCATTTGTATGGTCAACAAATAGTTATGATTTTATTGAGTGGTAGAATACACAAGGAAAAAAAATGTTCTTTTTGAGTTACTGGATTTTTAATTTTTTTTTTAAGAATTAAAAAAAAACAGGAGCTGTCCTATGAGGAATTGCTGTTTTAACATTGGAAATGTTAGGGCTTTGTTAGGAAGGCTTTCTTGGGAAAGCATTTACTAAGGAAAAGGATGTCTTTGCCCTAATGAAGACCTCAAATCCAGCCAGAGAGCTCAGCCCCTGCAGCAGGGAATGATGGTGCCTGGACATGGGTCCTGACCAGCCTCCCAAGCCCTGTTTCAGTGAGCAGTTGGGATCTAGACTCCTCAAATCCATGCTTGGAGGGAAAACTCCAAGGAAAGTCCCCTAATTCCCACTGTGCCTGTCCCTGGGAAGTGTGGGCAGCGAGTCCCTGCTCCCAGAGCTGTCGGGGGGCTCAGTGTGAGATCCAGCTCACTCCGAGGTGCCTGTGGATGTCACCAGTCCCTGCCACCCCCTCTGCGCCCCAGCTCTGCCCTGTCCTGCCCTGTGTCTCCAGCACAGCCTCCAGGCAGATCCAGCCATGCTGGGAGATCGTGGGACACCACATTCCAAATTCCTCCTCCTTCACCCCTCAGTATTATTTCTCCCACTCTCATGCATCTCTTCCCCAAGCCCTGACCTTCCCAAACTTCTCCCTTATCTCATTCTCCTCCCAAAACACACCCAGAGGTCTCTCTTTGCTGCAGTTTGTGCTTTTCTCTGGCATCCTCGATCATCCTGGTCCTCCAGCTCCTGCTCCAGTCCCCCCCAGTGAGTGGGGAGAACAAATCCAGTCCTTCCCTGGCTGTTGTTTGGTTCTCTGCCCTGAAACCAGCTCTGTGTTTCCAGCTCCCCATTGCCATGTGGTGTAGCTGGGTTCAGTAAATCCTGGCAGGCTCCCAGCACCTCTTACTGGCTTAGGGTTTGGTTGTTTTTTTTTTATGTTTGTGTCTCATTACAGTGCAAATGAATGACCTTTATCAAGACAGAAAGTGGGCAAGATTTCACCTCATTATTTTCAGAGAAACTGGTTAGTTAAGAGTCCTTAGAAAGCTGTGCTGAAAATTCTGTGTTTCAGTCATTTTGATGGCAGATTTTAACCTGCTTGTGTCTCACTCGTTGCAGCTTGTTGGAGACAAAACTCATGGGAAGTTTGTCCATCTACATTTCCAATCTTACTGAAACTTCTGGAATATCTCCAGATAAACCTAATTTACTTGGAGAACAATGATAACAAAGCAGATTGATCCAGACTTCCAGGGTTCTTTGCCAGGGATCTCTTTGACCTGCTCCAGTTAAAGAGTGGAGAGCTTGGAGAATCCTGGAATGGTTTGGTTGGAAGGGACAATAAAGATCATCCAATTCCACCCTCCTGCCATGGACAGGGACACCTTCCCTAGACCAGGTTGCTCCAAACCTCATCCAGCCTGGCCTGTAACACTTGCAGGGATGAGGTGTCAACAAGGAATCAAGGCACGTAGAAAACAGCTCAAATTCCAGGTTAGAAAGCTGGGATTTTTTTGGAAGCAGAGGAAAAAGCTAAATGAGCCAGAGAGGCTTTTCCTGAAAAAATAATAAGTTTTTTTGGGGAAAAAAATGCCCATTTGCCCAAACAATTTCCCAAGAAGAAAGGGGAGAAGAGAAGAAGGGGACAGGGCTAAGGAGGAAAACATTTGCTCTGGAAATAAGACCAAAAAAACCCAAGGGCTGTCAGAAGAATAAGACGGATATTTAAAAGCTTGCAGTGCTGATGCCACTGTGCTCGTGGTCATCCTTGCTGGAGCACAGTGAGGTACATTCAAGGAAGGGATGCACAAATTAAGGCAGTCCTGATGAGGTTAGCCAGATTGCAGGCTAGCTCCTTACTGCCTACCTGGGAAATCACAGCATCCAGAAGGATGTTATTTATGTAGCTTTTCACCCTAAACATTCCTGGTGGTACTTGGGAGAGCAAAACTCCCAGAACAAGCCTTTTACAAACCATAAGCCCTGCTTGCTGAAGTTGCAAGATGCTGAATTCCCCATTTGTAAGCAAAGATAAAATCTCATTTTATTCTCCAAAGAAGCGGGGGAGGGAATACATTTATTTTTTTTGAATGCTGGCCAGAGTCCCAGAGTCGTCTCTGTTCATGATGAAGCACCTTTGCTGATTCTGTGGGATGCTGCTAGGATTCAGGGATTTGATAGAGAAGATCCAGTTTCAGAGCTGAGGGATGTAATGAGGCGTGCAAAGGAATCAGAGTCTCCCTCCTGGTGTTTCCAGGGAGCACCGAGGCAGATGCTGGAGCTGGGGGCTGCTTTTGGAACCATGGCCCTTTGTCCTAAACCAAATATCTCTTCTGTTGTGTTGCAGCTGAACCTGGATTTATTTGGGGCCAGGTTACCTGTTCCAGAAGCACCTGGAAGCTGTTTAACCAAATCTCCCAATAAGCCATTAGTGAATTTTCATAATTAGGTGCTAGGCAGAAAATTGAGTTTTAGACAACTTGTGAGAGGGTTCTCCAAAGGTTTCACATCAGCAGCACAGCCTGGGCAGGGCTGATTCCAGCTGTGATCGTTTGAGCAGCTCCTCCGTGTGCAGAGAGAACTCCTTTTCTCCTGTGCTGGTTCCCAAGGGAAGGGTGAGCAGTGCCATGGCTCCTGGCCTGGGGCAGGCAGGAGGAGGCAGACAGGCAGAACTCGGGTTTCTGCAGGGCAGGATGGTGAAAAGGCCATTTGTGGCTCCCCTGCAGCACCCAGGAGCAATTAGCACGTTTTGCTTGTGTGATTGTTTTGGTCTTTTTTGTGGTTTGCTGGAAATTCTCTGTGCCAGACCTGCTGCTCATTAAAGAGAAAACAAACCCTCTCCTAAAGGAGACATTTTGCTGTTTAAACCCAGAAATCTCCTGGGCAGAGGGGCTGATCCTAAAAACGCTGCTGTGTTAACCCTGCTGTGGTTAGGGGTTAGCTGTGCAGGACCAGGGTCACAGCAGGCACTAAATTTAGGGATGCTGTGATTAGAGAAGGGGAGGAGGCAAAGGAGGGAGCTGGGATCTGGGCAGGGCTGGGAGCACAGTCCAGCAGCTGCCGGTCCCCTGGGATGTGATTCCTCTTCCACACAAACATGGGAAAGAGGCAGGAGCTGACTGGGGTGTCCTTGGATTGCAAACACTCACTGTGAGTGTGTGAATCAGGTTTTGTGTGATTTAGGCAGAATGAGAATGAATCTTGTGAAAAGAAGGTCAAGGTCAGATATTAATGCCCCTTTTTTAAACATTCCTCATCATCCTCTCCCAGCCTTCTGTTCCTTGCACTGCTGGCCTCACTTTCCACCCTCTGGAGCACATTTTAAATCTGCCTGGATTAAACAGGTTGCCTGGGCCTGCACCAGAAGCAGCTGACAGGACAGGAAACTCCCCTCCAACCATGGATTTAGACAGATCTGAGAGTAAAACACACAAGTGTGATCCCCCCCCACGCCCCCCCATCCCTCCCGGTCACTCACACCTCCCCAGAAAGATTCATGATCACTTATGGAGATAAGCATCCAGCCACAGATCTCCAGATTTCTTTAGGGACCTGTGGGAAGAAAAGGAGAAGTTTGGGAAGTTGTGTTTGCTTCTGTTGTGTTTTTCCTGCAGTGAAGGCTGTTACTGAATTTTAATATCAGCCATAGGCTCACACTCATAGAACCCACCCTTTGTCAGTGGGAAGCCATTCCCCCTTGTCCTGTCACTCCAGATCTGTGTCCAAAGTCCCTCTCCAGCTGCTTTGGAGCCCTTTTGGGCACTGGAAGGGGCTGTACGTTCTCCTGGGAGCCTCAGTGCTGCATGGCCCTGTCCTAACTGGGTTTGAGCACAAAAGCAGGTTTGGAACCTGGTTTGGAACCTGCTCTGCTGCCCATTGTGGCCACCCCACTTTACCCTGCCCATGCTCAGAGTGGTTTGTGCAGGAGGTGCCTGGACTGCAGAGCTTTCTCATGTTCCCTGCCATGAATTATTCCCCTTGGAGTAACTGAGACAGCAGCATTAACACCGAGGCTGCTGACAAGGGCTGTTAGACTCGTCCCCAGCTCTGCCCGCAGGGAACTGCCTGTTGTGCTGGCAGAGCTCTCAGGGGACACGGCAGGGGCTGAAACCTGACCTGTTTCCCTTTGATTCATCTCACTTTGCAGCAGGAGATCCGCTGGCAGCTCCACCAGCAGGAGCCACCAGCTGTCAGAAGAGGGTGGTATAAAAATCACAAATCATTAATATTGGAAAAGCCCTCTAAGATCGACTCCAGCACTGCTGAGCCACCGTGTCCCCAAATGCCACAACCAGGACTGTGCATGTCTAAAGGTCAAATGTTTGGGACTTTGGCAGCAGCAACAGAAATTTCTGAAGGGGTTTTTTTCCTCTGTGCTAGAAAATATCAGGGGTCCCTGGAAAAATGAGCTGCAGGTGGGATCAGGGGGGCCTTACCCAACGATGTCTATGAACGCTTTCCCGAGAGGCTTCTCCTCGTACTGGACTCCATACTTGGCACATAATGACTTCACCAGAGGCTTCACCTTCCAGAAGTTGTGCCGTGGCATTGTTGGGAACAGGCTGGAGAGGAGAGAGAGCAAACAAAGCTGAGAAAACTCTCGAGACAAGCGACAAGGGATGGGCATTAGCGTTTGCATCCTCAGGGGCTCATCCCTGGTGCCTCCTCCTCAAGCTGCACAAAGGAAGGGAGGCACAGAGACACCCTTGCTTTACCCTCCTCTGTCTCAAGGAGGTGGTGAAAACTGATTTTCCTGTCCTGCCTCAAAGCAAAGCCGTGCTCAGGGACTCACTGACAGCCAGTTTGTGCAGGAAGGGACACGAGTGCAATGAGGGGGCAGCAGGAGTGAGGGAACAGCCTCAGAGATGCCCGCCCATTCCTCTGGGAATGACTGTTTCTTGCTGAACTGAATTCCCAGAGACCTGCTTTTCCACTTCTGGGAGCAGGTAAAGAAGGATTTTGGGGGCACCTTGCCCTATGGTGTTCCATGGAGATTTCCTAAGCTGACTCCCAAACCAGCCAGCTTCACCCTAAAAGCCTTTTCTTTTACATTTGCTGTTGCCATTGGCAACAGACTGTCCATATGGCCCTGTTTTCCATATTTTTTCTGGAATCTGGTGCCCAGCATCCTACACAGTCCCACACTCTATAAAAACACTGGAGTGCTTTAGGGGAGGGGAGTTTTCTGAGGTGGATGCTTGGGATTTGAGCCCACAGCCTTTGTAACTGGTAGATGCATAATGGCTCCTAATTAAACCCTAAATCAAGGCTGTGAGAGTGAAAACTTTGAAGCAAGAGAGGAAAATGTCATGGCTGTAAGAGAAGCAGACTAACATGGAATGGTTTGGGTGGGGAGGGATCATTAAGCTCATTCAGTTCCTCTCCACCATGGGCAGGGACACTTTCCACTAATGCAGGTTGCTCCAAGCCCCATCCAGCCTGGGCTTGAGCACTTCTAGGGCAGCTTCCACACCTGTGTAGTCTGAGACTCTGTTTCCTTGGCATAAATCCTGCCCCACCTCTCAGCTCCCTCCCCTGGGCTGTGACCAGCTGGCAGTGCCCTCGTGATCCCAGCTCTGCACTCACTGGTGCTCGATCTGGAAGTTCAGGTGCCCGGTGAACCAGTCGTTGAAAAAGGACTGCTCAATGTTGCAGGTCGCTGCCATCTGCCAGGGAGAGAGAAAGCTGTGAGCATCAGGGATGGCTCATCCCAAAATCGGGGTGGAATTCCCATTCCCTGAGCTCTGGGAGTGCAGAGCCTGCTGTGCAACAAGGGGAGCTTTAATCCTTCCTCAGGGCTCAGGTAATCAAACTCTCACTGAAGTGAACTGATGTAGCAGCCCGAGCCCAGATTCCTAAATCTCAGCCTCTCCCATTGGAGATCAGAGGGGTGGCAGCAGTACCAAGGTAGAAAACAGGAGGAAAATGCATGAACACAAAGCTTCCCCATCCCCATGTAGTTATTGCCCAGTTTGCCTTAAGTGCAAAATTCTGAGAATATTTCTTATGTATTCCTTCCACTAATGATCATAAAATTAGATATTTTTTCTTAAAATTCTTAAAATTCAACCAAATTTTTGATTGGGTTCCTCCCTCACACATTTTACTTGGATTTGCAGGGAGACAGAACTGCCAAAATATAAAAAATACAGTTCTATAATAAAGAAGTGGAAAGGGAGCACTCAACCACTCAACTTCCAGAACAAAAGGACAAAGGCAGGCTCCAAAATGAAGAGTCAACCTTTTTCCTCAGCTGGGATCTACAGGCCTGGCCAAAACACACAGGACTGTTTTTTGGATTTGCAGTCACATCGAGCTTCACTCACCACAGTCATCCCCTCTCTCAACTTGCCTCCAGGAGCAGGTAACCTTTTGATTGTCAAAGTAATTGCACAGCTTTGGAATTCCATGTCTTTCCCCAATATTGGGAAGAACATCTTTATGGGAGAAGTCATGGACAAGACACTCTATCCTGGGGGTGGTGGTAACTCTCACATTCTTTGAGTAAATCCCATTTTGGGGTGAGCTAGAGGTATTTTTCCCCTTTCCCGGTTACCTGGGAGCTCAGCCAGTCTCTGTGCTTCTCAGAATCAATTTCCATTGGGATGTGATTCATCTGGGTGACCCACACGAACCAGTGACTCTCCAGAAACCTGCAAAACCAGGAAAAACCATGACAATTTCTCCTGGATGTTGGGACATCAGGTAAGTAGAGTGGGGTTTGCAGGGAGTAGCAGAGACTTGGATGGATGTTGACAAGGAATTGCCTGGAATCATCCTTGTTCCAGGCTTGTTTTCCGCAAGAGCAGATGATCCAATTTTGCAATTTTGCTTCTTTTTTTCCTTGCACTTTGGGTTTCATCAAAAATTTTGGGAATAGTGGGCTGGTTGTGATAAGTTTTTGATTTCAGCTTGATTTCAGACTTGGAGCATGCACAGAATTATCTCTGCATGTGGTAAGGGATGAGGGTGGGATGAGGCAGTCTGGGAGGGTCCAGCCATGCCCAAAGTGGGATCAGCAGAACAGGGAATGAGGAAAAGGGAGAATCCTGGACCACCATGGGCAGGGGAAGATGCAGGAGGAGTGCCAGAGGAGTGGGAACTTGGAGATGCTGCCGTGGAAGTGAAGCAGTGGGACACAGCAGAGCTGAGGCCAGGCTCAAACGGCACTGGAGGGATGGGAGGGCAGCAGGGATGCCCTTGCTCCCCTACCTGACAAACGTGAGGAGACACAGGGAGCCCAGGACGCCGTAGAACGGGATGTAGGTGATGAAGTAGCGCAGGTAGTAGCTGATGGCCCAGGCCAGGTCCTGGGGGGACACAGAAAACACCAGCCATCACAGCCCATCCTGGACAACGTGTCCTTGCTGGTGATGCTGGGAACACTGGGTGATTGCTGCCTGCCCCCTGGCCTCCCTCTCTGCTCCAGTTTCCAGCCAGACCCCGCAGGGATGGAGGGAATGTTTCACTCACCGCCCAGAACCTGCGCTTGATCATGGTCGAGATGATTTGGATTTGGAAATACACAGGGATGAGCAGAGGCGGGAAGACTGCAAGGCAAAGGGAAATGGTTTGGCCATCAGAGGGGTGGGAAGCTGTGTGACACGAGGGACTGCTGCCATGGAACTGGGAACGTGCAGTTTTTCCATGGAGCCTCTCACATGGAGGTTATTCCCAGCCTCAGCTGTTTTACATTGCCGTGCTCTACAGGGCAATGTTCCAGGTGCTTGGATATCCCTCAGCTGATTTTGGGACCTGCACAGGGTCCTGAGGAAGGGTGGGATGAGCTGGGATTTGAGGAGTTGCTCTGCTCACATGGTGAGGGCTGGAAAGGACAAGTGGCATTCCAGGAAAAGGGAAGAGAGAGGGTGGGTACTCACTGAGGAAGAAGTACTCGTGCTGGTGGTTGTAAGGCAGGTACTTCAGCTTTTTCTTGCCATACTGCAGGACACAAAGAGACATCTCAGCCTGGGACTGGGACATTCCCAGGTAAAAGCAGATTCTCTGCAATAATTCTTAATTTATTGACCAGAGAGTTTTGACTGAGTCCCCACCAGCGGGTAAGAAGAGAATTCGTGTGATTAAATGTCCTGACTTTGTCATTGTCTTAGGTGTAAACTCAATTTTTAAAGATAATTTCTATTTACTTGATGGAATTTTGATGCACCTCATCTTCTGCCATCCCTGTGTCTGTGAGAAGAGCTGCCAGCACCTGTATCAGTACTAATATGAATGTGATAGGCATTTTTGGAAGGAAAGGGTTTTTAGAAGGGAAGGCTTGTAACACCAATTAATCTGGCACATTATTCCCTCTGGGCTGAGCTCTGCAAGGCTGTGTGCTTGGCATCATTTGGAAAAGGATTTTATACTAATGGGAGAATATTGGGATAGACTGATTCTGGCCTAATATCAGATATTTTGAGGCAGAAATCCAGTTTTCCTTGTTATCACAAATGTTAAGGGGTTTTTTTTAAGTAGTAGAACCATGGTCTGCTTTCTCAATAATACAAAATCTGGCTGAGAAGCCATTTTTAATGTGTTGTCTTTGCTGCTTGTCCATTTTCTTGGGGTTTTGTTTTTAAAACTAGAAATCCTTGTTCCATTGTGAAAAACACCATGATGTGAGTGCTTTGGGTAGGTTTTCATAAGCAGGCAGTAAATGCTTTGGCTCTGGAGGGGTGGATTGAATTAAAGTCACGTGATGGTGGAAGATATTTGCTATGGAAATGGAAGGTCAGTTTTGAAATGCTCCTGCTGGAATAATGACAAACACTGTATTTCCCTCTCGTGTTGGTACTTCAAGCCAGCAGGATGAAGTGGCCTTTAGTGGCTTTTTGCATTTTTTTTTCCAATCTCATCTGCATTATTTTTCCTGAGTTAACCCAGGACACTTTCTCCTGTGGTCAGCACAGGAAATGGATTGGGAATTAGTAGTCAATGCTGCTCCTCAGCCCAAGGGTTGGCTCCAAACTCCTGTCAGACAGACAAAATCCCTGGATTAAGCATTTCCTTTCTAGCATTCCTGGAAGTCCTGCATGTGTAAGTCATGTCTAACAATGGGAGCCAACTCCTGGATTTGCACAACCACTCTCCCAGGGCCTCTCAGACAGTAGTTTTCCATGTTTTCCCTACTTTTCCTTACCTCAACAGGCTGTGTGTCTCCCAGGACAAAAATGTGCAGCATGTTCACATCTGGGTCCTTCTTGAAGATGTTGGGCTTGGCGTGGTGCTGGAAGTGGCGGTGGTTCCACCAGTTTGCAGAGGCACCCTGGGCAAGGAGAACACGGAGTTTTCATCCACAGAGAGCTGCCCCCGAGGTGGGATTACCCAATCATTTATAGAAACTAAAGGAACAAAAGTTCTTTTTGGCCCAGATTGTGGCCAAAGTGGGATTTGCTTTGGAAAGAGCAGCAAGCAGGGAGTGGTGGAGTTGTTGGTTGCTATGAGACTGCTGCTCCCAGAGGGATCCCAAAGGATCATCCGTATTGAAAGAAGAATAAATACACTCTGAGCGAGTTACAGGTCACTGTGCCTTCTCAGAAAATCCTGAAATGGTTTGGGTTGGGAGGGACTTTAAAGTTCATCCAGTCCCAACTCCCCACCATGGGCAGGGACACCTTCCACTAGCCCAGGTTGCTCCATGGGCAGTGGTCACCACTGTTTTTTGTGCCTCTGCTCACTCTGGGAAGGTTGGGAGCCTCCCTTTCCTACTCTGCCACAGCCAAAGTGATGCATTCCTAGAATTCCCAGGCTCCGTAATTTCCTTTACCTTCAGGTGTCCAATGACAAACTTGTGGACAATGTGGTTCCAGGAGGACTTCTTGAAGACAGAGAGGTGTCCAAAATCGTGTTGCAGCCACCCTGCCTGAGCCTGGGATGAGGAGAAATCAAACAGTTAGGAAGCTGCTGGGAATCAGAGCTAAGCAGGGAAGAAATGGAGATGGAGGGCACGTTGGGAGTGTGAGGAACATCTCTCTTTGTCACCTGGGAAGTTGTAAGGATGCAGGAAAGGATGAGGGTTGTGATCCAGCCAGTCCCAAAGTAGGAGACCATGAGCCAAGCCAAAACTTCCATGGCAATGATGTGGCCCAGGTAAAGGGAGAAGAACAAGGGGCTGGCTCGGAACAGGTTCATGTCCTCCGCCGTCTTCCGCAGGGTCCGGAAATCCTCCACCAGCTGGGACTGCAACAGGACAGGCAAGAGCAGGGTGAGGCTTGGAAGTGAGCCTGACTGAGTTATGGGATGGATGGATGGAAGAAGGATGAGCTCCATGCTAAGGACCCTGGCTCCATATCCCAGCTTTTTGCCCTGTATTCCTATGAATAAACATCCTGGCTGGTCGGAGCCCACATCCTGACCTTTTGCACCTGCAGCCAGGAGAGTAACCCAAGCTCTGTGGAGTGTCACATCACCTGATGGCTTTTGTCTGAGTGAGCTTCCTAAGCACTAAGGACAGGCTGGAGCAAGAGGGAATTCAGTGCTATTGTACCTAATTCCAGAGCTCTGATAATGAGCACCCACTATCATCCATTCAGTCCATGGGCCAGCTCCTGTGCAGCCATCCATGAGGAGCATTCCTGGGTCACTGGGGCCAGCGTTGTCCCCTCCATTGTGAGTGACACAGATCTATCACAATCATGGCCAGCCACAAACAACGAGGCAGGATTGAGTTTCCTGGCTAGAGCCAGCTGTGCCATGCTCTGGGCCTGAATAATGGATGAGCAGGGATACAGAGCTGCCCTGAGGATGGGCAGTGGCTGCTGCTCCTTAGCAAGGCCACCAAAATGAGACATCTCATCTGGGGACTTGTGTGTTGGAGCTTGGTCACCAGCACAGGAGTAGCAGAAGGCTGGTGCACATTTCCCATTCCACATGTCTCTGTTCCTATTTCCCTTCAGGATGGGCTCAGTCCAGCCTGGGTGCCTGGAATGGGCTGCCAGAAATTGGCTGTTGGTGGCTCCGTGGGAAAGAAAAGGTTTGTACAGCCAGAAGTGTCATTCCCTTTCCACACTATTTGAATCCCTAACAGGATGGAAATAGGGCTACATGGAGATGTTCAGTCACTGAGAACTTCTCTCCCTCTCTGGAGAGCATCCCAAGAGGCAAAAAATGGTGGGAATAGCCAGCCTGAACCCCAGTTGAGGAATAAATACTCACATTTTTGTCTCGGTCCTGGCTGGGCTCCCCTGGAGCAAGTTCTCCAATAAGCAGGGGCTTAAGAAACTTCTGCACCAAGGTGGGATTGATATGGAAGGCCTGGAATGCATCCTGGAGTGGAAACAGGAGGAACTGTGTAAGAATAAGATGTGCCTCCTATTCACTGTGCCATTCCCACCCACCTCCAGCAGTTGTGGAATCTGTGGAAGAGGGGGCCAGGTCACTTCCAGCTCTTTGATCACTTCTTGGAACATTAATTCCACTAAAGCCTGATGAATTTGCTCTCCTGAGAACAGTGAGATCTTGGATGGCATCTAGCCATATGGTGAAAGGCACCTCAAGAAATTCTTTCTAAGCAACTAAATACTTAAATCCTGTTAATTCCCTTAGAAGGTAGGCAGAGGGGAATTTGTGCAAATCCCTCGTAGGATATAAATACCCTTGGAAAGTCTGCTCCTGGAGGCAAGTCAAGAGAGGGGGTGACTGTGGTGACTGAAGCTGGATGTGACTGCAAACACAAAAAATATTCCTGGGTGTTTTGGCCAGGCCTGGAGATCCCAGCAATACAACAGCTGAGGAAAAAATGGGGACTTTTCAAAATAATAGTGCCTTGTTTGTGGAGTCATTTTTGATCCCAGCATTCATGAGTTTATCTAGCTCTTCCTTTTCTCTATTCCTTCCCCTTTCCACATATTTTTGTCTGCCTGTATCCCACAGGTGCTTGATGGTTGTAGTGAGATCTTGGCCAGAACCTTTCACATGGCACAGTTGGAATTTTAACCCCAAGGACAGCTGCAGAAAGCAGAAAGCTGACCCAGATCAGAAACCCTCACTCTGCCCTTGCCCTTTCCTCACTGCACAGAAATGGAGTCAGCTCTTGGAATTCACCTGGGAGAACAGGAAAGATTGGTTCCATGAAGTGCTAAGAGAGTATGGGAAAAGAAATCATTAAAAACAGGAGTTAGGAGAACCATGCTCCACCTTTGTCCCATTGCCTAACAATTGTAGGGACCAACTAATGTCTCCCTCCTGGCTCTAAAGAGAAAGAGCAGACTGAAAAGTGTCCCTGTGTCCAGCTGACCCTTCTGGGAGCTGCCCTCCATCAAAAGTCTGGAGTTAAAAATGCCAGGCAACAACCTCGGGCCCAAAGTCCACCAAAATCAATAAGAACTTGGACCCAGAAATGGGTCACTGAAATGTTGACTCTGGTTCCTTGTTTTCCTCCCTGGAACAATTTGCAGAAGATATGAAAGAGGAAGGAAAAGCAGAATGAGGGGGAAGTGAATAGCTAACTGTGCCAACTGCAAAGCTCTGCAGTTTAGAGTAAAAAAAAAAAAAAGGAAAGGGGAAAAAGAGAGAGGGTAAAATATAAGAAGCATTAAAAAATGTTGATTCAGTATTTTTTAACTGCTGGGAATAAAAAAGTCTTTGGAGGTCAGGTTGGGTCCTCATTGCCTGGACATCCTGCAAATGATGGAAGGATTGGATTTTTGTTATGTGTATCTCATGAAGCTCCTGTACTAATAGGTCCCAAATATAAGATAGCCCTTGAATTTTGGAATTATTCTCAGTTCTGTATTGCAGAAGATAAAAAGCTTAAGGGAAAAGATAATCCCTGGGAAATGCTGTGTGATATTGGCACTTGACCTCCCAACTTTGTGATCTACTGACCAAGTGAGCTGAAGTGCTTTACGGGACGTGGGAATTATTCCAGCTGCTTTTGGTGAGAAAAAAAAAGCTTTGAATAATTGAGATACAAGCTGTACTTGAGCAGTGGGAGTGCTTAGAGCAGTCAGCACAAGGATTTTCTTTTACATCCCTGAACAGCTCTGGGACAGAGACTGCAGAGTGTCCCTGCCTTTGTGTTCTGTGCATGAGGTGACATCAGAGCGGGTTGGCCCAGACTCAGAGGTTGTGTTTGAAAAAATCAGAGACCCATGGAATGGTTTGGGTTGGAAGGGACTTCAAAAATCATCTCATTCCACTCCCCTGCCATGGGCAAGGAGATCTTCCATAGACCAGGTTACTCCAAACCCCATCCAACCTGGCCTTGGACACTTCCAGGGATGGGGCAGCCACAGCTTCTCTGGGCACCCTGTGCCAGGGCCTCAGCACCTTCCCAGGGAAGGATTTCCTCCTAAAATCCAATCCCAACAGGGTCAAGGCCAAGCCTTTCTCCCTCTGAATGAGAGAGGTTTTTCTGGCTGTAAATGGTTGTTCACCACAGGCGAGCTGCAGAATTGATGCCAATCCTGGTTTAGTGCTGATTTAACAATTTCAGAGCATTTTTAAGTCTGTGCCTTCACGGGTTGTGGGGAAGTGGGAGGAGAACCAGCAATCCTGGAACCACCAACCTGTGTTTCAGCCTCCCTTTCAAGGATTCCAGACAACTGCAGTAGCAGATGCTTTCTGGTTGCTAATGGAGATAGTGGAGTTAAATTCTTGGGGATGGGAGTCAAACTCCTCCTGTTCCAGCAGCTCTGTGTTTAAGCAGTTAAAAGCAAAACCTGGCCCACCTTTTTAAGGGAGAAAGCTATTCATTCAGAGGATTTACTGAAAAGTGACAGAAGGGCCAAAATGCAGCTCAGTGCTTCAAGGAAAAGAATGGAAAATAACCACAGGAGGCAGGGAATGGGGCTGATGGAAAGGGAAGGTTCTGCCAAAAAATTCTGTCACACGTGGAGCCTCCTCCTTGCTAAGGTGTCAGGAGCCATGGGAGACCAGCAGCTCCTGCTCCTGCTTGGTCTCTGCACGTTTTGGGAAGAGCTCTGAGGCAGCTTGGCTCTCATTAACACGCCCTGAGGGGAGAACATGCTCTCTGGATGCACTTCTGAGGAAGGTGGTTTTGAGGGGAACTCCAGACAACAAACAATTTATTTCTAATTTGTTCCTGTTTCAAGATTGGGGGTTTTTCTGTTGTTGTTTGGTTTCTTATCTTTTACAGTGCTGAAACCTGAGAGGTGGCTGAACCCAGCGAAGGAGCAGCTGGAGCAGCAGCGAATGGTTTGCTGCTTTTTTTTTTTTTTTTCTCTTTTCTGTAGCAACCTGTAACCAAATTCTCCAGAGAATTTTCTCCTGGGGAGAAAAAAAAAAAAAGAACTAAAACGCTCCTTGTTTTAAAGCCTCCTCACAGAAGCAACTTTGAGACACAGCCTGGCCTCTGTTTAACCCTTCCTGTGCCTGGCTGCGTGACTCTGCATGTCATAACCTCCACACTGGAAAAGGGGACATTTGAGACACTTGGCTCCTGAATTCAGGGCTCGAGGCACGGCACAAGCAGGAGACAAAGGCAAACCAGCAGGATTTAAGCCGAGCAATCCCTACCAACCCATCTTCCACGGCTCCAGAGGGGGGGACCTGCATCCGCTTGGAGCAGCCAGAGGGCAGAGCCGGGTGTCCGGCAGTGCTGGGGACACGGGGACAGGGGACAGCTGGCTCCCTGCAGGGAGGGAAGGAGCTGTCAGAGGATGCTGCTGGAGCCGGGAGAGCCGCGGGGGTCGGTCCTTACCGTGGCATCTTCGCCGGCGCAGTGGCTGATGACTCGGTGGCCCCCCGGGTGCCTGTTTGCCCACTTGGTGACATTATAAACCTTTCGCTCTATCACCAGCCACTTGTCCGTCCTCAGGTTGTGCTTCTGGATCTCCTCCCAGGTGTAGAAGCGGATCTGCGCCGCCGGCTCCCCCGAATCCCCCCCTTGCTCACCCCCTTTCCCCATGGGGACACTCGCTTTCCTTTGTCTTCTTGACCAGAGGGGGAGAGGAGGGGTGAAAAGCCTGTCCCTGCCCTTCTCAGGAGGGGAAGAGCTTTCCAGGCGGGATTGAACTCAGCTGATCCCCTGCTCCCTCCCTTCGCTCATGTCCTCCCTTCTCTTTGTTTCTGCCTTCTCTCCGCCTGCTCGGAAGTGCCCCCTAGGCTGGCTGTCCCCGCTCTGATGCACTTTATCCTCGCTCGTAGCCCTGTGCTCGCAGGGAGGCTCGGCCCCTTCCACCCACACCCCCCCCCTCCTCTCGGGCATCCCCCCCGGGCATTCTCCTCCCTCTCCCGGCATCATCCTTTCTCCCTGGCATTCTGCTCCTCCCCACCTCCCGCCCCCCAGGCTCAGCATCCTCCTCCCCGCGGGTATCTCCCCCTTCTTTCCTTTCCTGTGCCCGGCATCCCCCCCCCGCCCCTGCTCCGCTCGGTGCCCGGGGCTCTCCCGCCGGGATCAGCCGAGTTCCAGCGCCAATCCCGGCTGTCCCGCCGCCCTCCCGCTCCTGCCCATTGGCCCGTCCCGATCTTTCGAAGCGGGACCGCCGGGGGACGGGAGGGTGGGAGCCCCTCGCCTCCTCCTCCTCCCGCTCCGAGCTTCGTGTCCTCGACATTTTTTGGCTCCCCTGCCTTTTTTTTTTTTCCTTTTCCCGCGTTATTTTTCTTGCCATTCCCCTTCTTTCCCCCCCCCTTCCTTTTCCCTGTTTTCTTTCTTCTTTTTTTTTCTTCCTTTTCTCCCCCTCCCTTTCCCCATCTTTCCCTCCTTTCCCCCCCTTATCCCCCTTTTCCTCCTTCTCCTCTTTCCCAGTTTTCCTACCTTTCCCCCTTTCCTCTTTCCCCCATTTCCCCTTCTTCCCCCTTTTCCTCCCTTCTCTTCTTCCCTCCTTCTCCCCTTCCTGTCTTTTCCCCTTCCACTCCTTTCCCCTCTTTTTTTTCCCTTCATCCCTCCTCCTGCTTCCCTTCTTTCCAACCCTTTCTCTTCCTTCTCTACTTTTACTCTTTTTTACCATATCTACTCCTTTTTAACCCTTTTTACTGCTTTTACTATTTTTAAACTTTTTTTCTTTTCCCCCTCTTTTTCTTGCTTTCCCCCTCCTTTTCTGCCTATTTTCCTTCCAGCCTTCTCACCCCACTTGCCACTGCTGAGCTCAGAAAGGAGCTGTTGCTGTTCTCCCTGAAATCTGCATTGTTCTGCTCTATTTTTGCCAGGCTGCCAGACTTCCCAGCTTTCCTGTGGCACAAGCAAAGCTGGCTGAGCTCTGCTGCCCCAGGCCACGCATTTATTAGCAGGTGGGATAATGCCATCTTTGCCTTCTTTTCCTTGCCGTGGGGCACTTTATTGTATGCAACTCCTGGCATTAGGTTATGCAAGGTGAGGTGTTGCAAGGACAAAACCAACACAAACAACACCACTTTCCTCCTCTGACAGCACCTGTGGCCACTTTCCAGGTGTGATCCTCAGCTTTCCTGGCAATAGGAATCTTTTCCTGTGATTATTTTGCATGAATAACTGGGAGGATTATTCATCCTTTCTGTAGTGACAGAGGCTGGCCCTAAGCAAAGGAAGGAACCCACAGCGTTATCCAGAGAATCACAGAAGGATTTGGATGGGAAAGGACCTTAAAGACCATCCAGTTCCAATCCCTTGCTATGGACAGGGAAATCTTCCACTATCCCAGGCTGCTCCAAGCCCTGTCCAACCTGTCCTGGAACACTTCCAGGGATGGGGCAGCCACAGCTTCTCTGGGTACCCTCTGCCAGGGCTCAGCATCCTCCCAGGGAAGGATTTCTTCCCAATATCCCATCTAAATCTCTTTATCTTCGTGCCAAGCCATACTAGAGCTTTCCTCTGTTTCTGCCTGGTGTTAGTGCTGCAGGATGGCTTCAGCCTGTTAAACAATCCTTGCCTGTGGTGTGGGGTGAGGAAAGTCAGAAATGACAGGAATGTTTTGCTAAGACTTGCTAGTTTTATTTAGTTTGGTTCAAAATAGCCCTGTGACAAAGATCAGGCTAAATTATAGCCAGACACCACATTAAGGTGGATCTGAAACTTGTTGCTTGTGATGAGGGAAAAGTTTGCTGAGTCCTTTGAATTTGGGGTTTTTAATCCTATGGGTGTGCCTGGATATGTACAGCTCAGGAAGAAATCCTTCCCTATGAGGGTGCTGAGGCCCTGACACAGGTTTCCCAGAGAAGCTGTGGCTCTCCTTGGATCCCTGGACGTTTCCGGGCCAGGCTGGATGGGGCTTGAAGTGACCTGGGATAGTGGAAGTTGTCCCTGCCCATGGCAGGGGGTTGGAATGGGATGAGCTTTAAGTTGTCTCCTAACCCAAACCATTCCTGGATTCTATGTTGATTCTACGAAATGAGCTGAAAAGAAGGTTGGTCCATTTCATTTTGAAATTTACCTGTAGATGGACAAAGAAGCAAAATCAGCACCCAGAACTCCCCACCTGGGTATTTCCCATGGAAAATTGCACCATAACTTAATGGCAAGCCATTAAAACATGCCTCTAAAATAATGCCTGCTGCTCTCAGCCTCCAGCAGCACAGCCAGCCAGGCTGTCAGGCTTCAGGCAGTGCTTGTTCCGAGTTTTCTTTGGCTCCTGGGACACAAACCAGCCCCAGCAAAGAGAGGAGAACAGGCTGTGCTCTATGGCCAAGTGGGTGAAAGGCTGCAGTCACTGCCCGGTGTGGCTTTAGCAGCACAAAGAGCTTGTGTGAGGGACATAAAAACCCCGAGTTTAACCAAAGAGTCACGAGATTTGGGCAGAAAAGGTGAGGAACATGAAAGGGAACAAAGTCTGGGCAGGAGGGATGTAGAAGGGGAAGAGTTTTTGCAGGAAGCACACGTAGAAGTGGCATGTGTGCTCTTCATCTGAGGATATCTCACTGCAATAGACTGGAATGGTGGAAAAGCAGGGAAAATGGATAGCTCATGTATCTTTACACTGTCTCATGCTTTGGTTTAATCTAAAAGAAGTTCTTTTTCCCTGAGAAAAATACTTTAAAAATGTAGCAAAACCCCAACGTTTTCTGTGCTTGTTGTCTCATCCCTTTGCTGAGTTTTATGTAGGAGGCAAGGTCTGATAAGTTTTTTTGCCAAGGTCTGATAAGTTTGTTTTAATTTGGTTTTTAAACTTTGTCAGCAGCATGCAGTGCTGGCACCAGCACATGGGAATGCCCCGTAGCTGTGCTGCAGTCCTCACGGATGCAGGGAAAATCCTCTTTTTCCCCCAGTTTATAGTATGAGATCCATCACTTGGTAAGGCCAGATGGCTGCAAGGCATGTGGTGGGAAAAGAAGGAAAGCACAGTGAAAAAGGGAAAGACACGGAGCAGCTTTCTGAAGGGGAAAAAGGCAGGAACTGAGGATTTGGGAGTGCAAATCAGATTTAACTGCGCCTTTAAACTTTTTAATACTTTTAATTGTCTTTTTGATACCTTCTTCCTTTCTGCCAAAGAAAAATACATGTAAAGAGAGAAAGGTCCCCAAGTTTTGCCTGTTTTTCCAAAAGGGAAAGGTGGAGGAGCTCTGAACATAAAAATAAATAATAAATTGAATAATAAATTCAAACATAGTGGGAAACAGCTGGGCTGGGAATGGGGAGCTGGAGCCTGGAGCATGAGGTGAGGGAACCCAGTGATTAGGTGGGAATGCTGTAGCAGTCCATGTTTTTGAAACAAACTGCTACCAAAGATTTCCTTGATATTTTGTAAACTTGCATATTTTTTACTCTGACATACTCCACTTTTTTTCCTAGTCCTGAGAGAGTGGCTGAGAGCTGAGGATTTTTTCGAGGGGAAACAACCAACAAAGGAACAGAAATCCCCATTGTGTGGCCACGGCTGGCAGGGATTCCACATTCTGCAGTGGATCTTGGGCTGCCCGTGGGATTATCAGGGTCAGGGCACAAAGTGCCAGGGGAGCAGAGGAGGGAGTCACACTCAGAAAGCTGCAGACACTGCAGCAGGGCAGGAATCAAGGGAGAAAGGCTCTGTTCTGATGCTACTTTGTAATGATTTCTAGTGAAAATCCTACTGGTATTCCCATGCTGTCATCGGATCCTTTTCTTTGTTTCTTTACTCAGGTTTTGCTTTCCAAAGTGTAAAACTCTAAACAATCACCACCTCGCTCCCTCAGTTGCTAATATGAATTTATGACTCCTGAAAGACAAAAGCTTATTTTTGTCTCCTCCCTTATACAGAGTAATTCCTGGGTGCTTTTCCTGCCAAGATGCAAAATCCTCCCAAATCTCAGTCTTTTCATGCATCTAAATTTTAACAGTCAGTTGAGTTATTAGAGCAGAGTGCTGAGCAAATATTCCATGAAGTCACACTGTTTGTATGGAAAATCAAGAATTTATTGTGAGTATGAGGTGTTAGCAACCCAGACAAAGAGTTCTGGGTACAACACTAACTCATTTAGGCCAAGCTGTTCCAGTACTCCAGCTCATTGCCAATAATACAACAAGAATAAAGGGAATATTTCCATTTTCTCCCCCTTCTGCTGGTGCTACACAGATCCTTGCAGTGGATCCTAAACCTGGTGTAGGAATGGTGTCACAGGGAGCTGTCAGGAGCTCCAGGCTCTTCCCTGGTAGTAACACAATGACTAAATTAGTGCTTTCCTGCTGCATTTGATTCATCAGCTTGGCTATTTTAATTGCACTGATGACAGAAGTTTGTAAATCATGCCACCACAATTCCCCTGTGCCTGAAACCTTCAACTTTTCTTAGGCTGAACCAAAGCAAAGACTTGAGTCTTCTTTTAGACTCTGCCTTTTTAAACTGTTTTTCAGCATTTGTTAGGTTTTTGGGGGGTTTTTTTGGGTTTGGGTTTTTGGGTTTTTTTGGTGTGGTTTCAGACCTCACCATGTATTATTGTAACTCATTTTCTTTGAAAGGAGAAAAGAAAGGCTGCAATCCTTTCAACCCATCTCCCTCTTTCCCTGATTACTGGTTTGGTCACCAGATGCCCAAATATTTAGTGACCCCTCACCCCTCAGGTCACTTGGGTATTTTAAAGCATGTTCCAGCCAAATCATGGTAGGGAAATAAGGAATTCTAATATATTTTCTCCAAATTCTGATGATCCCCAGTCACCAGATTTGCAGGCAGATTAGAGGACTGAACCAAAGAGCATCTCTTCCCTCCCCTTGGATTTTTGGTGGTTCCTGGTAGTCTGGGGAGCTGGGTCACAGCATGATGGTGACAGCAGCTATGGAGGTGGAAGCAGTGAAGGACTCATTTTACCTGGGTGACTGTGTTTCAGCAGGGATTGATGCCAGGAATCCCAGCTGGATGCAGGATGCTGGTCAGTCTATGACAGCAGCTGGTTTTTTTCCCTGTCAGTTTTTATGACAAAGGTCCCGTTCTTGTCTCTGAGACACCCATTGAGATCCCGAGTGGGGCAAGGGCAGGGGAAACAAGAACTGCTGGCAGGGCACAGAACCCTTCCCTGCTTAGGGCTGGGTGATTCCAGGAGCCTCCATGGCCTGTCATGAACCATCTGCTGAGGGGAAAACAATCACAGCCAGGGATTTCACCTCAGAAGGAGCTTGGAAGGGAATTCCAAGGGCCTTTGTAAAATTTGTCTGGGAAAATGTGTTAATAAGGCATTAACAGCCCTTATAGCTGCTGAAACCAGAGGAAGCACATGAAGGGAACAAGAGTGGATTTTATCAAATTTAGTGGTGCTTTTTGCCTGTTAGGATCCCTCAAAGCAAGTATCCAAAGGTTTAACTCATTTAGGAAGATGGAATTGATTTTCTTTTAACAAATGTAGGAAAAAGAAATCTGATCCCTGTGTGTCACCCATATTCATGATAAAAGGTGAGAAATATCGACTAAATTTAGGATAAATATTCTGTTGTGCAATTGATAATGGGGAAAAACAAAATTTGAAATAATTACTGCACTGTTCTGAATATAATTGTCACGTTAAAAAATACGCTAAAGATCTTTATTAATGTTCATTAATACAAATTGCTGAAGGGAAGGTAATAAAAACATTCGATCCAGTGTTTTTGCAGGCACAGAATTCCAAGATGTGATGCTGCCATCAGGTGATGCTCAGAACGCGAGGGGATGCAGCCTGGTGGTGGCTCTTTGTTTCTATGGTTACCTTCAACTGGAATTGCTGTAACTAGGTCAGATTGGAAGGTGTGAAGGGAAACAAAGAAATCCGGGATCAATAATGAGAGTTCAGGGAGAAGGCTGGTGCTGCTGTGGAAAGGGAGATGAGTGTGGGGAGAGGAATTTTAATTTGTAACTCATGTGGATGAAGTCCCATACAGAGGGATTGGTCTGTTTGAGCATCATTCACTCTTCCAGCATTATTCTGCTGTCTCAAGAACCATCTGCAGGGTTTTGATGTGATTTACCTGTGGCAACACCTTCCCTCCCTCTGGCTGCATATCCAGGCATGAGCAGCCAAAAGGAGCCTGAGGAACAGCAAAAGCTGAGACAGCTGGAAGGGAGGGAGAGATCTGCTGGAAAGAGGAAGCAAAATTAAGGGGGGGGGGGGAAGATAAGTCACAATCAGCCCAGAAATAAGGAGAAACAGGTTATAAAAGTGGTTCAAAAGAAGGAACTTGGGTGTGAGGAAGGGAAACTTCCTGGGAAGACAGTGGAGACAGGCAGGGGGGGTGACAACAAGTGACAAGAGGAAACAGCCTCAAGGTGCCAGGGGAGGTTTGAGTTGGATATGAGGGAAAGTTGTTGTTAAGGAACAGACTGTCCGGGGCTGTGGTGGAGTCAGCTGGGCGGATTTTAAAGCCGCGTGTATGTGGCATTTGGAGCCGCGTTTCCGTGGTGCCCAGCAGCAGGACAAGGAGCAAAAGGTGTAAACTAAAATTCCACAAGTTTCACCTCAGCGTGAGGAAGAACTGCTGTACACTGAGGATGGCAGGGCACTGGGACAGGCTGCTCAGGGACCTCAGGAGGGATGTGGAGTCTCCCTCTCCAACGCACCTGGATACGATCCCGTGTCACCTGCTCCAGGTGACCCTGCCTTGGCAGGGGGTTGAACTGAAGGATCTCCACAGATCCCGTGATTCTGCGGCTGATGGGCTTGGCAGTGCTGGCGGAATTGCTGGTCTCAGAGGGATTTTCTCAACGAAAGGATTCCAGGAGCCATCCCAGCGCGGCCAGCCCGAGTTTCCTTCTGAGCTGCGGTGTCCGTCCCCAGCATCGCGGCTCCCCTGAACGGCCCCGGGGGCGGGAGCACGGCGAGCGCAGCCCCGTGGGCGGGGGGAACCGGGAGGCGGAGACGGGCCGAGCCGAGCCGAGCCCGGGAGAGCCGAGCTGAGTCTGGGCCGAGCCCGGGAGAACCGAGCCGAGCCGGGAGAGCCGAGCCGAGCCGGGAGAGCCGAGCCCGGGAGAGCCGAGCTGAGCCCGGGCCGAGCCCGGGAGAGCCAAGCCGGGACAACCGAGCCCGCGAGAGCCGAGCCGAGCCGGGAGAGCCGAGCTGAGCCCGGGCCGAGCCGGGAGAGCCGAGCCGAGCCGGGAGAGCCGAGCTGAGCCCGGGCCGAGCCGGGAGAGCCGAGCCGAGCCGGGAGAGCCGAGCTGAGCCCGGGCCGAGCCGGGAGAGCCGAGCCCGGCCATGGAGGGCTCGGAGCCCGGGCGCGGGGGGATGCGGCGCTTCACCTGGGAGGAGATCGGTCAGCGGAACGGGAGGGGTGCAGCGGGGCAGGAGCGCTGGCTGGTGATCGACAGGAAGGTGTACGACATCAGCCACTTCTGCCGGAGACACCCGGGGGGATCCCGGGTCATCAGCCACTACGCCGGGCAGGACGCCACGGTGAGCGGGCAGGGATGGAGCAGGGACGAGCGCGGAGCAGCATCCCTGGGAATGCAGGGAGCCGTGTCGGGATGGGCGCTGGGCTGTTCCACACACGCGTTCTTTACGACCTGTGTGCGCGGGGAATATGTGGGATTGTTGGGGATTGGTGTTACAAGGAAGCCTTGCTGAAGGAATGGCTGAAAACCGCAACGGGGAAAAAAACCCAGCCCTAAATGCCCGTAATAATAGTAATTTTTGCACGCATAAGACAATGGGATGCTGCCGCCCGTGTGGCACACGCGGTGAGAGAGTTGTTGTTGTTGTTTGCCTTCTCCCCACTCGAACTTCCCGGCCCCAAGAGAGGCACTAGAGCAGAATATCACTGGAAATCGTATTTCAGTCACGACAAAGGAATGAATCATTCGTGCCTGAGTGCCAGCAGCTGTTGCAGAGCGCAGTAAATGCTGCTGGAGTTGAGTGTGGGGTGTTTTTACCAGTGGTGTTTCCTTCCTTTGTCTGCTTGTGCCTTTTCCATGCATTTCTCCAAATGCGTGTGTTTGAACCCAAGGATGGATACGAGCTGGGAATCTCCCTGTAGGATGGTGCTGATGGACTGTGTTTCAGTCAGGAGGATGGAGCTTGAGATCTCCACAGTAGGAATATCCCACCGTAGGAATATCATTCAGAGCCAAAAATAATAAGCGAATTTGCAACATTTCATCAGGGCAGGGTGCACATGTGCGTTTTCAAAGCCCTACCACTGGCACAGGTTGCCCAGAGAAGTGGTGGAGCCCCATCCCTGAAAGTGTTCCAGGCCTGGTTGGGTGAAGCTTGGAGCAACCTGGAAGGTGTTTGTGGCAGGGGACGATGAGATGAGCTTTGCAGAGCCTTTCCCACCTGAACATTCTGTGTTTCTGTGAGCAGAAAAAGGTCAGCCCGTGGAGTGAGCAGGGCTGGATGGTGGATTGCAGCCAGCTGCATTCTTTAGGTGATGATATCAGTGCCACCGCCGGGTGCAGTTGAACTGCTGACCGCTCAGAAACCCCTGCCAAGTTTTATTTTTCCAGTGGTTTTGTCCCTGGGGATCAAAAGAATGAGACTCCACAAAACCAGGAAAAATGGGAAGTAAAGGAAGAACTCCTCTGGTGTGCTGATCTCGTTTCTAGAAGGTGCAACCAAACCCCCAGCTGGGATTGCACTCCAGATTTTACAGCCTCCATGGAAAGGATTGGTCAAAATTTGTGGTACCATCCTCCCCTGCTCTGCCCACATACTCCTCCCCATTTTCCCCCCCTTTTCCAATGAGAAAATGCAAATGTTGGTTCCCCTTTCTTTTTTCTTCCTTTATTCAGTGACCCTGAGCAGGGAGGATGCTACAGCTGACCCAGACTTGGCAACACCAACCAGTTTTTTTAACCCCTGTCCTGACCAGAGATCTTTTAAAAGCACATTTTATTTTAAAAGCACACAATGATGGCCTAGTAATTGTAGTGATAAACAATGCATGGTGCAGGAATCTTACAAAGTGATGCCCAGCAAGCAAATATTGTCCCAGAAAATTAAAAAAAACCCCACATCCTTAGGTTGAGGGAGATTGTGAAAATAAGCCAATTTGGGCATCAGGAGAGAAATGTCAGAAAGGAGGTAAATGGGAGATAAGGAATTAGATGCCAAAGTGCCACATGTGTCTACAGGATTTGTAATTTAAATATAGGGACAGAATCTGTAGTGATAACAGCCACTAATGTTTGTTTGTTTTTTTTTACCTGGTTGCCATGGAGATTGACACCATATTTAAATAAGAAAAAGTAACTGATTTCCCCAACAGGAATCTTTAGAATAGCCCAGCATATCATGGAATAGATTTCTTTTGCTGTCACCTGAATGATGGTTTTTCTTCATCCTGTTCCTCTTCTCTCTGTGTTTCAGGATCCTTTCATTGCTTTTCATCTTGACAAGGCACTGGTAAGGAAGTACATGAACCCTCTCCTGATCGGGGAACTGGCACCAGATCAGCCCAGCTTTGAGCCCAGCAAGAACGTGAGTGTCATAAGAACCTGGGTTTGGGGTTGAAATTGTTCTGTTTAACTTCTCTGACTGGCAGGCAGAACTCCTTGTACATAAGATCATAGGATCTCCTGGAATCACTGCTGGCTGAAGCTTCATTTCACTTCATTATTTGTAGTTTTAGCAAAGATTTGTCTTCAGGTGACCTTCAGCTTTCCCCCTTTTCATCCCTGAGAGTGAAAACTATGCTCCTATTCATGTTCCTGAGGCATTTTCTGACCAGCTTTTGGGTCTCCCCACAGAAAAAGCTGGTGGAAGATTTCCGTGAGCTCCGTGCTGCTGTGGAGAAGATGGGGCTTCTCCAGCCCAACCATGCCTTTTTCCTCCTCTGTCTCTGCCACATCTTGGTGCTGGATGTTGCAGCCTGGCTCATCATCTGGTATTTTGGAGCATCCTTGGTGCCTTTTCTCTTCTCTGCGGTGCTTCTGGGCACTGTCCAGGTGAGCAACTACACAAAATAAGCCCCAAAAAGCCAAATTTGGGACTTAGGTGCTTGTTGCTGTAAGCAGGGGACAAATCTTATCACATCACGGACTCCCCCAAATCCTGCTTCTCCCGGGATTCCACCAAAAGGGCAGAAACGCTGCTGTGGTAGAGCAGGCTTTGCCTCACTTTTCCCTCCCCATATTCCATCAAAGCCTTCCTTATTGCAGCCTTCTGCACACGATGAAAGCCATGCCCTGCTCCTGAGCTCCACGGTGCCAGAACTCCAAGGCAGTGAGCAGGGGCCAAGCCACTGTGTTCCCATGGGAACTTGCAGGGAGTTAGAGGAGAGGGCAGAGCAGCTCTCAAAGCCCCAGCTATTCCTCCCGTGGCCAGCTGATCCCCTTGGAATTACAAGTACTTGGAGGAGGCAGCAGCAAGCTGCTCCTTAAAGGAGACTTTGTTGCCGATTTCAGAGCAGTTTTGTGGGGGAATAAATGCTGGTTCTCAGCCCTGTGCCTGGTTTTTTTCCCATGACATTTTTCCCTTCCTCATGGAAAAGACTGTCCAGGACTAAAAGTCATTAAGCAGAGTCTGGAGTGCTCTGGTGTGTGGTGAAAAAGGAGAGTTGGGGTTGGGCCCTGGAAGCACTTTTGCTATCCAGGGATGTGTTGTGAGGAGCGTGGGAGTGGGAGAAGAAAGCCCTTTTCAGACACAGACCCTCCTGGCAGCTCTTCTTCCCCAGCAGCACTGTTGTTTCCATAATTGCAGGCCCAGGCTGGCTGGCTCCAGCATGATTTTGGACACCTGTCAGTCTTCAGCAAGTCCAGGTGGAACCACTGGGTGCACAAATTCGTCATCGGCCACCTCAAGGTGAGCACTGGGTGTGTGGGGAGCCCTGCTCTGCAGCCACCACAATCCCAGCATAAGGACAGGGCTAAGGGCAGAAGATGCACCTTCCTCAGGGCACTTTCTTGTCACCCAATCCCACAGGGAGCCCCTGCCAGCTGGTGGAACCACCTCCACTTCCAGCACCACGCCAAGCCCAACTGCTTCCGCAAGGACCCCGATGTCAACATGCACCCCTTGTTCTTTGCTTTGGGGAAAACCCTCTCTGTGGAGGTGAGACCTGAGGGAAGCTGGGGGGTGACAGCAATAGGATCCAAATTTGCAGAGAGCTTGGAGACTGGACACTAATTAATTTGATTTTTTTTATATTGCTATTTTGCCTTCCGCTAGTCCTTAATATTCCTCAGTAACATTCGAGCAATTCTGAGATCTTTATATTCTTAAAACTTCACTCAAAGTTATTTTTGCAGTGTTGGAAGATAAGAATGAAATATTTGCCATGATTACAAGTTTCTATTTCCCTTGATGAGAGACTTTCAGTTTTATGAAGATGAGAATTACAAGTTGTTCTCTTTTACCAAGATCAGTGTGACTAATTGTAGTGATCTGGGGATGGGAGCAGCAGATGACAAGCCAGGGCTGTCTGGAACTTTTACAATTCCTGATTAAAGAAGCTGTTTTGGTAGTCTCAACCTGGCAGTGGGTGTCACAGTGGTACCCATCTGGATCTGGTACAGCTCTGCAGTTAATTTTAGTTTAGTTTTCAATGTCCTTTAAAAAAAAGCTATGTAAATTCATAGTGTCACTTTAAATGCTCTGTTTTGCATTGAAATTAAGGGATGGGCTGTTGGGAATTAGTTTGAACATGTACAAAAATATCGTGGCGTTCCTCGAGGAAGCCAGTGGCTTGATCTGTTGTGTTTGTACAGCAAACATTGAAAAATGAGCAGCCTCAGAGGCAAGATAATCTGTTCACCCTCATTCCTGTGGACACAGGTTCATGCCTCAATGATCATTTCTCAGCTTTCCAGACTAATTGAAAGGAGATGGGAGTTCCACACACTGCCATCTTCATCAACAGTATCATAACAGTACCATAGCTTGGGGTTTTTCTGATTCTGAAGTTCTGCTTTGTCAGCAAACTGTTTGTGTGGGTTTCTATTTCAGCATTTTCGGGCAGTTTGTGCCCTCTGTAGGAGCAGAGCTTCCTGTGCAGGTCACTGGGTGCAAGGCACTGCCCAGCCCCTTCTGCACCCAGGGCAGGGTGAAAACTCATCCAGGCCGAGCTTCCAGGGGATGGTGGGTGCTGGCTTGGTTGGATAGGACATCTCCTGGAAGTTTAGGAGTGTGTGCACAGGTGTCTTCATGGCCTGAGTAATTTTTGTATTTGTAATTTGTGTATTTTAACAGCTTGGTGTGCAAAAGAAGAAATTCATGCCTTACAACCACCAGCACAAATACTTCTTCATCAGTGAGTAACCTCCCCCTCTGCAGTTCCATGGCCAGCAGTCACTCTGCCCCTTGTTTTCCCATTCCATCCCATCCTGCTGGGATAATTCATGGCTCTGTTTGTCCCTCCAGTCGGTCCCCCAGCTCTGGTGCCCCTTTACTTCCAGTGGTACATCTTCTACTTCGCCGTGCAGCGGAAGCAGTGGGTGGTGAGTCAGCTCCACGGGGGCTTCTCCTGGGTTTAGGGGTGAATTCCAGTGCCAGATTTACTGGGAGTTGTGTGTGTCTGCAGCAAAGGATGTGGGTATACATTTGGGAATGGTGTTTGCCAAAGGGGGATCTTCCACAGCTTTTCTCTGTCAAAGATCCACTGGGTAACAAAAGATGTTCTCTGGTGTTCTGGGTTTTGGTTTTCTCACTGCTTGGTTCCTCTTTAGATCCAAAGGAAAATGTGGTGCTTTAGAGCGTGTCCTGTGTGGTGTTTGCCCTCTGCTGGGCTCATGGAACCAGGATAATTCCTGAGTACAGGGAATGGCTGTGTCAGGTTGCTTTGTGATGAGGCTAGGGAGGAAAAATTGATCAGTAGATGTTACGGGAAGTTTTAAAGGGAGTGATGGTAAATTCAGAAACCAGAAATTCTTCCTTTTAATGAAGTTTTCCCTGTCCCCTGTACTACAGGACCTGGCCTGGATGCTGTCCTTCTACATCCGATTCTTCCTCACCTATTTGCCCTTCCTGGGGGTGAAGGGTACCCTGGGGCTCCACCTGTTAGTCAGGTATCATCCAACTTGCAATTCCAACATTTTCTCTGCCCAGTTTGTATCAATCCTTTGTGTCAGCTTTTCTCCAGCCCCCTGGTTATTTTTCTCATCCCTCCCTGTTCTTCTCTCCTGATCCTTTCAGTGGGACAGGGGTGGTTTCCTGTCAGGCTGCAGGAGGTGGAAGGTGTGTGTAGGTCTGATCTGAACAGATGTTTGGGGTTCCTGGTGTTCATTTTGTCAGGCAGCAGCCAGCTGGTGTGTGCACGGGTGCTCTGTGCTGACTTGTCACATCGTGGGTGTGTGATCTGTGATGGTTTTTTTTGTGTTTGCACAGGTTTATAGAAAGCAACTGGTTTGTCTGGGTCACACAAATGAATCACATCCCCATGCACATTGATTATGATAAGAATGTGGACTGGTTCTCTACCCAGGTGAGAACTTATTTATGGAGATCTGTGACAGTTTCTGGGTGTGTAAAGTCCATCTACCACAGCCTGGCCAGCTCATGTTGGCTGGAAATAACTCCTGGAGCTGTTGTGTCCAGCCAGAATTCCTGTGGGTCTGAGAAACCTGTGTTTGAGAAGGGACATTGCTAAAATAATACTTAAAACAGCACTTCTTTTTTTTTTTTTTTTTTTTTTTTTTTTTTTTTTTTTTTTTTCTCTCAGCTCCAGGCAACCTGCAACGTTCATCAGTCCTTGTTCAATGACTGGTTCAGTGGCCACCTGAACTTCCAGATTGAGCACCAGTACGTGGAAACAGGGCTTGGGAACAGTTCCAAGGAGTGCTAGTTACACCAGGGCTAAAGAGCCTCCAAGGTCCCTTTGTCAGCTGAGACAAGAACAAAAGATAATGTGGGTTAATTTTGTGCTCTTTATGTGGGGCTGGAACGGGAACTGCGAAAAGAAAATTTCTGGAGCACCAGTGAGCACCAGCACGACTTCAGATCTAAGTTGCCTGGCACGGGGGGGAGAATTCCCAGCACAGACACTGCAGGGACACGAGGGGGACAATTGCAGAGCAGCCATGGCTGTGGCACAAGGGGAGCTCGGGGCACTTCCAGAGTCAGGCACAGCAGAGGGGCTGGGATTCTGTGTGGTGGTGAGGGATGCCATTGAATCACCTCCTCCTTTTCCCACAGCCTTTTCCCTACAATGCCACGGCACAACTACTGGAAGGTGGCCCCTCTGGTGAAGTCCCTGTGTGCCAAGCATGGCATTGAGTACCAGTGCAAGCCTCTGCTCACAGCCTTTGCTGACATCGTGCAGTGAGTATTGCCCTGCTGTGCTCCCACGTCAGGGGGTGTCCAGTGCTGGTCCAGGGAGTGACAAGGGGAGGGGTGGCCTCTAAAGGTCCCTTCTCACCCAAATCACTTCATGATCTCTGCTTCATCTGTAGATGGGAACTCTCCCCACGAGGCTCTGGATGAAACGTGGGGTTCATTCTCTTTGTTTCTCTCTTGGCAGCTCTTTGAAAGATTCAGGGGAGCTGTGGCTCGATGCTTACCTACACAAATAAGCAGCAGTGGATCCCTGCAGAGGAATTCCCCAGCCTTGCTGCCTCCTGTGGTGGTCACCCTGAAAATCCTGCACTGAGGAGAGCTGGCTAAGCCAGAGGTGGGGAGGTGGTGCTACTTAATTCCATGGGTGAATGTAATTAATACGATTTTTCTTTTTTTTTTTTTTCTTTTTAAAATATGTGCTCTTAATTTTTTTCTAGTGCTTCTTTCATTCCTCTTCCCTGGTGTTGAGTTCTGGGGAAGAGCTGGGTGGAGGAGGTTGTGTCCCACCAAGCTGAGTGCAGCTTTGGGACTGGGAACAGATTCCTTTCCATCTGCTGATCCTTCATTTGCTGAGTATATAGGAGGGAAGATTCTTATCTAACATAGGCTTTTTGGGGTGGTTCTCATTGTGAGTGTAGTAAGAAAGTTGGGACAGCATGAAATCAAGGAATGTGGGAATTGGGAAATGTGGAAGCTCAAGGGAATGGGGTAGGTTCAAAATAAATCCCTGTTTGTAATAGGGAGCTCCCAGACCAGTCTGTACAAATATGGGTGGGGTGGTGCAGGCAGCAGTTCTCTAGGAATGGGATGTAGTTAGAGCCCTAATGAAGGCAGGGAAACAGGGGAGTGGAAGTTTTTCCATGTGCCATATTCTGTGGGAATGCTGCCCTCCACATCTCCTCTGGAAGCCTCTGGGTTATTTGGCACTGGTGACATTCCATGGGGGATCTGGAAGGGATTTCCACCATTCCAGGCCTTGGAGTGTTATGAAGCCATTACTTAGAGTCAGAAGAGAGAGAAACCTGTCCCATCCATACCCAGGATCCCTGCAAGAGTGGCTAAGGAAGCAAAAGCATTCCAGGCCAGGTTGGACAGGGCTTGGAGCAGCCTGGGACAGTGGAATACAATAAACCATGGCAGGGGATGGATTGAGCTGAGCTTTAAGGTCCCTTCCATCCCAAACCATTCTACAGTGATTCTGTGTGAAGGGTGATCATCATCACTCTGTGATTGCCTGAAGCTTTAGGCTTTTTTTGAACCTCTGGGTGGTCTGTTACAAGGAGAGAATTCCTGACTCCAGGCCCATGGAGAGTGAGGCATTCTTGCCTGAGCAGCAGACAAATCCAAGTTAGAAAGGTGGTGGGGGTCAGATTGCTGTTTAAAAGTGTTTAACTTTTCATTCAGCTGCATATCCACAGGCACACCTCAGCCAAAACACTGCTGGTCTCCCTCTCTTGTGCCTTCCAAACACACCCCAATCCTGTGGGGTTTACTGAACAGTCTTACTGCCTTTCCTGGGGTCTTTTATTTACTGCCCCAACATCACAGATGCCAGAACAGGATGTAGCACCTGCCACATCACTAAGGAAGATGCTCCATCACCCTGGTCCCCCAGGGACTGGTGCATTAGAATCTAGGAGGGATGGGTTGATTTTGAGGAATTTTTTCCCAAGCAACATCCAAAATGAGGATGAGGTGTCAAGGGAATGGAAGAAATGCATCTTCTCAGCCCAAGAATGTTGTTAAGCACTGGATAAAATTGTAATGGGAATAATAATACAGTCATTAAATACCTGTTGATTAAGACCATAAAGAAAGTGGGCCTTAGTTATTGTTTTACCTTGGTTTTATCCTGCTCCATTTTTTTCCCTTTTATTACAACTGTGGATGGAGGAAAGTCTATTAATAAAATTCCTTATCTTACAAATTTGGCTGTCATCAGAGTAAAATGCATCTGTGCAAGAGTCTTCAAGCTGTAAAAGGTGGAACAAATGCCTGTCCACAGCTACAGAGAGAGAACTGTCATAAACCTCTTTCTCCAGAATGTGCTTCTCCTGTGTTTTCTCTGCCACAATAAAGAGGAAACATCTGCAATACAATAAACCAACTGCCTGGAGAACCAGGAAAAATAACACAGATGAGCAGATTGAGAGTCCTGAGGGGTAAGACTGAAAAGGGACCTGACTCAGCATAACCAGATATGAATGCGCTGAGCTTCCTGGAAGTTTTCCAGGCTTGAGGAGAGTTCTCCAGAGAGTTTTCCAGGTTCAAGAAATACACTGAAATACACGACCTTGGAAGAACACCAGCCCCAACTTTGCCATCTAGTGGAAAGCCTTTAGCCTTAGAAATGGAACCTAAACCTTGTGGAATAACCACAGGGTGGCAGTCGGACACCAGAAGGGGAGAACATCCCAGAGGATCAGAAGGGAAGGATCAGATCCTGAGAGAGGCTTGGCAAGGGCATGGAGTGACAGGACAAGGGGGAATGGCTTCAAACTGAAAGAAGGGAGAGTTAGATGGGATATTAGGAAGAAATTCTTCCTGTGAGGGTGCTGAGGCTCTGGCACAGGTTCCCAGAGAAGCTGTGGCTATCCCTGGATCCCTGGAAGTGTCCAAGGCTGGGTTGGACTGGGCTTGGAGCAACCTGGGATAGTGGAAGGTGTCCCTGCCCATGGCAGGGGGAAGAGCATGTTGTTCCTGAAGATGTCAGAGGTTCAAAGGCTTTGAAGATTATCCAGTTAAGTGGAATATCATTGGACAAAGAGGTGGCTCCAGCCTGGAATAAATCACTTTTTCCAAATCAGGGAAGAACATCTTCAGCAATGGAGCAACTGGAATGATAAAAATGTCAGGGCGATGCTCATACAGTTAAGGGTGATGGGGCAGCTGAAAGAGGAAAACGCTGTGGTTTTCCCAACACCCACTCATTTGTTAATGGTGCAGATTTGCAGTCCTTAGCAACTCGTGGATGTGTTTGCATCCATTATCCCAAATTCCTGAAGAGGGGAATGGTGCTCTTTATGGAATTCTCCCCACCTTTAGAAAAGTAGGGGAAATCAAGCTGATTGTAGATCCCCACAGGATGGATGATGAATGCAGCTGAGTCTCTCCTAAATGGGAGGATTTGCTGCTTCCCAAGGTTCTTTTATAAGGAATATAAAGAGATTTCGAACAGGTCAGGGGTAGAGGACAAATGCAGCAATGCAACACTGCTCATGGGTGGGAAAGGAAGAGGATTACACTGGAAGAAGTTTCTTTGGGATTTGTATCTCCTGCAGGACTGGTATTAAATGTTGAGAAAGTGGGGAGGAATTTGCACCAAGAATAGTTTTGAGACAGCAGCAAGAATTGATACACCCATGACAGCTTCTATGAAATGCTGGTTATGATGGTGCCCCTTAGGCAAAATTTCCAAAGGTCTGACTGATCCATAATAATCTCCCTTGGCTTTCCTCACGAGAACCAGCCTGGCTTTTCAATCTTTGCAGCTCATCATTTAGGCTCTTGGCAGTTTGGTGATTTTTTTGTGTGAGAGAATAAAATTGTCAGCCATCCCTGAGCAGTGACTTGATCATAAAATGAGAAGTTTTGGAGCAGAGAATACTTCATTCTGTCAGTAATAAAGAAATATTCAGCAGCTGAAGTGTGAATCAAAACCAGTTCAAGATACAGTGTAAGTGCAAATTTTTAGTACCAAGGTTAATTAGCCCAATTAGCAGGAGCAGTGCTAGATTGTCTTCTAGGGGTAATATGAATATTCAAGAATAACTCAATTTTATAGGTGATAATTCCTTGTATAATGTTTGCTTTGAGTCAGGAAGGGATCAGGGCAGGCCTGTGGGCAGTATTATCCCAATTATGTCACCTTCTGCATAATAGACCTTTTCAGATGAGCACTACTCCATCGTTTAGCTGCAGACCAAGATAGAATGATAACTTCTGGCAAGAAGGGATGCCAATGTTCTAACAAGTGAGCCTGAATTCCTTTCCAGGATCATCTCCCAGTCGTTAGGAAAAAGAAACAAGGTGAGGTAAGAAATGCTGGGTGTTGCCCAAGGAAAATAAAAGGTGAATGGAAATGCTGCAATGAGCTCAGGTTTTGACATTTTCCTTGTTTTGTTCCCTCTTCTCCCTTCATCTGAGGGGAAGATCAGAAACATGTGAGAGTAGAAAGCCACAGGTATTTCTGTCTTCAGCAAATACCCCAAAATAAAGAAGTATAAAATTAGGGGATTTAGATCCCTAACAAAGAGGGGAGAAACAAACTCAGGAGAATGTTTTTGAGGGATGAGGGATAACCTGTGAGGCAGATTGGGAATAGAAAGAACAGTGAAAAAGTAATGGAATTACAAGTAGGAGTTGCTATTTGTAGCAGCTTTAGCAATTGCTAAAGCATCAAAGAAAAATGAAATTTTGCAGAAGAAGCAGCAAAATATGAAAATTATGAGTGGTGCCCTTGGGGGCAGGGTAGGATGTCGAATTTAAGGGTGAGGGACATCTCTGAGGCAAAATGTTTACCTTGCCCTAAGAATATTCCCCAAAATATGTGGCTGAGGAAGGTGAGGTGGAGGAAGGTGCTCTGTGTGCACCCATGGAACCACTGTGGGTGTTTTAATCCTGGCTTAGGCCACTTTGTTCCTAATTAAGGTTGCACAAACCACGTATTAAAACAAACCTTCGAGCACAGGCACCTCTTGTTTTTCTTCTGTGGATGCCAAATTTCAGGCGGGTGCCCTGCACTGGGCACAGAAAATAGAACAAAAATTCTGCCTGGTCTGAAAAAAAAACCAACCCCAAATATGCAAAAGTGAGAAAACAAAATGGGTTTGTTAAAGACATTCAACAATTTTGTCTTGGATCATGTTGGGTCCTATTCTTTGTAACAATATAGAGAGAATATGGGAGAGGAGAATTACAGAATTTATAACTTTAAATCAGCTTAATTTAGATCTTAAAGCCACAGAAGAGCCCTGGGATTCTGACTTTCATGAGGCTGAAGAGTGCAAAGGGTTTATTTCATAGGAATTGCAAAAAAATTTATGTAATATGTGTTTTAATGCAATTTATTATTCTGTGGGGAGATTTAGATGAGAAGGTTCACAGGGCTTATTACAGAGCCTGATTGTAGCCCTCATTCTAATTAACGTCTTGGAGTTTTATTGTTTTATTGTTTTATTGTTTACTCATACAATGCAACCAAAAGCTGGGAGGGAAAGCCTGGCTTTTCACAGGTTGGTTTTTTTTTTTCCTCTTTAGCAAAGGGTGTGAAGATTGTTTTCACAGAGAAAAAAACCCCCGTGTTAATTTACTATTGATATCTGGACTAAGGAATGAAACAAAATTAATAAAAATTTTAAGTATCTCAGCAAATGAAACCCCTCAAGGCAGGGTCTCCATTGCAAACTTGACTCTGTCTATTAAAAAAAAAAGCTTTGGTTTTGCTTTAAGTTTCTCTTTCCATGTCATGGGACATGGTATTCCTGATAAGTAGCTCCATCTGAGATGCAGGGTGGTGTTTCATTGACCCAAAAGATACAAAAAAAATACTGATCCTTTTCTCCTCCTGACTGACATGGTGCCTTTTAATGTTTTTATCAAAAGCAGTAAATTACTGGATTCTCTTTTGCTTTCCAAAACAAAATTTTGCCAACTGCAGAAGGTTTTGTCTCTTGAAAAGATTGCAAAGACCTTTCTGAAAGCAGCCTTTTCCTGAATTATGGATTGTGCTGGAGATACAATAATTTTAATTATTTCTGTTTCATGGCTGTGCTTGGTAAGAGGCACATCACAGTCACAGAAAGGGAGCCTTGAAGGAGATGAAATCCAGGAAGAAAACCAGATTGTGCACAGGAGTGTGTGTGCTGACTGTGGATGGATGCAGGTAATTTCCACTGTAGGGCAGAGCATTCCTGAATCCTCCCCAAAGGGCTCAGAATCCTGTGAGCTCCACTCCAGAGTCCCATGAGGACAAACCCTTCAAAGTAGAGTTATGTTATATAAATTAGGAATAATATTATACAAATTAGGAGTTATGTTATATAAATTAGGAATAATATTATACAAATTAGGAGTTGTGTTATATAAATTAGGTGGTACCTGCCTCCTGGTGCAGAGGCATTTCAGATCATCTCTGCTTTGATCCAAGATGCTGTTCCAGGGCTCCAGAGCACCAGGACAGGGCAGAGAGACTCAGCTCTGCTTCCAGAGGGAAGTGCAGGTGTACTTGTAGATCCTCATCCAAGGTTACACTTTTCCAGCTTTCTCCACTATTGACACCTAATTCTGGAGACCTGTTCAGCCCACAACTCTCTGTCTTCTACCTAACAACTCTACACTTTGTAAAGCAGAGATTCTCCACCCAGTTTTGCCCAGGATCCCCACTTGGGAGGTGAAAACCCTGTAAAAAAGTAAGACAATATTACTCAGAACCTAATGATCCTCTCAGGAAAAGATTTTCTTAGAAACAAACCAGCAGGATCATTAACGCTGGAAAAACCTCTAAGATCATCAACTACTTCCAAATGCTCCGGGGTATGTCAGTACCAGATTTATTTCTGGACCATTCATCTCCAGTGGGTTGAGAGCTGCAAACATTTGAGTGACAGAGGAGGAAAGGGCTGAGGCAGCAGCTGCCAGCTGAGCAGTCACGTAGTGCCCGCCTGGAAATTTGGGAAACTCTGTCAAGTGCCTGTGCAAGGAGCTCTGAGTCACAGGAGCAGCTCAGTGCACGTGTTCCAGCTCCCAGGAACACAGGACATGGATTTTGGCAGCTGTGTGGGCAGGGGTTGCAGAACACCCAGTGTGGTGTAAATTCACTTTAGCAGGTTTCCCAATAGTTTCTCTGGGTGAGCAGCCCTGTGCCTTTCACTGTCTGAGCTTTTCCATGGATCTCTTTGGTCACCTGGATAATAGAGACAGCTTCTGCTTCCACATTGGGAAGGGATTTTAATTTGAGTATCAGTGGGTGTTACAGGCCTCTCTGGATGGGATCTGATGCTGAAGAAATTCAGACAATAAATATTTATACACACTGTTAATACAGAGGACAGTCACCTTAGAGTTCCCAAACTTAATTCCACCACTTTGGTGGGCGCTGGCACCCACAGTGTAAACAGTGAAAGTCACAACTACTGACTGTGGGTACAGAGACATCCCATAACTGTTCACTCCAATACATTCCTGGCTCTTTATCCTGCATCTCCTCGTAGACCAAAACCAAACCCCACATTTTTATCTCCTCATTTTCAACTACGTGTACAAGTCTGAATGTAGGGCCATGGGAAGGGTTTTTTGTGCTTTCAGCCAGCTATGGAGTAACTTGATATTTTCACATGTGCACAAAACCCCACATCTGCAGGAAATTGTGCAAGCTGTTGCATATTTTATTGCCACCACCTCAAGTACTGAACATTGATTTAGGTAAGACTCTGCACATATACATAGAACATGAACACATCGTTAGTGTGGATACTCTCAGCTTTTATTTAGAGCAAGATGAAGAGTTACAAAATATACTGTGACAGCAGAGTAGAAATTATTCCTCCCATTTTTTTTTTATCACTGTCTTCTGATGAATACCAGCAGTCACACTTCTCTTTTACTTTGGGTGGTTCACCAATTGCCACATGTCAGGCACTTTTAAATGGCAATTTGGGGCTTGACTGATTAATTTGCAAGATGCTACATGATTTGGAGAATTAGAATTGCATAATTTGGAGTTCTGTGTCAGCCAGAAAACTGCCCACTCTGTTCTTGGGGAAAACGCCTCACTCTGCTGGGGTGCCTTGGTCAAGAAAGTAGTTTGGCTTTTTTATCTGCCTTTATCTTTCTTTATCTTTCTGTCCTGCCTGAAGCCTGCAGCTTCAGCTGAGTGTTTTCAGTCCTTCTCAGAACTGGGAGCTCACACAACAACCAGTGTTCTTGGAATCCCAGTGTGTGAATTGTCTGGGAAACTCTTTGTCACATGAGATAGCTGAGACCTGCTTCAGGCAGGGACTGGGCATCACTGCAGGCCACATCTGGGGCTGTAGAGCTAAGAAATTCAGAAACATAAATAGAAAGTTTGGGGCAAGGGGGAAAACTCAGGATTTAACTCAGTATTGCATTACAGAGGGGTATGATGGAAATAGCACCCCAGACTGTACCACATCTGCCTGCTGCTTGTACCTTCCTCAAAAGCACCCAAGGCTTAGAATTTCAGATTTAAAAAAATCCAACCGAGATTAAGACACTGCTAGATCTCAAGTAGGGCAATATTTAATTTATATTGCTTAAATTTTTCTGCAAAATTGATGTGAGTTCGTAGGAAACTTGGCCTTGCTTTGTCACTGCATTTTATTACAGCTGAGAACTCTTTACCTCTTTATTGCAGAGCAGACCTTCACAATATCAGAGATGCTTAGATTTGGTTTCTGCAGGACTAGTAAAGTTAATTATGTCAACATTGCCTTTAAGCATAGGTTTCTGAATCTACAGCCAAACTTGATGTTAACAGTTATTGCTATTATTATCATTATTGTTATTTTATCACTATTATTAGTACTAAATATTTCAATGTTATAGACTCATGAATGAATTATTTGAACAATTAGGTGGTTGCATGGCTCAAGAACATACAGGAAACTCTGAAACCAGCTGCATGCAAAGTGTTATCAATATAGAAGCCAAATTAACTGGAAATAAAGAACGCTTTCTTACTGTGTTCTTTCTTTACTCGGATCTGGTGGTATTTCAATCAATTATTTCGTTAAGAAAGGCAAGTTAATTTAGCATTCCAGAAAATTCCAAAGACCACGGACAACCTGAAGGTTCTGGGTGGTGTCGAGGCCATTTGGAGGTAACAGGCGGTCTTCCCAAATTTCTCTCTTTATTCCTGTTCGTGCTCAGTGGAGCAGTCAGACCTCGCAAAGGCAGCTCAGACGGGACAAGAAGGAGCAGAGCTTTTCCTCCTGGCTGCGTGTGGAAGAGGAGGGAGCTTGGGAAAGGTGTGTTTGGGCGAGGAGAGCCAACCAGCCCTTGGGAGTGGCTTGGAGCGGGGCTGTATAACGGGCTGGCCAGCATGGGCCACCCTCAGCCTGCATCCCAGCACGGATGGCTCCCCAGACCAGCCCCGGTGACAAGGGCACGGCGTCCGTTCCAGCCTTCCCGCAGCTTTTCACCTGGGAAGAGATCGGGATCCGCGACGGGCGCGGGCAGGGCGGGCAGCAGTGGCTGGTGCTGGACAGGAAGGTTTACGATGTCAGCCGGTTTTCCAGGACACATCCCGGGGGCAGCCGGGTCATCAGCCACTATGCCGGGCAGGATGCCACGGTAAGAGCTGGGAAGGCGCTGGAGGAAGGTGGTTCCAGAGGCAGGGAAGGAGGATGTGGTGGGGAATCCTGTCGTCACCGTGCTTGATGAGCTTGGGCTGCAGGACGTGAGGAAAAGTCCTACAGATAGATCTGAACGCAAATCTTCCAGGGATTCCTGCGGAAATCTTTGATCTGGAGGATTTATCTAAAATAATTCGGTGTTTGTTGGCAGAAATAATGAATTCTAAGCTGATCTCCCAGACTATGCTGAAAGGAGACGCTGAATTTCCGAATAGGGCAGGAATCTGAAACACGGGCACAGACTTGGCAATGTGGGAGATTTCATTCTTGTCACGACTTGAAGAAAGTTGCTTACCCTGCCTTAATTCCTCATGTTTCAGCGTGTGGAATGGGATAGCACTTCCTAACTCCTGGCCCAAAATGGATCAAATCAGTTACTTTTCACATTTCATCCCTTGCACCCTGCTTGAAGCCAGGGCAGGAAAAAGCCTGGTGGTGTCAGAGGAATTAAGAGGAGAGGTTTGAGTCTTGTTTGGTTTCTCCCAGGTTCACTGACCATCAGAGCTTGTGCCAGCTCCTGCACTTTCTGCCACTGGACTTTTACAGAAGGAGTCAAGGAATGCAGAATGCATGGAATGATTTGTCCCCAAGCTATGTCCTCCCAGCTCCTGCAAGGACGTGCAATTTACATCGCTGTATTTATAGACACCCAGGGGCTTTAACCACAGGGAATGTGTTTAAAAAATGACCTTTGATCTTACTTGCTCTTATTGTTGCAACAATTACAATCTGATTTTACTTGGTCTTAAAAGTATTTTCAAACTTCTGGGTGTACTATATCCCTTTGAAGACAGGACCACAGCCAGTAGCCAAAATCATGGGTTCAGTGTGGATTTGTGTTGCATCCTTTTCTGTCTTGCCCTTGCTAATCCTAATAATTCTTTTTGCTTTTAAAGTGCTGCTTGTTCATATATTCTAAGAAATCCACATAGAAAAGCAGGACTGGAAGGTGTCTCAAAAAATTACTGCTGCAGGACTTTACCTAAAACCAGGATCCAGGATTTTTTTTCCCCAACAGCTCTTTACTACTCTAGAGCTCATAATAGTGTATACATAGTGAGAGTTTTCTTCCTCTGTGGGGATTATTTTGAAAATACAAGGCAAGAGCATTGCAAAACATTTAACTGATGTCAAATGTTGTGAGTTATGTGCGTTGTAGGTGATAGTTCTTAAATTTAATCTCTCAAGTAAATCTTAAAGTTAATAAAATGTTAATCAGAGCCTAAAACCAGGGAGGAGAAAGAACAGGCAGAACTAAGAGGCTTTCAGTGATAAAAATCTGTGATACTAATCTCATGGATAGGAGTTTCTGCTTGAAAGGATTCATGTTCCTGTTTCCAAACTGCAGCATAGATACTTATGGATATAATCAGAATTCCTGGCAAGATGGAGGGATATAAAAATGTATAAAGACCTGGAGGATCAGGGGCACAAAATCACAATGGAAAATTTCCCCAGTCCTCTGGGTCAGGACAGAGTTGTTTCATTTGCCACTGTGACAAAGGGTCGCTGGATGTCTGTAGAAAAGCTCAAATGTCCAAAAAGTCACCCTGTTCTGACGACTTCTAGACTAAGGTACTCAGAGAGAGACTGTCTCCAGCCAAGAGGCTCCAAGGAACTCCTCTGTCCTCTTCCAGGGATTTGATCCTCACCAGACCTATGCAGAATTCTGTGCAGAATTTGGGTTGTGTTCATCCCTACTGATTTTCAGAGCCAAATCAGCAAAACCAGACTGTTCAAAATGAGGATTTTGTTCTGTCCACTCTTTCTGGAAGAAAGAAGGGTATGGCCAGCTTCTTTACCTTTCTTCTGGAAAATCCACTGAGGACATGAGCTAAAGAAGAATTTTAATTTATCTGGAATCTCATCCTTTATTCCATTGTTTATATTTGATTTGAAACTGGGATTTGAAATGGTTCTTGGACAGGCACTTTTGTGTCATTAGTGTTCCCACTTCCCCAAAACATCAACTGGTCTGGAAATTTGGAGGGAACTGTAAGACACACCCAGTTTGTGGTGCTGAATATGAGGCTTCAGCATCTATTCTGTATGGCCTTGGTGTTACACAGACAGGATTTCAAAGCCTCATTCCAAGCATGGCAAGGACACACCTCATTCCCTGCTCCTGGGTCCCATCCATAGGGCAGGGCTGCTGGCTGGAGCCTTCTAGGGACGGACTGTGCTGAAACAAGCAGATGAAAGAACAGGTTTCCCTCTGCAAAGGGTTTTTCATCAAACCCTTTCATGTTTATTACCAGCCTCGCCCAGGGGCTTTTATGAAATCTGGGCTCTTGAAACTCCTCCAGCTTCCTTGGGCCAAGCTCCAGTCCATGGGAAAGAGTGACAGGAGAGACAAAAATGGACAAGGGGAGCAGGATTTTGTGTTACAATCCAGACCTGGGGAAGGAGAGGCTCAGCTCTGGTGTTTGGTCATGTGTCCTCTCTCACTGCCTCCCTTTGTGTTCCTCAGGATGCCTTTGTGGCTTTTCACAACGACAAGTCCCTGGTGAAGAAGTACCTGAAATCTCTGCTGATTGGGGAGCTGGCACCAGATCAACCCAGCTTTGAGTCTAATAAAAAGGTGAGTGCCCTAGATTCCAGTGGTGGGAATGGCCCTGAGTTCAGCATGGGAGGAAAACAGGAGAGGTAGCAGGAATGTCCTTTGAGGGAGCACACCTGATGCTGTGGATGGGCAGGAGGTGGTGATGGACAGGAATGGAAACATGACTGTCCCAGCATCACTAAATCCACCCCTGGGAGCAAGGAATGAGCTCCAGTGCCCCAAATCCTGCTCAGTTCTCCTCACTGGGATGTCTCAGAATCAAAGCAAAGTCTGCTGACTTCGTGCTTGTTTTGGCACAGACAAACAGAACATCTCCTCCAACTTGTGTGGCTGTTTTGGGGCTCCTGTGACATTTTCAAAGTAAATAGTGCATTAATGTTCACTTTACCCACAGAAATCCCTCTTGGAGGATTTTCGTGAGCTGCGCTGCACCATTGAGAAGATGGGGCTCCTGAGACCCAATTACTTCTTCTTCTTCCTGATTTTCCTCCACCTCCTGGTGCTGGATGCTGCATCCTGGCTCGTGGTCTGGTACTTTGGCATCTCCCTGGTGCCTTTCCTGGCTGGCATGGTGTTCTTCACCACTGCCCAGGTAAAGTGCTGACAGGTGCTCAGTGCTGCAGACGCCTTTGGCGTCTTCCAGCTGGAGAGGATCAATGGAATGCTCCCATCCCAGGCACGGCCTCTCCTTACATCCCATTATCTGCCTGAAGATGACAAGCATCTTCTACGTCACAATTTTCTGTTGCCTGCAGCAGATCTCGTTTTGCTGACGGGCTGCTGCCTCGCCGTGGTGGGGTTCTTGTGGAACTGGGTCTTTCACAAGATGGGTTGAGCTGATCTAATCACTTAACCCAGCAAAAAGAAGGAATATTTCATTCTCACCTGCACTTTTGGCTCTCTGTTTCTTCTGTCAGATGGCTCTGGTATTTTTTGGGTCCTTTATGAGTCCCCACTAGCCCTGAATAGTTTTCTGCTGGATTAGTAAATTCAGCCATATAAGCAAAGGATCCTTTTCAGGGTGGGTGTAGGGAAGGAGGGAATAGGGATTTCTGGCGCTTAGATGGGAGAAATTGAGGGGTGTGGCAGAAGAAGGAAAACAGGATTTTCTTATTAGCGCTGAATGATTAAATTTGCTCAGTTCCCCCTGGAGCAGGTGCAAATGAGCTAATTTATTTAATTAATCTATTTCATTTGCATAATACCTGCTAAGGCAGATATCCCTCGAAGAGCAGTCTTGTATTTCCATGGAAATACGGAATGCAGCGAAGCCACAGAGTTGGAAACCATTCCACTTCCTAACTGGTCACTTGGAAATTAATTATTTGTGATGGCAGCAACAGAATTCTGTGCCGTGACAGTGAAGTTAATTGCAGTGATGCTTTGCTGCTTTATGAAACTAATATCTGGAATTGAGCAGCTCTAGTGGACAGTGGCCTGGATGGAAGCTCCCAGCCCTGTGAGTGTCTCCTCCACACATCAGAAGGAGGATGAAACTCACACTGTGAAGTTACAGAGACTCACAAGGCAAATTATTGCAGTAAAGCAGTTCTCTTTCCTCAGTGATCCTTTTGTCTCCCAGATCCAGATGGGCTGGTTCCAGCACGATCTGGGGCACTGCTCTGTCTTCAGGAAGCCCAGGTGGAATCATGTCCTGCAGATGGTGGTGATAAGCCTGCTGAAGGTGGGAATGTTCTCTGGGCTAACGGGGACTAAGCAATGCATGGGACTGCCCCTAAATCCAGGCAATGTCGCCTGTGAGGGAATTGCAGTAAATAGAGATGTGATCCTTGATATTGCTGTGGTTTGAATGCCTGGTGCTGCCCTTTTCCCCACGCAGGGGATGCCTGCCAGCTGGTGGAACCACCTGCACAACCAGCACCACGCCAAGCCCAACTGCTTCCGCAAGGACCCTGACCTCAACATGCACCCTCTGCTCTTCAGCCTGGGAAAAACCCTCTCCGTGGAGGTCTGCACAATTACAGCCCTCATGACAGAAAGCTAGAGTGTGATATGTATTAATATGAAATAATAGCCACCCAGACTGGGCTTTCAAACCGAGTGGTTTTTAAGGTCCCTTCCAACCCGGACTTTTCTAGGATTTTATGATGATTCCCAAAGTGTTCCAAGGTCTAAGAGTCTTGTGTTGTTGTAATGCTGAGAAGCAAAGGCTTAAAATCAGTGCTTAAGTAAGGGCAAGCACCTTGAAGGCAGCTCCAGGGATGAGTCAGCCCACTTGCATTAGAGAGTATCAGTGAGTCAGATGTTCCCTCTGGATCCTCCTGGCTCCTGGAGCTGTTCAGCTCCCAAATCCTTCAGGAGCTGCCACACACCAAACACCAACACAGCGAATGATTTCCTAATCCTGAGTCTTATGGCGTTCATAAAAAGAGAAACTATGAATAGATCCTGCCTGCTTCCATCGTGGTTTCTGATAGCATCAGGATAAGCAAGGGCTCGTTTGCTTGTTCTTTTCCTTGTAATTCCTTTAATTCTCAGAGTGATGAAATGGCCTTGTTGTGAGATACACCAGCCTCTTAAAATAATCCCTCTCTGTCTTTAACCTGTTCAAGAAACTCTCCAAGGCACATGGAAAATTCCAGCTCTGCTGTCCCAGAAAGATTCCTGCAATGGGAGATACAAAATGCTTATTGATAGAAAACCATTGGCTCCAGTTGAGAAGGATTTTGTCAGGGATTTTGGGAAAGACCTCTCATGTAGGAGCATGAGCATCCAGAGCAGGCTGGCTGTGCTCCAGTGGGTCTGATGGAGTGAAAATGTAGGAAATCAGTTCTCATGGAAATCAGTTTTCACGTCTTCCTGCTTTTTAGCAGGATCAGAGTTAGGCACACTGTGGATGGGCAAAGTGGATTTCAGGGGTTTTGTTTATCCAGTTTATTTGCTGCTTCAGTGTTGATCCAGTGCAGACTGGAGCTCTGAAGTAGTTTGCTTTAGCTCCTTATTATTTTGTCTTTCGAAGAACTACATTCACAAAAGTTTGGGGTGATGTTAAGAAACTTTTTGTGCAATTGGTGAAAAATTACAAGGTGAAGTAATAAACTTAATTGTGCCCTTTCTAATTATTTCAATATCCTTTCATTTTTCAGCTTGGAAAGCAGAAGAAGAAGTTCATGCCTTACAATTACCAACACAAGTATTTCAGTTGTGAGTATCCCTGAAAACCATGAGTGCATCTCCTCCCCCACAAAATAAGGGTTTTTAAAGATATTCCCATTGAAGTGAGAGCTCCAGGAAGCTTCCTTCACATTAAAGAAAGTCCCAGTGAGGAGGAATTGCTCCTTAATCTCTTTTTGGGTTATGAGATGTAGATGGGGGTTTATCAAAGAGAGGGAAGAAAGGGATGGGAAAAAATGAAGAAGTGATGAGAAGAAAAGAGGAAGAGATTGTGTGGGTGCATGGAGGTTAATATGAGCGGCAGACAGGAATTTTTCTTCCAGTGGAAAGAAGAATCATTTTTATGATGCAGTGAAATGACAAATGTCTCTTTCTTTCCTTCTGTCCTTCAGTGCTGGCCCCGCTCGCCCTCGTACCCTTCTTCCAGCTCTCAATATTCTACTTTGCAATCAAGAGGAAAAAGTGGTTGGTAAGAACTGCTTCCCTATCTGGAAAACTCCAAAAATGTCACTGTGTTCACCTTCACCTCCTATTGGCCAGGTGCTTGGGGGGGAAAAGAGAAAAAGGACAGAAAAGGCTGATTCTAGGCTTGCTGCAGCAAGAGAAAATTGCTTAGAAGAGGCCTTTTAACCTTTTAGCAGATAATTAAAAGTTACCAGGAAATTCCCAGACCCAGAGTGTGATGGCAGGCCTGTTGTCTGCAGTTATTGATGGTTAAGTGGGAATATTTTAGGGACACACCCACCTTGATGCAGAATGAGTTTACTCCTGATAAATTAGAAATTTGCATACCAGAACATTTTTTAAGCTACAGTTGAAGTAAAAGGGAGAGGGTGGAGTGGAGGCATTTCATCAACAAAGGCTGATTTTCGTCTTGATTTGTTTGGGGTTTTTTGTTTGGTTTTTTTTTTTTTACAGGACCTGATATTGGTTGTGTCTTTCAACATCCGAGTCTGCCTCATGTACATTCCTTTAATGGGATTTAAAAACTTCATGATATACTACTGGCTGTCCAGGTAACTCAGAGCACACCCAGAGCCCCCATAATTAATATTTGTAATCAATACTGAGCTACAAAAAAAGAAATGAAAACTAAAACTATGATTTTCTCAGAATTAAATAGTCCAGAAGAAACAGTTTAACTTCAGGGGGGTGGTGGCTGCTCAGGGACATCTGCAGCTACAACTTGAGTGGTTCTTAAACTCCAAAAGTGCTTTTTTACTTGAGAAGAGACTTAACCAAGTGTTTTAGTGTTAAATTTGGGTGGGATTAGAGATATGGCAAGAGTTTCTGTGTTTATCTGCCCAGGTACCTTGAGAGTACCTGGTTTATTTGGGTGTCCCAGATGAATCACATCCCAATGGACATTGATTATGACAAAAACAAAGACTGGGTGTCTACTCAGGTGAGAAACTCCTTTCTTCTGGAATACTGGGTCTGCTGATCTTAATTATAGAACAAAGACAATGTTGTTATTCTCTTAGATTTACTGTTAAGGAAGTTTGCCTTCAATCAATAAATACACATTTCTGTCATATTGAAACCATTTAAAATTTTAGTTGGAAAAGAGGAAATCTAGATTTTAAAAATCCTGTTTTCTCACTGAAAGGCCTTGATATGTTTTTCACAACCCTTTCCCTTCCCTACCATAGAAAAATGCTGGTGGCATAACAGCCAATCTCCTTTTTAGGCCAACTAAAGGGAAGCAAAGTGGGATACCTTTATTTTTCCCCTACAGGCTGCAGGTTTACTACAGATCAGATAAATCTGACAAAACTGCCTGATAAAAATGAACATGTAAATAGAGCTTTGCTTGCATCTATCCTGCCTCCAGCAGTATAATCCCATATAGTGGGCTTGCAGCAGTTTCCTCTTTTATCAAGGATAAAAACTCAGCCTGGCTAGTCTAGCCTGTGCTGAATTCCTCAGGGCAGTGATGGCTGTAATCCCTGACTTTGCCTTGATTTTTATGCTGGGTAAGGGTGGGCAGTGACTGCTGGGGGTTCAATTGTTGGACTTGCAGGAAAATAAAATCTAAATCATTTGGGGTTTTGGGTTTTTTCCCTCCCAGCTCCACGCAACCTGCAACGTGGAGCAGTCTGTGTTCAATGACTGGTTCACTGGGCACCTGAACTTCCAGATCGAGCACCAGTGAGTATCATCCTGGGGGGAAAAATGGGAATCATCTGGGGCAGGGGGATATTTTGGACAGGGAGAAAGCCAAGTCTTGCCATAAATAACTCTCCCTCATCCCATTCTGCAGCCTGTTCCCCACAATGCCACGGCACAACTACTGGAAAGTGGCTCCCCTGGTGAAAAGCCTCTGTGACAAACACGGCATTGAGTACAAAAGCAAGACTTTGCTGACAGCCTTTGTAGATATTTTACAGTAAGTGTCAATTAACAAGATGATTTTGTTCTGTGATGGCAGGTAAGAGACAGCCAGGCAGCCATTTCAAATCAATGCCCACAGAGAGATCAAACCTAGAGTTTATTAACACTTTTCTAAAGTTTTAAAGTTTCAAAGCCTTAAAAGCTTTTTAAAAGCTTTTTTTTTTCTCTTCCTTAAATCCTCTCAGCTCATTGCCAGCAGCCACACTTTGCTATGAGGTGTCCATGCAATTTAAAATCCATTTTTTCCCTTTTATTTCTTTAACTACAGTTGACCTCCCACTTGTTGAACTCTGTCTCCTCCTAAGTGATTTTTTTCCCCTTCTGCTCCTGCAGTTCCCTGAAGGATTCTGGGGAGCACTGGCTGGAAGCATATCTGCATGGATAGAAACTGGCAACTCTGCAGGGAATCCCTTCACCACACAACTGCTGCCAAGAGTCAGGACACACCATCCCTGTGTGTGTCCTCAGGCACAGGAACTCAGGAGCTGGGCAAAGTTAATTTCAGTAAGAAGGAAATGGGAAAGTGGCTTCAAGATACTTTTTTTTTTTCCTTGTTCCCAGCCACGAACCTCTGTTTTTTTCCTGCTCTCAATCAGAATTCAGAGATGGGCTTTTAAACTTGGGGAGAAGTAGCTCTTGAATCAGCTTGATCAGTTTAACTTTATTGGAAGTGCCAGCTCCTTGCTTATGGAAGAGGTTTGAAAGGAAATTCTTCTCCGAGTCGTAGAATCCTGGAACAGTTTGGGTTGGAAGAAACCTTAAAGATCATCGTGCTCCACCCCCTGCCATGGGCAGGGACACCTCCCACCACACCAGGGTGCTCCAAGAATTGTCCTTGAACAGTTCCAGGGATGGGACATCCACAGCTTCCCTGGGAAACTGTTCCAGTGCCTCACAATAAAGAATTTCTTCCTAATATCCGATCTACACCCACCCTCTGTCAGTTCGAAGCTGTTGTGCCTCATCCTGTCCCTGCAAGTCCTGATAAAAACTCCCCATCTTCCTCACAAGCCTCTTTCAGTATTAAGGTCTCCTTTGTGTTCTTGGCTCAGTGGAAAAAAAGCAGGGAAAGTGCAGGAACTCAGGAGACATTAGGCCAGGGGGAGTTTTTAAGGGATCTTCTAGAACAGATCAAATAAATGTTCAAAGAACACGGTGGGCTCTGGGGCAGGTCCCCGTGGCTTCTGGCCACCTTGCTGTGGCTGTCAGGGGTTGGAGCAGGTTCTGTTCCTGGATTGCAGGGGCTGCTCACACCTGAGCAGCCAGGTGAGCACAGTCTGTGGAATCCATGGCATCAGGCACCTCTGGGGTCTGAGTGCTGGCTGTGCTGCCAGGTTGGGTTTCTGGGGTAGACCAGTTTTGAATCAGGCTGAGAAGACAAAGCACTGAGGAGTAGGTCCAGATTTCAAGGATATTAAGGGTACTCTTGCTTCTATATATATATAGATATTACATTTTAGCTAGTTTACCTCTTGGTGGTTCAGTACAATTAGTTTTACAAGAGAATTATGAATAAAGTTCTTGATCATGATTTTTAGATTGAAGTCAAAGCCTGTTGTAGAAGGAGCTCTGATTTATCTTGTTGATTTTGAAAAGCAATGACATTTCCTAATACCACTTAAAGCAAATATATTCCATTATGGGAACCCATGTGGTACTGTACCCACCTCGCTGACCCAAAACCAAAAAGATTTTAGTGGCAAGAACCTGTAGTGGCAAATAAAGAGACAATTTATCCATAAAAGCAAAGGCCACATTGTTCTTCTCCTCTGCTTTCGCACCCAGAACTTTCAGTGGATAAATCACCCACAGGAGGGAGATGTGGGAGGTTTAAAAGCAGCTCATTTGTGTTGCTATTTACTGACACCATCACCTCTCTTCTGGGTAACAAGATCAAGCCCAACAAACAAAGCAGGAGGAGTTTGGACTTTTTTTTTTTTACTTTTTTTTTTTTTTCTTCTCCCCAGAACATCTCAGTTCCTTATTTTAGTTTATATTTTTGTGTGTAGGTGGAGGTACCAATAAAACTGTCCTGGTTATATCGTAATGATGGCTGACAGAGGTCTTTTAAAAAGGTCCTATTTTAAAAAGTAGTTATTAAAAAAGTGTATAAAATTTAGTTTGGAAATCTCTGCTAATTGGTCCCTAGAGCAATTAAGTATTTCCAAATCCAGGGCTGGTTATAATGGTGATACCCATAATTATTTGCAAAAGCAGAAACATTATATAATTATTTAAGCGATAATAGTGCCTTGAGATGAATGCAAGGATTTCATGGTACTACATAAAGGCATTTTAAAATTGCTGTCCTGCTGAAGGTAATATAAATATTAAGGATTCCTCCTTTTTTTTTTTTTTACCAGTGAGACTTGAAAGCTGTGCTGATCCTGTGTCCCACTGAAATCAATACAAGGCTGAATCAAAAGGGGTTTTGTGGTGTCAGTCTCATAAATTAATCTGATCGTTTGTAGTGTTTAATTAGAATTCTGCTCATTTGAATGCCGTTATTTATTGATTCTTTTTTCAATCTGGTTTTAATTAAAACATTTCTGTCTCTATTTGTCTCAACAAGCTGCTCTGTGTCGATAATGATTTCTTTATCTTTTAAATAAAGGTTATTAACAGTGGAGCTGGTTTACCTTGGTTAAATTGTAACATGGTTTCCAAACTCCAAGGGGTCAGGTGTAATATTCCCTGAAAGACAATATTTACCATCTGGAATACCTGGAAGAGACAAGGAAATTGGGGAGATGCTTTGCAGAATCCCTCTGGCTGCTGGAGTTTGTGCTGAGATGCTGCTGGAAGTGATTTCCCTTATCCAGGTAGAGCAAAAGCTCTTTTGTATCTTTGTGTTCTTCCCTCAGGTCTCAGATTTAGGGATGCAATTGGATAAGATGCTTTGGGTGGAATCTGATGAAGAGGATTTAGAAATGGGTAGAACAACTCATTTTTCTGCTGTTGTCCTGCTCCGTGTGGCTGCACCTCTTTCCTGAGTGTAAAATTATTCTCTTATGCACTGATTCCTCTTACCAGCCACCCCTGCAAAAAAAATTCCATCAGTTTTATTGCCTAAAAACTCTTCAATGATTGTTAGGAGGGCAACTTGTAGCCTGACTCGAAGGAAATTGCAGTCTGAGTGTCCATAAAGAACCAGCCAGAAACAGAGGCTGTATTTACCCTGAACTCCAAAAAGCCAGGAGGTTTTATTCCAGCTCAGCACTAAAATGCCCACAGCAGGCGAGTGCTGCTCTTGCTCCAAAGCCCTTGGAGTGCTGAGCTGTGCTCCCCTGCAAGTACAGAGCTGCCTGTGTCTGAGCAATTCTCCCCTGTCACCCTCCCCAGGTGGGCTGTGCTCGGTTTTCCTGGCTGCCACCATGCTTGGGTCACACTCCTCAAGGCAGCACTGTGATTTCAGAGGGGATTTATGGCTGTTCTCTCTCAAAAATGGAGCTGGGAGAAGCAGTCCTGCATGCTTTGTAATTAAACTTACAGGAGCAGTGTGGTACCTGAGGTTTCATCTTAGGCTGTGGCCCTTCAGTTCCACTCGAGCCCCAGGAAATTTCCTCATCTCCTCCATGGATTGTGGCAGGATTGCATCAAAATAGTAATTCCTTCACTCTGCTTCAAGTCTTCTTAACTGGTGAGTGGTGAGGATGTTCCTCACTTAAACTCTTGGCCTCCCAAGAGTATTTTTCTATTTTCTCAGAAAAAAAAAATCTTCCTTACATCCTTTTATTCCTGGTGATAGATGAGGAAAAATCAAGTGAAATAATCTTTCCTGATTTGTCTGGTCGCTAAACTCAATCCAGTCTAAAAAAATATTTTTCCCTAAAAGATCTACATTCCCTCTAGGAAGTAACACCTGAAAACACATAAAAATAGATGTGAAAATGCATCTCTTAGGGATGATTTAGTTTCTGGAAATGGTTTAGAACTTTCCCTACACTTCCATCCTCACAAATATTTACCACTCAGGTCTTATTTACCCTATCTGTGTGTATTTTATCTGCAGGGTGGTTATGCTTAGAAGGATAAATATGTTTATATTTGAGATTTTGAGGGTTTTTTTTTCCATTCTAAAAAACCCCATGCTCAGCCACCATGCTATCTTTTTGTGCCAATTAATCCAGTTTGTTGATTGAAGGTGTTGACACAAAGGTGGCCACTGGAGCTGTTATTCCAATCTGTGATGGGTTAGAAGAGATTCAGATTAAATTTATTCCTGGAATAAATACAAAGGCAATTTTTAAAAAGCACTATCCCTTTGCCTTTTGGAGGTTTAATAGCATATAACACCTGAAAAATCCAGCAGGAGCATCCAGAATCCAGCCCTGTGAGGAGATAGTTGAGCAAGAACAAGCTAATTATGCAAATAAACCCATATTCCCTGCAAGAACTGCTGCACACAGCAATCTGTGACCTTCATTTTCACTCTGACTCATAATTCCACTTTTGGGAGCAGAACTGTGCACACCAGTTGGATCCCAGTCCGAGAAGGGCTGGGGTTTGCTGACGTGAGCTTTGCCACCCATTCCCACCCTGCTGGATCAGTGTCAGCTTTGATCCATGGGCTGTGAGCTATCCCGAATAACAAACAGGCAGGAGAGGGAAAAAGAGGAACCACAGCAGATCAGAGCATTATTCCAGTGCCCAAAAGTGGAGGCCTGAAGAAGGAAATAAACCCAGCTTCAATAGGGATTCATTACAATGTTTATTTTGTTCCTCTACATAGATTGAATCCACAGGGATTTATCCCTGGGATTAGGGGAGAGGCAGCTCTGACCACAGTGATTTAAAGGGTAGCTCTTCTCAGGAGCTACTCATTCCACTTCCACTGATTTATTAGGACCTTTGGAATTGCATCCTCATGCCAGAGGTCCCAAATACTCATCTAATCTTCTTCTGTTCCTCTGGAATGATGAAATAGCCTAAAACTCTCTGACTTGTTGCAACAGTGGATTTACCAGTGGCTCCTCATGAAGCTGAAACTGTCGTTTTTATTTTTGTCCTTATTTTCTTGTTGCAGTGGGTGTTAGATCTACACACACCACGACAAAAAAAAAATCAAACAAAAAACTCCAAACTCAAACTCCACATAAAAATTATATATTAAAATATCTCTGCCATAAAAACAAACAAACCCACAAACAAAAAAACCTCAAAACAAACCAGAAAACTTCAAACTAAGATTCCCTTGCATTCTTTTATGTCAGGGAGAGAGGAGCCAATCAATTTATCAATTTTGGAATGTTCTACCTGGGCTTTTTTTTTCAGAGAAATAGATGGGATACAAACTCCAGCTGGGATTTTCTGATGCTGTGTTTCAACACCCCATTGTGAAGCTCCAGTTTGCTGAATCAGAAATGCACAGCTGTGCACAGCAACGAGCAAAGCAAAGCAGGCAGGGACTACCCAGCAAAATGCTCATTAAAATTATTTAAATATCAGCTATGGGGCATGAGCTAAAAGTGTGATATTGCAGCACACAAAATTTGCTCAATGTAAGTGGTGGTGATGTAAGATTTTTAACCCTAGGATTGAAGCTGCAGGCTTTGGGTGTGTGAAAATGAATTTTTATTGCTCCTACCAACCCTTAAATGAAAAAAAAAAACCTTGAGTAAGAAGGTGAGACATTCTTACAGCCAGTGAGGTGAGGGAAAGCTCTGCCAATGTCACCATCCACCCAACAGTCCTGAACTCTGTGGTCTCTGGAATGAGGTGAAATCCAATAGTGCCTAAGCATGTGGTAGAAAAAGTACTAAAGAAACTTTTCCCTGACTCAAACAAGGTATTCTGGGGGCTGTAGTTTACAGCTTGAGCACCTCTCTGAAATGTGTCCCCTCCAACGAAAAATCTCAACTCCTTTTTGTCCCTTTAATCCTTTTAATTCCCTGCAGCATGGCCCTGAGTTCCTCATTTTGACTGCTTATATTTAAAGCTAGTTGATGACGAAACGCCCTGTGTTATATCTTCAGCCAACATCCCCTTTTTTTCAGTATAAACTCTTAATTTGCATCCTTGCTACACTCCCCCAAATCTGAATATCCCTGGATAGTTCCACTGCCTGTGTGAGTTATCTTGCCACCTCCATAATAACACCTTGGGCAGGGATTTACCTCTGGGCTACTCTCTCCAGTTTTGTTACTCCTGGGATTCTGCCTCTCTTTCTACCCCTCCAAAGTTGGTTTGAACTGAATATTGAGGAGGGTATCCAGAGTAATACCTGGATTTAGGCAGCTGGGCTGAATAAAATCTGCTGCTGTTTCTCACCATGAGTGCACCCAGTGATTTACAGAGCAGGAGAGATCCCAGCTCGTGTCCTGCAAATTTTGTGACAGCGTGCCAAGATCACAGCTATAATGCCAACAAATCCAAGCAGTTGGCTTTCCCAGGGAGCTGCACAAAATCCCAGTTCCCCATCCTTGTATTCCTCGTGTTGTGGTGCCTTTTCAAACCTTGATCAACACCAGCTGCAGCCCTTTTATGCAGCCAGGGCCTCACCAGCCTCACAGGGAAGAATTTCACCCCAATATCCAACCCAAATCCACCCTCTGGAAGTTTGAAACCATTCCCCAGTGCCCCGGGAAATAAAAATATTCCATTTTTCTCTTAGTCAAAACATGGCTTTGGGAAAAAATCTATGGAATATAATTTGCTTTGGTGCTGCTCCTTCAGCACCGCAATCCCTGTGGAACAGAAGATTCCTGGAAAAGGAATTCTCTCTTGACTAACGAGCTCTTAAATATGACCTCAGATATTAAAAGCAAGTTTGAGGCATAACTGCCTCGTCCATGCAGTGTTTTATTGTCTGTTGTCACTCTTCATTGCAAGAGCCAGGGTGTGCCTGGTGTTCTTGTCTGGATCTGTTGACAGCAGGATAATCCCTCTTGTCTCTGCAAGGAAAACCTCCGAGCACCTTTCCCACTGGCAGAGCTGGGACCTGGCAAGCCCAGAACTCATCCCCGAGCTCAGCTTGGCCTCTGGGTCACTGCCTGACACTTTTAGCATCATTCCCACCTGGAACTGGGAGTAAACCTTGCCTGCTCCAGGTGTGCTGGCGCTTACGAAAGCTGAATATTGTCTGCAGCAGCGTGCTTCCCCCTGCTGGTAAATGCATCCAGCTGACCATGGAATACATGTCAGGATTATACTTGGCTTTTTCTATACCCAAAATGTGAAATCACCTGATTTGCTGGGGGTATTTTATCTTAATTCTGAGGTCAGCAGTACCCCTTATGACTTGAAATCAAATAAAAACTTCTTAAAATTTTATTTCTCAGGCAATTTCAAAGGAGTGTTTGAATGTGGATCTGGAGAAAACCATTATGTTTTTCTTCACTCCCTAGGGAGAAGTAGCTGAGTTTCTAACTGATGGATATTTGGACAGCTAAGGAGAGGAAGGTTAGAGGGCCTTGAGAATTTGATCAGCTGGAGAGGTTCTCAAGGAGAAAACCGGGAAAGGATAAGGAAAAATGATCCAAGTTTGCCTCCCTGTAGCAGAATCCCTCTGTTTCACCTGGAAATGGGTCAGTTTTCCCTTTTCCTTGGATGAATTCCTTCCTGGAACAGCTGCTGTGAATGGCACAGAAATGTTATCCAAATCACTATAACAAATTACAATATTTAAAAAAAAAAATCTTTCTCCTGGGTTACATTTGTATTAGGTGTATTTGATAATGAAAAGGTGGTGCAATTGTAACAGTTCATTTATAGCAGCTTTGCAGCTGGAGCTATTAAATCAAAGCTCTGCTTTGGAGTAAAAGAACCCAAATTATCTCCAGACAAAAAATTCCAACTTTTAAGTATCTTATAAAAATGAGGGAAAAAAACGAGATGAAAACACTATTTTTTTTTTGTGGGTTATTTTGAAATAATGTGGATTTAGAAGCTAGATGCAGGACTTGCTCCATGTAATATCCCATGAGAGACCAGCAGTGGCTGGGCCTGACTCTGGGGTGGTTAAACTCATTCCTTTGCTTCCCTCTCCAAGGTTTTGCTCCCAAAACCCTGTTATGCCTTTTCCAATGGGAAATTTAATTTCACTGTGTCCCTGGTATAGCCCCTAAAACTGCAGATTAATTCCTGGGCCTGTTGTCCCAGGACACTGGGTGATCCTGCTATGGTAAAGGTTGTATTTCCAGACCCATGTCACCCTGGGATAATTGTAAAGGTTGTATTTTGAGATCTATGTCACCCTGGGATAATCCCACTATGGTAAAGGTTGTATTTCCAGACCCATGTCACCCTGGGATAATCCCAAGCTTTGTGTTCCAAAGGACAGGATTTGGAGTGTTTGGAATGGTTTGGTGCCTGGCATCACCAGCACCTCCTCAGGTTTGCAATCTGGGAGCAATCAGGACATAAAAAGAGGTTTTATGGGTTTAGCTGCTCAGGGCTAAGATTATCCAATTAGTTCTTCAGAAGTGTCCCACAGGGCCAGCCCAAGGCCTCTGTTTGTCTCATCAAGGATTAGGAGCAATTAAGAGAAGTCAAATGCAATACTGGCACAATATCCACTAATATCCATCATGCTGGGCTGGAGCAAAAGGATTTATAATGCAATTTCCTTCCGAGGATAAGCTCCAGGTGGCTCATGGAACACCTAAAGAAGATAACATACTAGAACAAAACATTCCAACCAGTTAACCTGTGGAATGATAATCCATGAATCCAAATAAATATCTAGTCCCTTAATGGACTCATCTCAGTTAGGATCCTTCAGTTCAAGGATGTAGAACTGAGAGGAAAAGGACTGCACGTGAAAATTCACCTTAAATCTACACCATTTGCCTGGTTTTTATTCTCTCCAGGCATTATAATTTCCCCAGTTGCTTTCTGAGTCTTTGCTTCCCTCAGAAGCTGCTTTATCTGCCTCAGTTCTAACATTTAATTATATTTTAAAGATGCCTTTTCCCCCTAAAACTTTTAACCTTCTGTTTTGCTTAGGTAGTTTTAAATGGTGCATACTCTGGTAAATTCCTGTGAACATTTACTTTTTGTTTGCTGACTCAGAAAAAGGTTAAGTAAGAAACAGCTGGGAATAGTTAAACTGTATTTTTGCCAATATTTCTTTCAATAGTTCATGTTAGTTTTGATTAAAGAGTATAAAATAATACTCTTAAAAAAAAAGGAGCATTAAATAATCTGATCAGCATTAATAGTCATTAGTGATGGCAGGTTTTTAGACTTCGAGCAATTGATTACCTACAGCAATTAATTAGATTATTGAGATAACTTATCTAATGACATTGGAAAGGATAATGATAAACTATTGCTGACCCATGGAAACTCTGCAGGGATTGTGCAAGGAAATAATTAAATATTTGTTATACTTTATGAATGTTTTTATTCTACTGACTGTTTGAGACCAGTCCATCTTTTCCTTAACACACATTCCTTAACAATTTTAACCTTCTTTTAACCTTTCTTTAAATGTTTTGGGGTTTTTTTTTTTAGAAGATAATTAATGGTTCTGCCTGAAAAATGAGACATTCTGATTATAGGTAAGAAAAATAAAGGAAACTTTGAACTGAACTGCTGGTTTTGTCCCTGAGCAGGAGCAATGATGCATTTGCCATGTATGAAGATGTTTATGATTTAAAATCTTCCTAAAGGAGGCACTGCAATGCAGCACTCACTTATCTGTGCTTAATACCCATTGATTGATTGACTGATTGAATTATCTGCTCTTTATACATTGAGCACTACCATGGAAGGAATATTTAATTATTTTTAGGGCTCCTAATCGATGGGCAAGAAGTTTGCAACAGATATTTTTATTACACATATGCAAAGGCACAGGTTTGGATTGTCTGAGTTATAGCCTTTATTTTTCATCACTGAATTGCAGTTAATAAATCCCTGTGGTTTCCAGAGTGAGCTGCACTTGTGCACCCGGGGATGTGAAGTCGGTGTGTCCTGTGTCTATGTCACCTATGCAAATTCCTGTTTCCAAATGCAACTGCGAGCCAAAATAAAGATAAACTAGACAGTTTATAGATTGATTTAGATAAATTCTGTTTGACAAGCAAGAATTGTGAGGTTTAGGTAGAATTAACTTCCCATTTCTGCTTCTTTGCCCTTCAGAGGGATGCAGGAGGAAGAAGACCCCAAAAACAAGGATGGGCTGTGATGAAATGTGGATCCAGCCACTCCAGGTGAAACGAGGCACTTAGGTAACCCAGTTAGGTGGTGCTGGGCACAGGTTGAGCAAGGAACTGGTCCAGCTACAAAATACTGTTCCTCCCTTTTGATCTTGATAATGGCTCCTGAGTGACAGGATGAATTATATCCCTCGGCTCTGCTCCCCCTCCTTTCCCTCCATAAAAGTGACAAGATTGTCCTCACGGAGTGAGTGGGTGTCTGGGATTTTGTAAGACAATTCTAAATGTGAAAAACACCAGTTCTCTTTTGAGACTGGCTGAATAACTTGACTGGGGTTTTAATGTTCTGTCTCCCCTGGGGAGAATAAAGGAGAATCATTTAAGTTCATTCTTAAAGGTGAGGAAGTTGTAAAAGCTGATTGTAAGAGTGTGATTCTGCAAAGGGATATTTTAATTCTTTGATTTTCTATTTCAATTGCTTCTGCAGATTTTTTCTGAAAGCACAGTTCCTTAAAGAACTCCATTATTTCACTTATGAAAGAGAAGATGAAGAGCTAAGCTGGTCACTGTCCATAACAAAGGAATACAAAGAAATGCTGATTAGATCTCAAGTATTCCAGTTTTCTTTAAATCTAAAACCTGTGCTGCCTGCAGCAATGACTTTTTAGAAAAAGAGCCTCGTCAACAATAGCACTGAAGGACGCATTAAATCAGATTCATCTTGTCCATCTTTATGGGGTCAAGCATCTTGTCTAGGCTGCTGCCTGGATTTTCTTGTCAACGGAGAGAGATAATTATCTCTGGATCTAATTTATGCTGTCCATTTCCTTACATGATTATAGAGCAAGAACACATAAATCATTTACATTGTGCATTTTAAGACAGCTAAAGCGAAGTGATTAAATTCATTTACTTTATTTGAAATATTCTGGTGCTCACCAGAAAACAGGAAATCATCCTGTTTGGAGACAGAGAGGTCCATGGAGCACTTTCTGCACCTGTGCCACCACACAGCATAATCCTTAAACATGTGGTTGATAAAAGGGAGTGAGATTGTTAAAGGACATAATATTCTTCATGGAATCATGGAATGGTTTGTGTTGGAAGGGACCTTAAAACCCATCCAGTTCCATGGACAGAGACACCTTCCCCTAGAGCAGCTCGCTGCAGCCTGGCCTGGAACACTTCCCACAAACAGCAAAGAGGGGAAAAAAGAAAGAAACAAATATGAAAGGACCAACCACATTTTCAGGTGATGCTTGCAGTATTTTTCTCCAAATGACAAGTCACTGCAATTTATATTTGTGTGTTTACATTTTGCAGAATAATGTGATTTCCAGCTGGGTTTTGTTAGTGCAAAGAACTGCAAAGGAAGTGCTTCTCAGGAGGTGCAGTGAAAGACACACAAGTTGTGTCCAAATATTACAGAAGCAGCTTCTCAGGAAGGTAATTTGGGGGGTTGTGCAATGTGTTTTCACCCTGATGGCTGATGGGGCCTGCCTGTACCTGCTGACACACCTCAGGTGGGAAGGCTGGGTGGATCTTTACTCGGGAGCTGGAATGAGTTTGGAGTTTTCCCCAAACACTAAAACAGACAAATCTTCCTACCTGTGGGGTCTGTGAGTCTGTGTAGGATGTGGACAAAGCTTGTAATGTGCAGCAAATCCTGGCTGGCTCCTTGCTCTTCTTCATCTCCTTGTGCTTCCTCAGCTCCTGAAATGCACAATTCCTCTCTTTTATAAGAAAAGGGAGGAATTCCTCTCTTTTATAAGAAAAGGGAGGAATGCAGTGGCACAAACTTGAGGAGTGCCCCTCTCTGCCTTCCTGCATTTACTGTAGGCATTGTCACAAGTTTCTCTCCAGATTTGCTGTAAGAACATGACTGTAAAAGTTCTTCTCCAACCCAAACGGTTCCAGCTCTTTCTGCATTTCCCTGTCCTTGCCAGTTGTGTGATAACAGCATAATCATCACCCTTATGAAATCTCTCTGCTGACTTTTTTTTTCCACCACGAGTGAGAACCATGTTTCACTTTCCATACCACCCAATTGTGGATGGGTTTTGTTCCTTTCCTTTCCTAATTCTTGACTTTACAATTTGAGATTGATTTTGTTTCTTTTCCTTCATAATTCCAATGTATCTGGAGTTGCTAGGCTGTTCCTTTGGCCTTTTCCTAACACCTTCTTCATCAGCACATCACCCTCTGGAGATTAGGAAAGGAAGTAATTATGGTTCTGATATACAGGACAAAGAAATTAGGAATTAGGCAACATTAATCCCTCTCTCCCCCACAGATTGGCAAATGTGAATTGGAAATTGGCTTAGAATATTCCAGGTACACTGGAGACTGAGAGGTCAGTTTAGCAATGCTGTAATGCAAGATTATTTGGAAGAGCCAAGGATTTCTGAGGGATTTCTGTCTACCTCTGACCCTTATTCTAAAATAAAGTGTCTGTGTTTGCAGGAAGAGAGGGACTGGTAGATTTGGACATCACTGAAATAATGTATAGAATTGGGCATAAACTTAACTCTGTTTTCACTTCACAGGACCTAATTTGAAATGATCTATTTGAAATAGTGCAGTTGTGAAATGCTTTCAGTGATTTTCTGCTCTTGGTAGGACCGGTAGGACAGAAAATCTCTAGATTAATCAGGATAACAAGAGGGAAAGTCGTGTGGACTGATAAAGCTTTCAGTTGCTTTATTTATTACTTTTTGCTCTAACAAGAGAGTAATGCCTCCTGTAGGAGTGTGATCATCCAATTGATTTTATGTGTAATTTTTATGTAGAGCTGGTCTGTCCTTTATTCTGTCTTCCCTTTCTGGCCTCTTTTGTAGGTAATTGCTGTCATGCTGAAGTCTGAGGTGTGAGAAACAAGGCTGATGAGAGAAATCACTTCCCCAGAGGTTACAAAATCCCTTGTGTTGTGCAGCAACTTCAGCATGTCCCACCTCCATGACCCCTGTACCCAGCATTTTCCTCAGCTTATTTCCCACTTATCCCACTAACAGCGCTAGAAGTTACCCCATGTTAACATTCCCCAGCTATATTTTTTGTAGTTTTTGTTCAAGTTCTTCCCTATTTTTGTGCTATAGCTTGGCTCAAACAACTCTCAAATATGTTTTGATTTCCCATGGAAGCTTCTCCTTCGTGTTGACATACTTGCCTGCCTTGTTCAGACATGCAGAGCCATATATTTACTACCTCATTAGCCCTGAATTTGGGACTGGAAACTTCTGATTTGATTTGGGTAGAAGTATTGTAGTCTGGTACTTGGAAAAACAAGTTGGGATGAAGAAAATAGGAATAATTCAGGGTTTTCCTTAGAGTTGAAGTGAAGGAAAGTTGGTAGGAGAAGGGTTCCACATGTTTCCAGAATTTCTTCAAGGGTTTAAGGACCTGCAGTTCACAGAATCACAGGATCATTAGGTTGCAAGAGACCTTCAAGAGCATTGAGCCCAACCCACGCCCTAACACCTCGACTAAACCATGGCACTGAGTCTTTTTTTAAACACATCCAGGGATGGTGACTCCACCGCCTCCCCAGGCAGACAATTCCAGTACTTTATCACTCTTTCCATGAAAATATTTTTCCTAATATCCAACCTGTATTTCCCCTGATGCAGCTTGATGCTGTGTCCTCTGGGTCTGTCAGTGCTGCCTGGAGAAAGAGAACAACCATTACCTGAGCACAGCCACCTGTCAGGAGCTGTAGAGAGTGACAAGGTCACCCCTGAGTCTCCTTTTCTCCAGGCTGAACACCCCCAGCTCCCTCAGCCGTTCCTCACAGGGTTTGTGTTCTCCTCACCAGCCTCATTGATGCTCAGGTGTCTCAATGTCCTTCCCAAACTGAGGGGACAGAACTGGACACAGCACTCGAGGTGTGACCTCACCTGTGCTGAGTACAGGGGAACAATGACCCCCCTGCTCCTGCTGGTCACACCATTCCTGATCCAGGCCAGGGGCCACTGGCCTTCTTGGCCACCAGGGCACACTGCTGGCTCATGTCCAGCTGCTCCATCAGTGTCCCCAGGTCCCTTCCTGCCTGGGCACTGTCCAGCCACACCATCCCCAACCTGTAACATTACAGGGGGTTATTGTGGCCAAAATGCAGGACTCAGCACTTGGATTTATTAAACTTCATCCCATTGGACTCTGCCCATCCATCCAGCCATTCCAGGTCTCTCTGCAGAGCCCTCCTACCTTCCAGCACATTGACACACCCTCCCAGCTCAGTGCCACCACACATTTACTAATGAAAGACTCAATGCCCTCATCCATATCATCAATAAAAATACTGAACAGGACTGGCCCCAGCACAGACCCTTGGGGGACACCACTGGTGACTGTCCCCAGCTGGATGCAGCACTGTTCACCACCACTCTCTGGCCATCCAGCCAGTTCTTAACCCAGCACAGAGAGCTCCTGTCCAAGCCATGGGCTGCAGCTTTTCCAGGGAATGCTGTGACAGACAGTGTCAGAGGCCTTGCTGGAGTCCAAATACACAACATCCACAGCCTTTCCTACATCCACCAGGCCATCACCTGGTCATAAAAGGAGATCAGGACCTACCCCTCCTAAACCCATGCTGGCTGGGTCTGATCCCCTGGCCATGCTGTAAAGGGCTGTGTGATAACACTCAGCATAAACTGTTCCATTACCTTACCTGGTGCTGAGGTCAGGCTAACTGATCTATAATTACCAAAATCCTCCTTCCCACCCTTTTTGTGAATAGGAGTCACATTGGCCAGCTTCCAGCTTCATCTGGAACCTCCCCAGTGAGCCAGGACTGTTGGTAAATGATGGAGAGTGGCTTCACAAGCTCATCTGCCCTCATCACCCTGGGGTGGCTCCCATCTGGTCCAGTAGATTTATGAATACCCAAGGATCTCAGCAGTTTTCTGACTGCCTCCCCCTGGATAACAGGGAGACCATCCTGCTCCAGGACACCATCTACCAATCCAGGAGACAGCTGTCCTGAGGACAAAACATCTTCCCACTAGAGACTGAGGCAAAGAAGGTATTAAGCATTTCTGCTTTCTCCTCGTCTGCAGTCGCTAAGTTCCCTCCCTCATCCAATAAAGAACAAAGCTTGGTCATACCCTTCCTTTTGCCATTAACATATTTGTAAAAACATTTTTTATTATCCTTTACAGATGTTGCCAAATTAAGTTCAAACTGAGCTTTGGCCTCTCTAGTTTTTTCCTACATTCCCTAGCAGCCCCCTTAGATACTTCCTGAGAGGCCTGACCCTCCTTCCAAAGATGATACATCCTCTTTTTATTCCTAAGTTCCTCCAAAACCTCACTGCCCATCCAGGCTGGATGTTTGCCTCATCAATTTACCTTTTACACACAGGGACAGTCTGTTCCTGTGCCCTCAAGATCTCTGTTTTGAAGCACACCCACCTTTCCTGAACTCCTTTGTTTTTAAGGGCTGCTTCCCAAGGAACTCCCTGAATAAATCTCCTAAATAGGCCAAATCTGCCCTCCAGAAGTCCAATGTAAAATTCTTATTGATATTCCTCCTGATTTCACCAAATATTGAAAGCCTTCTCCCTTCAAACCTAGTTTAAAGCCCTCTCAACAAAGTCTGCCAGTTCATAAGCTAAAATCCTTCTACTCTTAACAGAGAGTTGGAGCCCATCCAGTTCCAGCAGGGTAGGTGCCATAAAAGTTGCCCCATGATCAAAGAACCCAAAATTCTGCTGATGACACCAACCCTTGAGCCACTTGTTGATAATGTGGGCTCTCCTATTCCTGTCATCATTTTTCTCTGCCACCAAAGGAACTGAGCAGGACACTGCCTGTGCTCCTGCCCTATCAACCACTCGACCCAGCATGTTAAAGTTCCTTTATATTGCCCTGACTCTCCTCTTTTCAATCTCATCACTGCCAGCCTGGAGGATCAGCAGTGGCAGGTTTGGGAGTCCTCTGACTTGTTGGACCTCCCTCAAGGATGGAAAGGCAGAACTCCACCAATCTATTTCCCTTCACTTTCTCTGATACTCCTTAGCCTCTCAACTTCCTCCCTAAGCTTGGCCACCATTGAAAGGAGATCATTCACCTGTTCACACTGCAGGCAGGTTTCTTCTGCAACACCCCCTGGTACCAGTGATAAACTCAAAACTCTGCACAGGAATGGGTCTGACACATCATTTTTGGAGGGTTCCACTCGGTTACATACATTTTACCAACTGAAAGTTTTGATTGTGTAAAAACCATTACTAACAAAAAAGCCCCAAACCAACCAAGCTACAATCCCCACTAGCAGGAGGAAACCTGCAGCCCTGCAGGCTGTGTGAACTGCTGTGTCCCTCTCCTGTTTGCCCACCGTGTTCCCTAGAGCCCTCTTAATGCCTGCATGGCCAGGTTATCACCAAGACTGGGCACAATCAGCTCTATCAGGGTGTGACGTGGAGTGACGGGAGAGAGATGCTATCATTTTCATTATTATCATTCAGCAAGTCTGTGCTGCAAACCCTGAGTCACAGCTGCTGCTTTTTGGGGGCAACAAGATCTCCTCTTGTGAAAGATCACGTTGCATCACATGAAGCTGCCAGGATTCAGCTCTGCTGCTTAAAAACTGGGGAGCACACCCAGAGAATGGGTTACTGTACCCAAAAAACAGAATTACCAGCAGCTCTGTGCCGTTCCAGCTGCTCCACTAAAACACAATTTATCAGATCCTTACCCACCTGAATCTTTTCTACACCAGCCTCCAGGATCAGGAACAAAAGGCAGTGACGAATTTCCATGGGAAGCACAGTGTTCTACCCACAGCACCACCTTGGCTGAACACATCCAACGTCCTCAGCAGAACATCAGGACCCTCAAAAGTCCCTACCATGGTGTCCCTTCCAATTTGATGCTGTAAACTCCAGGGACTTGCTCAGATCCTGCTAGGAATGAGGAATGAATAGAGAACATCCCTCTAAGGAGTTGTACCACGTAAAAGAATAAGAAAAGAAGAAGAAGGAACAGGGTTTAGGGCTGCAAATAATAACTTACAGATACAACTTGCATTCTTCTATAAATTACATTTTTATGACTAAATGGTTTATGTGTTTATATTTAGTAATTTTTTAATTTATTTATATTTTTATTTATCTTTTTGTCTGAGTTACTCAGCTTGATTAGTGCTCCTTTTACTTTTTCACTTTTTCCTCAAGAGGTGGGTGATGCTCCAAGCCTGGCAGTGTTTAAGAAGTATTTGAACAATGATAGAGGCTTTAACTTTTGGTCAGCCCTGAAGTGGTCAGGCATGATATTTGTAGTGATCTAAATGATCTAAGTGATTAAATGACAGTCCCTTACTACCAACTCACTGAAATATTCTGTTGTATTCCATTCTGTTCTATTTTCTCCTGCTTCTAAGAGAGAGGAGATTCCTGCTTGTACATTTATGAAGGTGCTTGACCTCCTCATGCCTTTGGTGTCAATTATCTAATCAGTGTTTCTCTCCAGAATCTGCCACGTCCATAACATGCAGAAAGGGAACTAATGGAGCTCCTTTGGCAGCCAGCAAATATATTAATCACTTAAGAAGTGCAACAGCTCAGTTTGGAAAAAATCAGATTTTAATCTGCACAAAAATTCCATTTAACTTTGCCCCAAATATGTTTTTTTTTCCAGGCTTGATGACATATGTATTAAGACAAGAGTCCCAGAAAGGACCATCATGCAGCTTTGGTACACTGCAAGGAAAGGAAGACTGGATTACAGGAGCATAAAAATGTGGGATGTGTGAAGGAACAGTGGTTATCAGGTAGCTAATAGAGCCGTAATTTGATGCTTATCCTTTTAGCAGCTGACATCTTCATTGTGAAAAGACAGGTTACAAAACCAATCAGTGCTGCTCAATGTGGGTAAGAAGCTGAGGAGCTGCAGCCTTGGTGATGCAAGGGCTGAGGTGCAGACTGATGAAGGGCTTGATCCCAAATGGATTGTCCCGTTGTAAGGACATGCTGTTATCAGCATTCCTATCAGAGCAGCGTCTGGCACAGTGATAATGTCATGAATGTCCTGGATGTGACAGGCAGCTCCTTCTCTCAGCAGGGTACCGGGCTCATCCCGAGGAAATGAAACCTTCAGATATCCAAGGGCTTGACACAAATCCGTGTAAGGTCTTAAAACCTCGCTACCATTTTGGGTGCTCGAGGGCAGTTTTAAAAAAATCTAAAGCTCCAGCTTAGCTCTCGCTTGTCTCCTGAAATTCCCAGGTTGAAGCTTTGTCCAGCCTGGCCTGGAACACTTCCAGGGATGGGGCAGCCACATCTTCTGTGGGCAACCTGTGCCAGGGCCTCCCCACCCTCACAGGGAAGAATTTCTTCCCAATATCCCATCTAACCCTGCCCTCTGAGAGTTTGAAGCCATTCCCCCTTGTCCTGTCTCTCCAGGCCCCTGTAAAAAGTCCATCCCCAGCTCTCCTGGAGACTCTTTAGGTACTGGAATTGTGCACAGAGGTCGTGGTGTTTGGGGTTATTTTGTGAGCTCCATACACTAAAAATCCCTTGGGGAGGAAGCTTCTCCCTGCTCGTGTCACTGACCCAATGGGAGCTATTTAACCTTGTGTAGGATTTTAGGGTCAGAGAAAGTTTGGGCTGATGACCTTGAAGATTGGACTTGAAGATCTTGGAAGTCTTTTCCCACCTTAATAATTCCATAAAGCAACAAAGGAGGTATGAACACGGGACAAGGAGGGGCTGGATTCTTCCTCCTTTTCTGCTGAATATTCATTATTGAGTAGTGACTGTAAGAGGAGAAACTAAAAGGAGCGAGTTGTGCTGCACTCCTGAAGGTGTGTGCTGGTGTGCTGGAAGTGGTTTATCCCAAATGTTATAAAAACACGTTCTGCAAAAAGCACCAAATGTGAGCCTAAAGGGACATCAAAGCCCAGGAATCAGGAGGAAAAGGTGCCTACTGTGACAAGGGACAAGCAAAGAAACAGATTGATGGTAACAACTATTAAACTTATTTTTAAGGCACTTTATTGCACTGGCTGTCCATGGGAGCTGGGCTGAGAAATCAGCTGTAGGATTTTCACACCTCCCTGTAAAGGAGAAGAGCCAGAATATTGTGTAAACACCTTCATTGAGATAACTAGATGAGATTTCTTCTTTTGCATCAACATTTCTTTTGGAAATAGAGACTGCAGTATCATTATCAAATGTGAGCTACCAGCACAAGTAGACTCAAGAGCAAACAAGCACCGAGGAGAAAAAAAAAAAAGCAAGTAGATGCATAAGAAATGTTCTAAGTGTGTCTCAGATAAATTAATTCATGCACTTTGAAAAGCCTGTCCTAATTGGGCTCCTCCATCTGTGTTGTTGGTGATGTGGGTTTTAACAGGTGGTTTTCTATAGGATAAAGAAATCATTCGGTCAACCACAGTTTTATATTTTCAAGATTGGGTCTGTTTTGACAAGAGAAAATTACGTGGATGCTGTGACTGTTTAGAGGAAAAGTGTCACCAAGTGTTGTTCTGCAATTAATGCTCATTTCCTGGAGTCCCCAAGTCTAATTAATAATTTTACAAACATGAAGGGGACAGTGGGAGGGAAAGAAAGAGTTTCACAACTTGCCATCAGGACCTGGTACAACATTCCGTGTGTGCCATCCCAGGTTTATCCCCGGTGACAGAAGCACCCAGGGCACAGCTTCGAGGATTATTCCTGCCACGGGCTCTGTGGGAACTTCCTGATCGCTGAGTGTTGGAAAACTGGGCTGAAATACAGGATTTTCACCAGGTGCTAAATATTACACTGAGTTTTCTGGAGATTGGTGTGGTTCGGCTGATGGGTTTTTTTTAGTAGGACATAAGAATATGCTTAATTCACGTTTCATCCAAGGGGTTTGTGGACTGTAACATCAAAAGCGAAGCTACAGAGTGTTTTGGGTTTTTTTTCTGGTTAATCAGAGGAGTATTTTAAAGGAAGTTTTCCCTGTCTGAGCCTGTCCGGGGAACAGAATGAACTTGCTGAGGACCCCCCTAAGCAGTCAGGAATCCCCCATTTGAGGGTGCTGAGATGCTTTGGGCACTGGGGATGCAGAAGCGGGGCAGGAAAGGGGCAATTTTGGGGGGGGCAAACCCAAGGCCGAGGAGCAGGAGCGGGTGGAGGGGGCGGGGAGCGGGGCGGGTCCCCCTTTAAAAGCCACGGCGGAGCGGGGATGTGGGGCTGGAGCTGCGGGACAGAGAGAGAGAGAGAGGGAGAGGGAGGAGGGCAGGAGGGCAGGATGGCACCGCCGGGGGGTGGCGGGGAGGTGCGGGATGGGGACAGCCATGGGGACAGGGACCGAGCCCCCGCAGCGGGGATGCGGCGCTTCACCTGGGAGGAGATCGGGCAGCGGAACGGGAGGGGTCCGGCCGGGCAGGAGCGCTGGCTGGTGATCGACAGGAAGGTGTACGACATCAGCCACTTCTGCCGGAGACACCCGGGGGGAGCCCGGCTCCTCGTCAGCCACGCCGGGCAGGACGCCACGGTGAGCGGGCAGGGATGCGGGAACCGGGAACCGGGATGAGCCGCAGGAGGGTACCCGGGAAAAGCCGTGCGGAGAGGGCTTGGGAGAGACCTCCGTGGGAAAAGGGGTACGGGACAGGGTGGAGGGAGCCAAGTGTGACCGCCCCGTGCGAGCCTCGCCGTCCCCAAGCCTTGGGAAAGGGCAAATGAGGAGAGGCAGCTCATGGGAACGGGATCGGAGCTGGAGCGAGACCAGGGGAGCACAGGGAGATGCTCAGAGGACTGGAGCACCTCTGCTAGCTAGGAGTGATCAGCCTGGGGAAAACTCCAGGAAGAGCTCAGAGCCCTTTCTGTTACCTAAAAGGTTCCAAGAGAACCTGAGAGGGACTTTGGACAAGAGCTTGGAGGGACAGGACAAGGGAGAATAGCTTTAAACTAAAAGAGCATCGATTTAGAATAGATATAAGGAAGAAGGTTTTGATGATGAGGATGGTGAAACACTGGCAGAGGTCACCCAGAGATGCCTCATCCCTGGACACACTCAAGGCCAGGTTGGATGGAATAACCTGATGGAGTTGAGGATGTCCCTGCTCATTGCAGGGGGGTTGGACTAGGGGAGGTTTAAAGGTCCCTTCCAACCCAAATCATTCTGTGATTCTTAAGTCTTCAGGATTCCTCTTACCTCCTGGTCTTGCTTGTGCAACTGCTGTGAGCTGCAGCAATTTTTTCCGTGTATAAGGGATATTTGAGGCTCATGGAAATCAAAATAATTTTCAGTCTATCAAGTTTAAATTTCAAATTGTGTATTAGTTGAACTTTGCATTCTGTAATTTCATCACTCATTTCTCGAGTTACTACTGCCAGATTTCTTTCATTTTAGCATGCTGGAAAATCCCAGACAATGGATGAACCAGATACTTTGTTTCTGGGATCTGAGCTGCTGCTTGTAGGTTGGTTCCATGTTCAAATCATTAAGCCCTGCAGAATCTGAGCCACTTTCATGTCTGTCCATTTTCCATTAGGTCCATTGCTTAATCTTTTGGATGTATATTATGAAAAATTAAGAAATCATCTTAATTGAACTGGAAGATTTTAATCAAAAGCAGAAAGCCATGAAAGGTGGCAGCTCAGGAGAGGACGAGAAACACAGAAGGCTCTCAGTGAGCAAAGAAACCTGAGGAATGAAAAAAATGAGTATAATTGATGCCACCGTTTTAGAAAGGGTGACACTGCACACTGAAACTGTGGAGTCCTCTTGGTGCTGTTTTTTGTTGTGGTGTCCTCTCACAAAGGATAAAAAAGTGAGACCACCAGACCAGGTTGCTTCAACCTGGACTTGGACACTTCCAGGAATGGAGTGATTCAAAAGGCAATTTAAATTTTTAAATTATTATTATTATTTTCTATTTTTTAAAATGAAATCTGGATTTCTTTTCCTTTATTCCTGTGCCTTTGCAGGATGCCTTTGTGGCATTCCATGCCGACAAGGTGCTGGTGAGCAAGTACTTGAATCCACTGCAGATTGGGGAGCTGGCACCAGACCAGCCCAGCGTTGAGCCCACTAAAAATGTAAGTTTGTCCTCACAAAACAGATCAAAGGAGACTAAAGGGAAATATTCTGAGATTACACCTTGTTCTTCTCTATCAGCTTAGCTCCTAGAGCAATGGGATCCAGGTTCCTCACATTTTTTTGGCTACTACTTTGAAACAACGTGTGAATGAGTCTAAATCCACATTATGTGGTTGAGAATGAGATTCCTGAAGATGAATTTTTCTTACCACAGCTACTCTACCTAAATTGCAGAGTTATCACTTCTTCTTTGCCTTGCTTTGAGGAAGAACTAACCAAAAGGAAAAGGAATAGTCTTGGAGAATAAATATTTTCCTTCAGCTGTAGGTGCATTTCACCCTCCCCTGTAAATCCTGGGAAGAGAAAAGTGAAGACAAATGCAAGGAATAATTTCATCCAAAGACCTACCACAAGGTGGCATGAGAAGTTCATGAACACAAAATACAATTCCACTAAACCCAATTTCCAGCTGAGCCCTCTGCCGCCTGCCGAGGGTTTGATGGAAGAAGCACGGAGGATTTGTTGTAGGGATTGGGATGCAGACATTGTGATGGTTCAACAAAAAGCTGTAGCACAGCAATGATAATGTTTATTAAACTCAGCTCTTGCCCTTTTAGCCAGATCCTTTGCTCTTTCTCCCCCTATTAAAGTGGTTTTGGGGTTTATGAGAGCAGCAGTGCTCTCTAGAAGCAGAGAATTGTAACCTTGGTGCTTCCCTAGGAAAAGCTGGTGAAAGATTTCCGGGAATTGCGCGCCACAGTCGAGAGAATGGGACTCCTGGAGCCAAACCAGCTCTTCTTCTTCCTGCTCCTGGCTCACATCCTGCTCTTGGATACAGCTGCCTGGCTCGTCCTCTTCTACTTTGGGACATCCTTTCTGCCCTTCGTTTTCTCCCTGCTGCTGCTGACCATTTCCCAGGTGAGCAATGAATTCCATGGCATGGACTGGCATCAATCTCCACACACACGGGAGCAGTTTCTTGTCCTTTGTTTCCTCACTTGGTGCCGTTTCACTTTGTCATAAAAACACAGTCACTATCTGAATACCAAGAAGAAATTCTTCATGTGGGGAGCTCACACTAAACTTTAGTTTGGGGTTCTTTCAGCAAGATATATTCTGGGGGAAGCCTTGAGAATGTCAGGATTCCACAGTCCCTTTCTGCTGGTGGCTTTAGAGCAATGCCTGAGAATTAAATCTTGATATTTCAAAGCAAAGGATGAATGTGGAACCTTCCTGGCCTCAATTCCTGTTTTCCTCCCCTTCAAAGTTTCCTTTTCCTCCTCCAGGTCCAGGCTGCCTGGTTACAGCATGATTTAGGACACCTGTCAGTATTCAGGAAAACCAAATGGAACCACTTGCTACACAAGTTTGTGATGTGCCATTTGATTGTGAGTCCCTGGGAAACTTCTGAGGGTTTTCCTGTAAAATTGTGTGTTCTGAAGGATCTATGGAGCATGTGCAGCACTGGGGGGAGGATTAGAGTCAGGAACTGAGGGGAATCTGGTTCTGAAAGTGCTTTTCATGCTTTGTTCTTCCCTGGAACAGGGGGCCTCAGCCAAGTGGTGGACTCTGCTGCACTCCCAGCACCACGCCAAACCCAACTGCTTCCACAAGGACCCTGACATTGACATGCACCCTTTCCTCTTCACTCTGGGGAAGAAATTCTCTGTGGAGGTCAGTGAGTGGATGTGGGAAGTCTAAAATTAAAGTGTGATGGCAGTTTCTGTAAGGAGATTTATTTCTCCACAGTTCACACTAGGTCTCTTTAAGAATGTCTTGAACAGCTGATCCGTTGATGTAAATAAATTAGACATGATGGAAGGGCATTGTATATAACCAGCACATTAATGGCTGGAGAAACCTCATGACCTAGAACAACAACTCAGTAATTAATGATCATTAGATAACTTATAAACATCAATGGAAGGCTTGGCTGCAGTCAGCCTGGGATTATTATTTTAATATTAATGTATGAGGCTCAGTCAGATGGGTGGCTTTGGTGTGTCCATGTCTTCTAGGAGAGTTTGCTGTGACAGGAACAGCAGGACTGAAAAACCTGGGGCTGTTCCTGGAACTCCACTTGGGCAGAATTTGTTGGACCATGTAGGACATTCCCAGTTTGTCCTGCTTGGACACTTCCAGGAGTGACAACCTGAGAGTGCTGAACCCCTTTTGCTGTAGATCCCATCAGTTCTTGAGACCCCATCATAGCAGTGAAATATTTTTCTCCATGCCGTAGTGGAAATGCCATTTAAGTTTAGAGAATCAGAGAAGAAATAAGGGGGGAAAATGAGAGAAAATATGTGTTTCTGACCACTAACATAACTTAGACTTGATATATCCAATTCTTCACAAAATGAATCCTGAAACAAGGAATGAGGGTTGTGGGAAGTGTGCAAGTAGAGTCCCTCTGGAAAATAAATGGAAAAAAGCAAGTTACCTGTGCAAATTGCTTGGTCTCCACTCTTTTTTTTCTGTTTTTTTCACAGCTTGGCATCAAAAAGAAAAAATACATGCCCTACAACCACCAACACAAATACTTCTTCATTAGTGAGTATCTCCATCCCCCTGCAATTCCCTGAGAGCTATTAAAGAGGCTAGGAGATGTTATTTTTCACCTGGAGAACTTGAGAAAAACAAAGTTGCCTGAGTCAAAGAAAACAAAAAAAGCCAAAATAATAACCAGATTTTTGGAAGAGTTGAAGACCTGACGCATCCTATCCCAGATTTCCCTCCACAGAGGCTCTGGGTTGCAATGTCAGACCACATCTCTCAGTAGTATCAAAGTCTGTGGTTTGGGGGTTTTTTGGTTCGGTTTGCTTTGGTTTCTTGGGGTTGTTTTAAGTGCAAGTGAGATGTCCTTTTGAAAGGTTGAGTTTTCAACTCCAAATCCCTGATAGAAAAAGGATTTCATGTGCATTCCTGTTGTTCCCCTGCTTTGCACCAAAGAATAAGGAGCCAGGTAAGCTATGGGCTGTGGAAGCCTCTTCTCAAAATAATCATTTGTGGCTGCTCCTCAGCCAGGAGCCTAAAATGAAATCTGAGGTCTCAGATTAATGGAAAGACCTATAAATGTTTCAAGGCACGAAACCAACACCCTAACCTGGAATGTTCTCCAGATTGAGCAGGAATTCAGGACCCTTCCCTCCCAGGCTGATGGTGTCACTCAGTCCATGATGTCACCAGTGATGAATTTTTCTTTGCAGCTCTTCCTCCGCTCCTGTTCCCCACCTACTTCCACTGCCACACATTCTACATTGCCTACACAAAGAAGTTCTGGGTGGTGAGTGCTGCTGCTTGTGTGACCAGAAGGGGTCAGATGGGCACCTTCAATCTTGGAGCCAGCTCCTTGCTGGGCAAAATGCTCACATTCACCTCTTACAGCAAGCTGTGAGAAAGTATCATTGCCTTGGGTTGGATTGCCTTAGATTATTGCATTCAGAAAAATCCTGTCAAAGCTGAAAGTAAACTGTTCTCTTATGCCTATACTATGAAACTTAAAAAAAGAAATAAGCAAATGTAATTTATAAAGACCTGTTTTTCTTGTTGTTTCTGGTTTTGGTAGGACTTGGCCTGGATGATGACCTTCTACATCAGATTCTTTTATACTTATGGATCTTTATTAGAAACAAAGAGTCTCCTGGCATATTATTTTATATTCAGGTAATGCCTCTTTAGAAAGTTCTTCAGCATTTTCTCTATGCATTCTTTCCATCTGCACCTGCCTGCCTTTCTCTATGTTTATATTTCAACATTCTCCTTTACCACCTCATTTTTTGCCTACTTTTTAATTAATAAATTCTTTTGTTCAATTGCCAGTGCAAGTTTTATGTTGCCCCATTAGCTGTGACAGCAAAGAGACTTCACTGAGTGCTGACCAAATTGAGAAATGTTTACCTCATATAACATTCAGTGCTTTGAGTGTTTGGTCTGCTGCTGCTTAAAGATTTAACCAAAATAGCTTATCCTGGGCTTGCAAATGCCCAGGTATTATTCAGCTTCACTGATTTAAATGGACACACACTCTCCCATTGGATCATTTAACTGATTCTAATCAGTTTGGGCCTTGGCTACAGATAAAACAAGCTGAACATGTGTTATGACAAAACACATGAAATAATTATGAGTTTCATAAGGAAATATGAAACTTCCAGGGTTTGGAAGTCTTTCCAGTGCTGGCTTAGCAGGCCTAGTGTTCAAGGCTAGTGTTCAGCTGTGTCTTTAAGTCTGGCTCTGCTGTTATTTCAATGGCTCCTTGCTGAGCTGCTCACCCAGCACTGAATTCTCTCATCTCACTGCACAGGATGCTGGAGAGCAGCTGGTTTGTCTGGGTCTCACAGATGAACCATATCCCAATGGACATTGACTATGACAAGAATTTGGACTGGATGTCGACTCAGGTAAAAGTTTTTTCCTTTCTTAAGAATTGTAATTGTGACCATAGAGGTACAAATTTTAACCATAAGCAAGTCTCATGTTGCCTTAAGGGTGAAATCTGTTTGTGGCTGGGAGGTGAAGGTTAATGGCTGATGGATTCAGTGGTGGAAAAGGTGAAGGAGGACAGCAGTGACACACTCATGGGCAATCCAAAATGAAACTCAGGTCGACCTCTGGTTCCTAAACATACTCTGACCTGTCTCTGACTGCTTTCCTTTCCTCTCCTCTAGCTCCAGGCAACCTGCAACGTGGAGCAGTCTCTGTTCAATGACTGGTTCACAGGGCACCTCAATTTCCAGATTGAGCATCAGTGAGTACTCACCTCAAGAGGGAATTTTCTTTCCCCTCCTCCTTTTTAAAAAATATTTTTCCTTCTTTTTTTTTTTTTTTCCCCTTTCCTTATTATTTTTTGCTCTGAATTCTACAAATAGCTGTGGGGCACCAATGAGTTTGTCTTTAAAATTTGAAACTCTTGAAGAGAATCATGTAATTCAAAACTTTCACTGGATCCACAGGATAAGAGAAAATGGAACAGGGGAAGGATCCATGCAAGGAAAGCAAGAGAGTCAATTCCAAGTTGTAGGTTTTAAGGGTCAGTGGAAGTGTCCTGGTTAAAGCACCTCTTTTAGTATGCCACAGGAGTTGAAAGCCACCTCTGGTGATTTTTTTATGCTGTTACTCTATAGAGTGAGAGATGCAAGGATGAAGTATGGGCTCATCTCCTCTTCTGTGCTATGGAGATGGCTACCTCTGGAAAAAAAGGAGGGAGGGGAAAGTTGTTTCTTCTATAAACATAATTTAATTTGGAGACAAACTGGAAAAGAACAGAGGGAAAAGCAGGAAATTCCTACAAGTTCCTTGTGCTAAAAGCACAGCAGGGGGAAAGAGGAGCTGGGAGCAGCTACAGCCCCTGCTCATTGGGAGCTGGGTGATTCCTGGGAAGTATTAATGACTAGGATTTCTTAGGAAGCTTGCATGTCTCCTGTTCCCAGCCTGTTCCCCTCCATGCCACGGCACAACTACTGGAAGGTGGCCCCTCTGGTGAAGTCCCTGTGTGCCAAGCATGGCCTTGAGTACCAGTGCAAGCCTCTGCTCACAGCCTTTGCTGACATCGTGTAGTGAGTAAAAACAAACCCGCCGAGAATGCAGGAGAGGCTGGAATCCTAAGAGCAAGAGTTGTCTCGCTCTCCTTTCACCCTCTTGGGCACGTGGTGACTCTTGGGGATGCTGTACAGGGCTGAGTTGGACTCTGTCATTGTGGGGCTCTCCCAACTCAGCTTCTTTTGGGATGCTGGGAAGAGAGCACAGACAAAACCTCATTCCCTTGTCCCAGCAACGCTGTCCTGAGCAGCCCTGTGAGTGTCCTCTCTTTCTCTCTCTCCCAGCTCCCTGAAGAGCTCAGGAGAGCTCTGGCACGATGCCTACCTGCACAAATAAAGGACAAGGCTTGGTGCTACCATTCACAGCCTGCCACGACTGCATTCCCTGCAGGCTGAGGGCAGGGACCTCAAGGGCCTCTCTGACAGAAGACACTGAGTAAGGACTGAGGGATAAAACTCCAATAGAGATGAAGCTGCCTGGATTTTTCTTCTGTTTTTTTTCTGGGGTTATGGTTCAGATATTTTAAGAGTGGGCAGGGCAAGCAGAAGGTGAATTGTTAGGAGAGGGAGGAGCTCTTTGCTGACTGAGTCTGAGCATTTCTGAGCCCAGGCACGTGCTTAAATCAGATCATGGACTGGTGGAGCTGCACACACTTAACTTCATGTCAGAGGCCTCTGACCATGTTTTATTGTTGTTGTTTTTTCTTTTGTTTTCCTCATGTGGAGGGTTTAATGCTTAATACAGCATTTGCTTACTTTAGTTTGAAAGTACAAAGGATTTTGGATTAACCTGGTGTTCTACCAATGTGCATAAACCACAATAAATTAGGATAAACTACAAACAACACTTAAGACTGTAGCAAGTGCACATGCAGTGAATAAAAACATAAATGTGTTTTCATTACTGTTCTCTAGAGCATCCTCATTGTCACAAGGCCAAGAAACCCATGGGTTAAAACCAGCTCAAGGCCTCTGCTCTCTTCAAAATCTATCTGGTTTGGGGGGGTTCTTTGTACTTTGAGCATGGCTGAGACATGTGCACACTCCACGTGCACTCCCCACCTATACAGCACTAAGATTATACTACAGAAAGGTAAGCAAAAAGCAAAATAAATCGCCTACAGACATTTGGTCAAATCCAAAAGTTGCTGTTGCAGCTAAATCAAGATTAGATCAGATTTTGGCTGTGCCAGGCAGAAGGTGATTCAGAGAAAGAGGCTGGTCCAGGTACTTTGAATCACTCTTAAGACAATATCTTTCCATTAATTAGTTAAGAAAGCCAGTTCTTTTTCTCAAGTGAATACTACAGTGAGTAAATACTCAGACTCTGAAATAAAAGACCAGCTTTTGGAAAGGAGACTATGGGAACAACAAATTTCATTTGAATATTAGCAGTTACCACACTTTTTTCCAATAATTCAAGATTAATAAATAAAAATCTCCAAAGGTTAAAAGATAGAAAAAAGTTCCTGATGATGTAACAAATGGACTTTGTACTACTTGTGTAATGATTGGCTGAATTACTTAAAAACCTTTAACCTCGCACAGTCAGCCAGAACAAGGGAAAGATTTGCTATTCAATCATTTTTCCAGCGTTGGAAAAAGTGCAATTATGTTTAGAGGTTAACAGCACAAAGTACAATGCCTGACCCATGGGAGTAAAAGAAGCAATTCCCAAAAATTCTGTGGGAGAATTAAGAAATAAAGCAGGAGTCAGAACAGTTTCATTTACTCACAAACACATTTCCACTACTTTAAAAAGCCTTTTAAAGTTACCTTAAGCAGCCTTTGAAAATGATTTATTAGGTAGATGAAAGGCCTGATTTTGAAAATCATAATTTGATTTTTGGACCTTTGACATCATTAGGCTCCTAGTTCAGGACCCCTGCAAGTCAAAATGCAATTAAAAAAAGAGAGTTGTGAATATTTCCATTGTTTGAGGACTCAACAGTGCTCCAGTGAGGACAGGTGTGCAAGAGGATTGAGCAAGACTGATCTGAAGGGCTGGGGATAAATATGAAATAAAGCCTAAGCAATATGTGGATAAATGCCAGAGCAAACAAGAGCAGTTGCCAAGTTTTCCCTGGGTATCTCTGACCAATCTTATCAGTATGAGTCTCAGATAAAAGGCTGCCTGCACTCCCTCAGGAAAATATTGAATCGCTGGATGAGATTTTACAAAGAAGATATCACTGAGAGGCCCAGAGAAGGAAAGACATATAAATTAGTCATATAACCCAACAACAACAAACAAAAAAACCCCAAAACAAACAAACAACAACAACAAAAAAAAAACCCAAAAAACCAAAAAAACCCCAAAAAAACCCCACAACCCAAAACCAAAAAACAAACCACACCAAAAAACCACTCCTGCAAAAAAGTTATAGTACATGAAAACAGAGTAAAAGGAAAATCAGAATCAGCAGTAGAGTATCTTTCTTAAATGTGAATGGTGACAATTACCTGGCTGCTTCTAAAATACAGCCTTGATTCCTGCAACTCTAAAGGGCAAAACTCCATTATTTTCTTACAGTAGTATCTTGGAATCAGAGGTTTGGGGAAGACAGCTCCTACTTGACTTAACACTGAAAGTTTAAATTTAAAGTGATGTATTTTTCCAATAAAATCTCTTAGGAAAAATACTGAGTGGCTGAAGCACCTTAGACTCTGCACACACAAGCAGGGAAAACGAAATTTCTTCATTCCTGGTTTTCCAGCTTCCCTCCACAAAGTCCAGAGTGTTGTTGAGACCTTGTAGACAACACAGGAGCTATGATTCAGTAGGAATTCTGTATCTTCATTCTGTTTAGGGAGTGTTGCAACTCTAACTTAGTCTGTAACCAGTACCTGCCATCACTCTCCTTTCCTCAATAAATCTTACAACATGACAATCTTACAACAACTTAGCACAAGGTCAAAGATTCCCAAGTGTGGAGAAGAGAATCAGAAAATAGTTTGGGTAGGAGGAAAGTGTATCCACTTCTGTGTCAATCCTGAATCAATAATCACAGGCACGAGGATTTGTTGCACTGGGAAAAAAACCCAATCAAACAACAAAAAAATAACAAGGCTCCCAATCCTGGTCAAAATTTAAAAATGGGGAACCTGAGAGAAACAAGCATAGAATAAATACTGAAATTAACAGACACAGCAAATCTATATAAAGGATTTCTGTGGTTCATCACATGCTCTGAAACAGGAAATGAAGTTTTCCTTCTAACTTGGTCCATTAGAGATTTACAGTATTTGAACTGCTCTGAGTAGTGGGATGAAAAATATTGTAGTGGTTTTTTCTTTAATTAAAAAAGTGAAACTATCAGTTTATCAAGCTCCAGTGTGTGATCTGAGAACAAATTTCAGCCCAGCTCTTGAGGGCCTGCAGTGCAAGGAGATTTCCAGCTGCTCTGGGGTTGGAGTTCGACTTTAGGTGGAATTCCAGCATGAAAGTCCAAGCTTTCATCAGACAACTAAACCACACAGGCTCTGCAATCCAGGCTGCAAAAGTGTCATCATTAAGAGTCAGCTATCAAATACTTCACTTGTTATCTTTACACCATTGCCTCGTTGTTCAGCTTCATTTCTTTCCCAGACTGTGTAGCAATGCAGCACCACCTTACAACGTTTTGCAGACACAGGGCTGGTTTTGGGAATCTTCTTCATCTTACTCATCCATCCCAGCTGGAATGATCCTGAATGATGATGGCAAAACTGCCTGGAATTCATTTACAATAACCAAAATAGAGCTTCAGTTCTTTTCCCAATTCTGTCCAAAATGGCCTTGGGTAACTGCTGAGGTTTAATCCTCAGTATCAGAGTCGAGGTTATGCTCAAGTCCACCTCTGCACACCATGAGCTGTGTCATGAGCACACTCCCTTGACCCCAAACATCAGTTCAGACTGAGCTCTGCAATATTACCCAGGGGGCAAAGGCTTTACCATGCACTGCAGCCCTCCATGAAATTCACTATCAGCAAGAGATAAGAACCCACAAGACACGAGTGGATCGATTCCCTCCTGCAGGGCTGGGCTGGAGCCCCACACCCCGCAGCAAACTGAGCTCAGGCTGTGCAGGCATACAGCCTTCATTCAGTCCAACACCCTGCAGTGAACAGGGACATCTTCCACCAGCCCAGGCTGCTCAGAGCCCTGACCAACCTGGCCCTGAGCAAGTCCAGGGATGTGGCACCCAACACCTCCCTCGGAACCCTGAGCCAGGGCCTCATCACCCTCATAAAACATTCTGTGAGAAAATGGTGACTCACGTGCCTGTGAGAATTCATGGGACAGATCTCCAAGCAGAGAACAAACAGCCTTTTGCTGCAAGGTGAGCAACAGCTATGGAATATTTGGCAAAACAAAGTGATTGGTTTACTGGGAGCTGCAATTATGGATACCCATACACTGTTTAGCAGCCAATTCCCACCAATGAGCTGCACTAAGGAAGGAAATCAGGGCTTTTTCCAACATCTTTGAAGCACTGGAAGTCTGATCCAAACCTACCTCACCCTTTTCCTCCCGACATAACATTTAGCAATCCCAAGAACTTCCTTGTCTCCTGGCACAGCTCACTACAACAAATGTGATTCTGTTTTTTGGATATTCAAGTACGAATATTTTGGGGAAGGGAAAATAACCTAGGAATGAAGGCCCATTAAAAGAAGAGGTACTCCTGGAGAAGCTGTAATTTCCCAAGCATTAGTTTCAAATTCATTCCCAAATCCACTGCTAGAGACGTGCATCTAAAATAAAACAGTAATGAGAAAATGTTGAGCAATTCTGCTTTACACATCACTGAAATCATATTGCAACAACCTGGCAAAGGAATGTTTGACTTTAATTGAACAGAACACAAAACAAAACAAAACTGCTGTTATGTCATGTCAACAGTCTCTTGATTATCACGATAAGGACCTGTAAATGGATTTATTGTCTTATTTATTTGAAGAAATAGCATTATCGTTCTTCCAGTGTTGCCTAATGCTCTCCCATAGCTTTGGGGAAAGCTAAATTTTCTGTACAACACTTGTCATGGCCAGTTTAGCACAGAACCCAGGTCCTTTAAGTAATTTAAACACAACTGTGGGGTTGAAATTGAGTTTTTAAAACAAAGGCAGCTGCAAAAAATAAATCCAATCTACAGCTTCTGCACCATCTCCACAAGAACAGATGAAGGGATATATGAACTTCCTAGATTAACACAAAGTATTGGAAGACATTTGCACAGAAAACATGTTGCCAAGAGATTTTTCATTCCATTTATTTCAGAAATAAAAGAAGACAATATAAATCACTTAGCAGACACAATCAAAATCAGATCAGGCCTTGTTTACTCTTTCCCAAAATTCACTAGGATTCTCTGTTCCAGTTTCCAGCAGGAAATATTCTCACCCAATCATGTAATCCCACATGCCTGATCAGGTAAAAAGCCAATGGAATCCCAGAATACAGTAGGTTATCAGTGCATATTATTTTACTGCACCTCTACCCCAGCTAATTTTTCACAATAGGTTGGTAGATCAATGAATTGCAGAGCAAGTAACATTCTCCAAAACTTAACAGAACAGCATTTAGTATCTACTCTTCTTTACCTGCCACCATTCCTAGGAATTCACACTTAAATCAGGAAGTAATCCTAATCAAAATACAATTCAAGGCATATCCAGAAATGCAGTGATTATTCAAAAATCACCCCCAAACTGCTATGATTTGAATTTTTTACATTTGTCTGAGATAAGAGCAGTAGCTGGCACTGAAACTTTTTGATTTAGCTTGGACAATAATTATCCCATAACTGAGGTCCCAAATTTTTCTGCACAATTTCACTAAACTGCAGGTGCTGGGTAACATTACAACATGCCTCTAATCAGGTTTTAGACGTATTTTCTAGATATCTACATTCATACAAAGATGCTGCTTTAATTAAAGGATCACCCTGAAAATTAGCCCTGGCTCAATCAAGAAAGAGCAACAGATTATTGCAGTAAAATAACAATTTCAGCAACCACTGGAATAGTTCTGAAACTTCTTGAGCTTGAATTTCAATATTCCTGCACTTGAAGGTTTATTTCTCAAGTATTTGGCATGTTACTATTCTATTTAAATTCTTACAGATTAGAAAGAATAATTTACTCTCCTGCTCCTGAAAGGGCTGTAAGGTATAATCAGTTTAGTTGAACAGTGCACAGAGTAAGAAAATATCCTTTGCTACCTCCCTTATGTCAGTTATATCCCAACACAGCATTAGTAAGCAAAGAGTATCTTAAAATATATATTGTGAATAAAATTGAACTATATTTAGAGATTAAACTTTGTAGTTAGCTTTATCTCTATCATAAGGAATGAGCCATTCCAACATTGTACTCAAACTACTGGGTATCATTTTACTTCTGGAAGGCCAAAAATGAACTTCAAGAGATGTGCTTACAAATACAGACACATAATTATTTTATTAGAAATACTGAACAGCATCAACTTTTTAACAAGTTTCTCCATGACGGCAATCACAGTGTCCTTATAAAAATTCTACTGTGTGATTTAACCAGGAAAGTTGTACACCAAAACAAATGAAGCATTTTGATTAAATTTCTGTTTGCTCCTAGAGACAAAGACAACTTCTTATAAGGAGTTGTTTAAAAACCCCATAAACTGTTATCAAGCAGTAAAGCACTAGTGTTGAAAGGCACAAGGATTGAAGCTTGTGTTACCTGGTTTCCAGCACAGACAGCCCTTGAGAGCTCAGTAAATCACACCTGTACGACACTGTGCTTGGGCCCAAGTCTGCTACATTCTTTGAAGTGTTGGACAGGTTCTTGTGCAGCTGGAAGGACTCAAAATTCAGAGCAGATATCTCCAGACTTACAGGTTGGATCTTTCCTTGACAGACATACGAGTTGTGGACTGTCTGTATGTTCTGATTACATCCTGAAAATAAAGCAACAGAAAAACTCAGAGCAAGTTCCATTTGAAGTAGAGAACTGCAGGAAAAACATCGAATCAACTGAGTTGTTCTTTGGAGCAAGCACTGAGCCAAGGAAAGGCTTGTGGCAATGTTTCATTACCATCACAAAGGGTGGGTAACCAACCTGAACACATTTTATACCACGTACAGTTACCTTCCAGAAACTCTACAAACCCCAGCTGAAACAAAGTCTTTGTACATCACCAGTTAATCAATATTTAATTGCTATTAGAGTGATGCTTCCTTATTTTGCAATTCTACAAGCACTGATTTCTGGCCTTTAGATCAAACAGGGATCACTAATTTCTCACTTCATTGGATTTACAAGAGAAGACAAAATAATTCACAGCCAGTCAAAATGCAGCTACAAAAATCATTACCATACCTTTTTCCCACCCTCAGCATTGTATTTGTCCAGCAAAGCCTGGATACAAGCTCCATATTTAGGATGAACATCAGTGAAGTTTTTCACCTGCACAGGAAGACAAAACAGAAAAAGCAACAAGAATGTTTTTCCTCCATTTCAAGATGGTTCTTTAGCACATTTCCTGGCCTACAAGCAGTAGGTATCATAAGGAAGAAAAGTTTAATTCTGATCAGTTATAAACAAGATATGAACATCTTTGAACATGATTTCTGTTATCCCACACAGAGCTCAGTCCCAATTTAAACAGAGTTGCCCTGGGAAGGATAAGGGTCCTATCCCTCCTTAGCCCTCACTGCCTTCTTGTTTAGAGGAAAAATTTACTCTGGCAATCATCTGATTTTTCAAACACCAAGCTTAACACATGTTCAACATCTATCCTATTCTTCCCCTCAGGCAAAAGTTACTTTAACGTGTTACATATTGATATTATATTGTGTAAATAGGCACATATTTAAGTACAAGAATTCCTGAGTAAGAAAAATCTAGCCTTTTCAGAGAATTCCTGATCTTCCTTTCCAGAAGCCATTATGGCAATGTTACTAGATTGGCAGGAAATCTGAAATAAACCCCAAGGAGGGCACTTACAGCTCGTTTCTGAATGAAGAGTTGGGCATCCTTCAGATGCTCTGCAATGTTCTTACACAGCCTCTGGCGCTCTTCCTCGTTCAGCACTTTGAGGTAGAATTCTCTTACCTGGCCATTGGAAAAAAAGGTTTATTTTGATATTCCCAAAAGTGAGTAAGAACAGCTTTCACTTCCTACAACAAGCAACACTTGAAATACTCAAAATGTTTAAAAGGCAGCCAATCTGTGAGGGGTTTTTTTGACAAACATGCCAACAACTCCTTCTCCAGACACTAATGGGAAGAAGACACAAGTCAGAGCCTCTGTGTAACAATGTCCAAAATCTCAATTTCACATTCTGTGAGAACTCACACTAATACACACCCCACACACTCCTCATGTGTGCCAAGCAGCACAAAGCCTTTCCACAGCCCCACCTGGGTCACATTGTCCTCATTGGCACTGTTGAAGCGCTGCACGTCCCCTGAAGCAAACATGCGGCTCTCCTTGAGCTGGGGCTGATCCTCGGGACCAGTGAAGCTGTTTGGGTAATAATTGGGGGCACCACCTGGGGAAAAAAAACAAACCCCAGACCAAATCCATCAGATGGCAGCACCTTCAAATAAGTCAGAAGACAGAGGGTGTTATTTGCTTGGAGGAATCGAAATCAATTACTCAGTTATGACTTATTAAAAATGGCTGACATAATTTTTATGTCAACACCTTCAAGCCAGCACTTAACAGCACCTGCTACAAAGAGAATCTCTACAACTTCTTTCAGTGAATACTGACCTGATTCAAAAATAAGAAAAGCTGGCCACTCTCACAACAGTATTTCTCAATCATAGTAGACAGTCATGGTTAAAGTCTAAGACAGCATGAAAATACAGTCATTTACAAATCTGAAGTACTACAATGCTTCCCTGTGTAGGGGCTGTATTTTAAACACTTAATGAACTTAGAGAACTGCATAAACTCATTATCTGTTCTGGGACAAGAGCTGCCCTCAAGTTCCTGTTTTTCAAATATTTCCCTCTCCTTCCTCAGCACGTGTCTGAATTCATAGCCCAGAGGAACACATATTTTGGCATGAGCCACAGCTTAAGTACATCCTTGTTTACTCTCAGGTGGAAAACAGCCACTATTGGGCAAACCCTGACAGAATAGAAGCTGCTCAATAGAGGGGAAGTGACAGCTCTACTCCTGGCATTTTCAATGTAGCCTTTCACAATCTCTCAGAAATCTGAAAGCAAAGCAGTTTAGTGGAGTGGACTGAGCATATCCAAGTCAATCTTTAAAACTTGACTGGGTTTTCTCCCACAAACTCATTTTCTGTTAAAGGCTTTTTTGTTAAGCTTTAAACACATCCTAAACTTCAATTAATTTTTATGCTTTTAAACAAACTCTTCATCCCATATCCAAATATCCCGAGTCTTCTTTACTGGATTAACAGAGAAGACATACGTGCACTCTACACCAGTATGGATTTTAAGTCCCCTGTGAAGTGAAGAAAATGCTGCAGCCCATGCCTAAGAATCATTATATTGAAAGCTGCTTTCCTGACTACCTTGGTTGTCAGAAACAGTCATTGGCCCATCCCTCTGGTAGTTGGCCACCCTGGCTCTGAAGGGACAATTCACAGGGAGCTGCAGATAGTTGGGGCCCAGGCGGTGTCTGTGGGTGTCAGGATACGAGAAGAGGCGTCCCTAAAACATTGATCACAAACATTAACCACTTGTTAAAGACTGGGCCATGTCAACTCGAAGCTTTCACAAGCAGCAAAGTAACCAATGCTGCTCAGGTGGAACCTCCTGTTTACCTGCAGCATTTTGTCAGGGCTGGGCTCAATTCCAGGGGGCATGTTGCTAGGGTCATAAGCCATCTGTTCCACCTCTGCAAAGTAGTTGACAGGATTCCTGTTCAAGACCAGCTTTCCCACAGGGATGAGAGGGTATTCACTATGAGGCCAAACCTATAAGACACAACACACATCCAGTAAAATCAACATTATTACAGTATTATGCAGCTTAACTGCCAGGCAGAATTCACCTGATTTAAGTCTAGATTAAGAAAACACATTACCGAGTTTATTTTCTCCTAACAAACATTGAGAAATGTCTTATTTTAAGAAGCCTTTTGCAATTAACACAAAGTATGAATGCAACTTATTTCATCATCCCAGCATAATCTCAGCACTTGAATACTTGAATGAAATACCCGCAGGCCCTTGAAAATCTGCCTAGGGAAGCAGGGTGTGGGTGGAACTGGTGGCACAAATATTTTCACCTCCTTCAAAACGCTTAACTGCCTTTTCTTTGCCATCTGAGCTGCACTTTTAAGTTCAAAGGTCTTTAGCCACTTGAGGAGAGCAGTGATAAGAGGTAAAAAAGAGTTTATGCAAAGCAAGTTTATGTTGCCATCTTTCAGCGAGGCATTCCTAGGTGCAGCTATTGGAAGTGGGACAAAATGAGACCAGCAAGGCTGAGGGTGTGACTCTGATCTGAGATCTCAATTCTGAAGTGCCTGGAATCAAGCCACATCCATATTTCCCTAAGGAAGAGTAACATCAGATATAACACAACTACAGTTTCATCTCTGGAATTTCTGGCTCATTGTGGCTCTACAATAAAGAATACACTTAAAAACTACCTGAAACTGAATATTCCCAGCAGTATCAAACATACCTTAGTCAAATCAAAAGGATTAAATGGGAACTTCTCTGCTTCTTCAAAGGTCATAACCTGAATATAGAAGGACCATGAAGGATAGTTCCCCTTGGCAATGGCATTGTAAAGGTCCCGTATGGCATAATCAGGATCAGAAGAAGCCAATCTTCCTGCTTCTTCCACAGTAAGATTTTTGATGCCCTGGTCAGTCTAAAAACAACAAAAGCACCAGTTACAGCATGCAGAAAGTACCACAGAGATCATTCATTAGAATGGATTCTAGCAAGATTTATAATCCAAGAATGACACTGTCCAAGTTCTAACTTCCAGTAACTTGAGTTTAGATTTACAGTACATTCAACAGCTGCCTTCCAGATAAAAATCAGTTCACTGGTAACGCTCCATTAACAAGAGATAGATGCCCAAAGAAGAGTTTCTTACTGTCCAGTAAATGATTGTTGTGTTAGTAAGAAGAAAGATGCCTCTCCTATTGGTTAAAGGTATTAAACAAGGACTCCATATACCTTTGAGCCTGAACTAAACTTGAAAAGTCACACATTTTTATGTTTTTTTATCCAATGTGATGTATAGTTTCAATAAAAAAAAAAAAATCAATACCTTGGCATGGAATTTGCAGTAAACTGCTCCTCCAGCAGCATTAACCAGTTTGAAGGTGTGTGATCCATATCCATTCATGTGGCGATAGCCATCGGGAATGCCACGATCACTGAACAGGAAAGACACCTGAAGAGAAGGATCAAACTCATTAATGGGCTCAGCATATCAAGGAGAAAGTCTTCATCCCAAGTTTGCTTATTGTGTTAATCTGCATCACTGGGAGCTATGTTAATGTTGCTAGGAATTCCTTGAGGAATTTCTACTTTAGGTGTTAATGAAATAAAAGTGACTTCCCCTGTAAGCACAGGTAAGCATGGATAATTTAAAATTATATTTAAATAAAATATAAATAAGACTATGTAGATTTCTAAATAAAACATGGAAAAGAGAGAGTTAAAAACCTGCTGTCATAAAACAATTTTTTTAATCATACAAAATAAAGTCATGGGAGAAGCTTACTTGGTGCAAAGACTCAGGCCGAAGACTCCAGAAGTCCCATACCATGTCTGCATCCTTCAGATGAGTCTGAGGGTTCCTCTTTTGGCTATGGATGAAGGATGGAAACTAATTTGTCCAGAAGTGGAGGAGGAAAAAGAGAGAGAAAAAAATTAAAGACAAAGTTGTAAGGTCACTTGAATAAAAAAAAATCTTCTACCGCTATACTCTTCCAGCAAACAAATTAATTCACAGACCAGTAAAAGGAGGATAATGTCAAACATTCACAATTAGAATAAACAGACACAAAGAATGCTTTCTTTTTGTGGTTGATAAGGTGAGAGATAAACACAGATATACAAATCTGGGCAGTTTTACGTGACTCATAAATGAATACAGAGACACTATGAAATACCTGTGCAGAACTGCACTCAAGGAAAGCCCCTCTATTAACTGCTGTCAAAGTTATGCCAAAAGACTAAAAACCCCAGATTTAATAAAAAGAATTGGCAAGAAGCTTTTGAAGTGAAAAGTTCAAGTGAAAAGTATGAAACCATGTAAGTTACCAAGTTTTAGTTCTTTATTTTTGTTTAAGAACATCTTTCCAAGCAAAAAAATGTTCAGGCAATCTGACGAACAACCAAGTTTAAGTGTGTCAAAACTGGAGCTTTTGCTTCTGAGGGAAGTCAGAAAAATATGTGAATGAACTTTTGGGCTTTCTCATAAAGTACCCTCACCTGCTGTGCTTACTCACCAACAGTGGGTCCCGAATAAAGAAGATGGGAGTGTTATTTCCCACAAGATCCCAATTCCCATCCTCCGTGTAGAATTTCATGGCAAAGCCTCGGGGGTCACGAACCGTGTCAGCTGAGCCAGATTCTCCAGCTTGAAGAAATACATGAACACACAGAAGTGTTAGGGTAGGAAATGCATATAGATATGACCTGGGAAAAAAAACAGGCCATAAAATCCTAAAAGGGCAAGGTTTATTGCAGTCTTTTCTACGCCTAGGAATTTTAGGAATATTTTCAACAATACTTCAGGCACTGTGAGTTTTCAAAGTGTGAACCCAGCCAAACATTCAGGCCATAGTTAAAAGAAGGAAAAAACAAGTACATCCACTTGAACCAATTAAGAGTGGAATTTGCATTATCACTAAGAGAGACATCATCAGATTTTAAGGCTGAATCATCTAAACCCACATTTGTTTCTGTACACCAAATCCCAGTGGGAAAGCTCTCATCTGGAAGGTAGCAATCTAACCAGCGTGCCTAATAAAAAACTATGGAAGAGCTGTAATCCTTTTAATTCCTCCTGCTTCACCCAGGATGGGATCTTCAATGGGAATTCAGATCAGAGCACAAGTGCTCAGCACAACACCTGAGCAGAAGTGTTCCAGAAGTGCTCAGAACAGCTAATGATGGATTGTGATGAAATCAGAAGGACGCCCATTCTCTCGTTAAAAACCTTGTGTATTCCAGAGCAGCAGGGAGGAAACACGTCCAAACAGGGCAGGCAAAGGGAAGGGAAGGATGTAACAACCTGTTCCAGCAGCAGTCCCAATTTCAAACTCAACTCCATGTCCTTACCCTGCACAACACTCAGGACACCCTAAATCTTATAGGATTTAACACTGGAAACAGCCAATAGGCCAAAGCCAGCAGCTCCCTGAGCCTTGCTGGACTACTTTTTTTTCCTCCAGTACTTCCAGAACTGAATCCTCATTAGGATTTCTTTTCTTGTAAATACACCCACATCACGAATTATAAAATGTTTCTATCAGACAAGCCATTGATGACAATTAGCTTCAACTCATAGCATTTAAGATTTTGCTAGTTTGTGCATTCCAATCTCTAAGAAATCAGCGTTTATTTATGGAAGATTGTTGATTTTTCTTAGTTTACATCATTCATCCCCAAAACATTCCTCCAGCATAAGAGATCATAGGTATTTAACTTGCAAGTGTTGATTGTGATCCAACCAGAAACAAAGCAAGCCTTCTGTCAGAAAAAAAACCAGCTCAGGCTGCCCTCTCTCACATTTCAGACAGAAAAGCTCTGACAGAAAGAGGCAAAAGCTGCTTAAGGTCCTCCATGTAAGTGAACTTCAGAGAAGATGAATTGGCTGGAAGAAAGCATTGCAAACCCCCTCAAGTGCCCCACAATGCAAACACTGCTCTCAGGGCATTCCTGTAAAAGACACAAAGTGGATTTAGAGCCTTACCAACAGTGGAGAAGCGGATGGCAAGTGGAGTCCTTTTCCCAATGTGCTCAAAGATTTTTGCCTTACAATACTGGGTGATATCATGAGTGACTTCAAAATAGCCAAAGGCTCCTGAAGAACAGCAAGTTCAAAATATCAGATCTAGGTACCTTCCTTCCACTCACAGCTTGTCTGTTGTTAATATACAGCTTTAAGTCAAAGAGAAACATGCAAGTACACCAGTTTAAACAATGTTCTATACACTCAATTTACTTTCATAAAATGAAACTGATTTAACACAAACTATTTGCTCATTCTCTCCTCCTTAACTGACTGCTAGCAGCTCCCAGCAGCAGCACAGAAGATGCTCTTCTGTCAAGACCTGTGTATTTATCTGGAGCAAGGCAGGTATTTCTTTAATCCTGCTATGAGTTGCAGAATTTTTGGTGCACCTGTAAGCTGGGTGAGGCAACAGAACCCTTCCCACCCCCACAGAGGAACTTTTCCCATGTACAGTCACATTTTAAATACAGTCCCACGTTTGCTCTTTCTAGGGCAATGCATGACAAAAATCAAGGTACTAATTCTACCTCACTAAGATCAATAATATCTTTTTAAAGGTCTAGGTTTTTTAAATTTAAATATTAGATGATCAGCTTGCTTTGGCAGACATACATTAGAAGAAAAGCCAAATTCTCTATTAAGTAACATGCAAACAACATTAAATAGAGATGGGAGGAACAGACAGAAGAAGCAGAGACTACAGCAGATAAAGTAAAAATTGAAGGGCTATCACCATATTCTCTCTCATTTTTGTAAAGAATTTTTCAGTGCTCCAAGTTTTGGTAGTGAGCTCTTTTAAACCAGGTCTTACCACTCTTGTTTATATAGATTTATTAAAGCTAGTAACACTAAATTATAAATTACAATGTAATTTATGTGTCACAATCTACACATTTACTCAAAAGCTCCTCAATTCTACACAGAGAAAATATATGATTTTAAACATACCTGCCCCTTTTGCATGCACAACTCTCTCAGGAATCCTCTCTCTGTCAAAGTGAGCCATCTCATCAGTGAAAACAACATCTTGGACAAGAAGAGGTCCACGTGGCCCCACTGTCAGGACATTCAGTTTATCCCCAATGGGGTTCCCAGCACCCGTGGTCAGGACATCTGGTTTCTGGAAGCAAGAGAAAGTCACTGTCAACACCAGAAATTCAAAACCCTCTGGATCTGAGCCACACAATGTGCATGACTGTTCAACCACTACATGTCCCAAAACATACCAGCAAGAAGTGGCAAAATGACTTCAGATTCTGGAGGAAATTACAGGACATACAGATGTTTACCTAAATCACAGAGCTAAGTTTTAGGACAATTTAAGAAGGGGAATTTAAATCATGTAAAATCCAGGAATGTTTTCCATGGCTCAGAAATGTTTCTTCTCAAGATTACTGATCTTGCTTCAAGAAAAATATGGGATGGGGAAAAAAAACTATAACAGAAGGAGCTGCTGCAAAATAAGGGAGAAAGGAAAGGAAGAAGAAGGTAATGTCACTACAGGGGTAGAGACATAAAGAAAAGAGCTACAGCCAGACTAAAAGGGAGTTTCCATGATTAGTGTTGGTCTGGAATAGTTACAGAAAATAATAGAAGTAGGAACACCTGAGGAATCATAATTTTAGACTCCTTGACCATGGAAGCTCTAAGAAGCTCTACTGCCAGGAAATGTCCAACAAGGAACTTTGAGAAACACCTGCACTAGAACTGATTATACTCCTACTTTCTCATAAAAAGATTCCAGTATAAAAGACTTGATCTGCATCACACGTGGGGTTATATATGCTCCTCTAAAGCAATATTCCTATTTTACTGGGTACTGTAGAAAATGTAGTGAGAAAGGTACATCAGCTCCAGAAACATGATGAGTTCTCAGTGTTTCCTGGAGTACATTTGCTGTTAAGGGCCTTGTAAAGGATTTAGAAGAAGAGGAAAACAAATAAAGACAAGGGAAAAAATAAAGAAAAGAAAGGCAAAATTTTGCAACAGGATGAGCTCAAATAGCAGAGTCACAGAATACAACCAGCTAACAATAAATCCATCACATCTTACACTAAACTGACACGATCCCATATGGGCTCTATCCACACCACCCTACCTGAAGCATCCACACACCTGAACCACACCAGCACAAACTCCCTCAGCCCCTCCTGACTAGTTCTCCTCCTTTAAAGTTCTATAAATGAAAAGGGATGGAGGAGAGAAGGAAGAAGCAATGCTTGATGAGAAAAGGCTTCACTACTCTAACAGCAACTTCATGGGGCTCCAATTCTGATCCTGAATTCTGCTTTAAGAGGGTTCATTACTGCAAAAGGACAAAATTCCCATCTGATAGAAGACCTTTTTCCCCACAAAACGAAACCCGCAAAGGCAAGGAAAGAACAATTATTCACATCCACACCCAGAGCTCTGGATGAGGCAGAAAACAGAGGGAGTTCCAGACACCTTTGTTACACTCAGGTCCATGAATAACCACAAAAAAGACATTTGACAGGATAAATGCATTCCCACTGTGTTCCTACTAATGTGCAACACATGCTCCTCCAGCTGGCTTGAATTTCCAAAATATCCACATTCTTTATTCTTCCTTCACCACTTCATTAGCTTAAAGCTTTAAGCACAAATCCAACTCCTTTGGGATGCCTGGAATCCTCACCTGCACTGAAATCCGCACAAACATTTTAAAAGACAATATGTAACTGGTTACAAACATAAACATGATGTTCAGAAACTTACAGGAAAGTTACATAAAGTTAAATTCGTATTTCAAGTCAAAGAAACATCTGCTTAAATCAAAAGATTATCTATAGTTTGTCATGGGAAACATGCAAAAATAGAAATTGCTCTCAGTGTATTTTCCACTGCTTATTTATTACAGGCAACACTATTTTATAAACCCAATATTTAGGGCCACCAGAAGTAGTTGCTAAAACCACAGCTTGTTGACATTAAGGCTATAAAAAAAATAACAGCTTTGTGGCTGTGGAGTCTCCTTTGTGTAGGCAGACTTGTTAAGAATATTCATTTATTTCGTGGAAGGAGATATTCACTTTAGTTCCAGGATAATGTTATGTGGGGGCACACACAGTTCCAGAGAGGAAGTGAGTAAGTTCCAGAGAGGAAGAAAAACCACACCATAGTTTAAAGAAGAACTCTCATACTATTTTTGGACCTGAGTTTGTTTGATGCCTGTGTTTTCATCTGATTGGGAGCTGCACACAGCCCAAACCATGATAGGTAAGAATTTTTAAATCTGTATTTCATTACAGCACTAACTGCCATGACAAAAAGAAGGGAAGCAAAACCAGGGAATTTTAGTCACTGCTGGGGTAACCAGCACACATCGAAGTACACACTTCCAGGCATTACCGATACTTTGTACCTTATACAACTCACTTTAAATTTCTAATAAGTCCTCCCTACTTTCTATCTTAAAGTCTCATGACTCCTTATGCAACTCAGACTTTGGGTTACCTCCCAGTCTCCAAATTAACCCTGGCTTCTTTTCAAATACTGCTTTGCTACAGAAAGCCGACATCCCTACAAAAAGAATTACTCATGGATAAAAAAGGAACTATTATGACACACGCTAGGATATGATGGAGTCACAAGTCATCAGGTAAGTTTTCATACTGTTTCTTTGAGAACTAAGAGAAAAAAATAAAATTAAGACAACAGCTCCAGTGGGAACTGAGACATCCACTTGCATCTTGTAAGATTGCTGCTTAAAATCAGCAGGAAGTGTATATAGTAGCAAATACACATTTCTGTCAGAAGCCACATGTGGAAACTGTCACAGTGATTTGATGAAGAAGTGAAATCAACTCTTACAGCCTTTATACATTTACCCAAATATTTTGGGGTCTATTCTACATCTTCAGATGACTGAGTGCCACACTGTTTATTACATGCCCTTACGATTTCAATCAACCACTTGTCCCAATTCACTCCACAGAATTATGGAATGGTTTGGGCTGGAGGAGATCTTCAAGGTCATTGAATTCCACCCCTCTGCCATGGGGGACATGCAGGGACACAGGGACATTTTCCATGATCCCAGGTTGCTCCAAGCCCCGTCCAACCTGGCCTGGAACACTTCCAGGGATGGGGCAGCCACAACTTCTGTGGAAAACCTGTGCCAGGGTCTCAGCACTCTCACAAGGAACAACTCCTTCATAAAAAAAATTCAATTCTCTCTGGTCAGCAAGTCCACGCAGAACATGCTGAGTGGGAAGGGAGCCACAAGGATCACTGAGTCCAACTCCCGGCTCTGCACACACTGCTGAAGGTGCTTTATCCTTTCTGTTATTCCCTAGTCACATTTTCACTGGGCGCTAACGCCGCGGCAGAAAAGAAAGGCAAACTTCTGATTTAAGACGGAAAAAAGTCGCGGCCATCACCAAGGAGCAGCCGGGACCGGGCAGCGCTGACCGCCCTTATCACCCCGGGCCAGCTGGCAGCCTGCACCCCTCGGTGCCTCGCTGCCCCCGGGCACGGCTCCAAGCCGTGCGGGCGAGACCGGGCCGAGGGCGCCTCGTCCTCCGCCGCTGTCCCGGGGCCGCCCGGGCGCTCGGAGCGCCGCATCCCGCGGAACCCCGCGGGGCTCTGCGCTCCCCAGCGGATACGAGGCACGGGGGGGACCGGGGAGCGGCGGTGCCTGGCGGGTACCTGCGAGCCCCGGTGGATCTTCCACTGCTTCAGCTGGTCAGCCGCGTCGTCCCGCCCGTCGGCCATTTTGCAGTCTACGGCGACCCCCGAGGCAGCAAGGGCGGCGCGGAAGGGAGCGGAGAGGAGAGGAGCGGAAGGGAGCGGCGGAGCTGTGTTAGCTGCCGGCAGGGAGGTCCGGCTGTGGCCCGGTCACGCTGTCACCCCGCGGGGACCCTGCCGTGCTGCCAGCGCGTCCCGCCCGCAGCAGCCGCGGGTAGCGGGAGGCACCGCCACTACAGCTCCGCTCCGGCCTGCGCCCGCCCCCCGCTACCCCCGCCACCAATAGGATCGCGGCCAGCAGCCACCGCCGGCTCTGATTGGTCTAAAGGCACGTCAATCATGAGCGCGGGGGCCCCGCCCACTCCTCATGCTGTGGGGACAGCGGCCCGCGGCGCTGTGGCGTTCCTTTGAAATTCCAAGGAAATTCAGCAATGTCGGGCCAAAGGGATTTTTCTGCTCTAATCCCATTGCTGGGATGCCGGAGCTTTCTCAAGATGCTGCCGGTGAAGGCGTTGTTCAGTGACAGAAGAAGTTACAGGCTCGGCACTGTGAAAACTGCAACATACTGAGGAGTTTCTGAGGCAGGATTTATTTCAGCGGGGGAAGAATGTTTGTAAATTGCAAAATCAAAGCATATAAGTATATAAATTACATTAGTGTATAACTATATACGAGCTCATTCTTGTATTGGTGCCTGAAATGGGGTACATGTGATTCACTAACTTTTGTCATATCCACTCAATAGCAAAGAGCATTTTTTTTGTGACTGGAATTTTTAACCTTTAAAATCCACCCACTTCTGAATGATGTGGTTACACTTACAAATTATGAATAAGCATAACAGTAGTTTTGATACTGCTGTGGTCCCTGGCTTGGTGTCTAATGCATGTAATAAGAGTGATAAAAGTGATTAAAAATTGGTTATTTTTCCTATTTCTGAGGTAAAACCTTTGAACAAAGCAAATAATCCACTTTAAACTCCTTATCTGCAAGATTATATCTACATTCTTTCTCTTAATACATACAAAGAGTAGTCTAACTTGTTATTTCAATTAGACAGTTGCTTTATCTAGTATATGTTATTATGGATTAGAAGGTTAAAGCTCCCAAATTCAGGTCTGTACTATACAGGGAATATCATTACTTCTCTTTTCTTCAGAATTAAGGACAGCAAACTCCTTTTTTTTCCTGCTTCACCCTTTATTGGGACATTTCTTTCATGTCTTGAAGCCTCATAATCTTTTCTGCTTCAACATGACAATCAACACCATAAAGAAGGGCAGGGAAGATCACTTACGTTTCCCATATTTTTATATAAAATATACATCAGCAGACAATACTTACCACGCCTAGATTTAATATTAGGATTGCCCACGTAATGTTTTTTAAAATCAATAATTGCTATTTCAGTTTGCTTAACCAGCAAATTGGGGGAGTTGTGAACATTTCCATGAACAGTTAATATTTGCTTTTCCTTTAAAGTTTAACACTTTAAATTTTACGCAGTTTAGATAAACCGGCTGGTCACAAATCTGTTTCAAAGTAAGAGTAACTTGCAAAAACTTCTTCTCTTTCCTTTCCTATGAACCTTTCTTAATATATGCTAGAGGAAAGGATTTATTGCATATACCTACATGTGTGTTTGCATAAAAAACAAACAAACAAACAAACAAGAAGAGATTGAATATTGGCTAAGAAAATATGCAAACCCCAACCAAAACCATGGGGAGGGCAGGTGGCAACACCAGTGGCACCTATTGCAAACAGTGTTTGCACTTCAGCTTAACTAAAAAACAAGTGACTGCATTTCATAAGAAAGGGCACACACAAAGCTCAGTGTGACACAAATATTTTTGTCTCTCATCTTGCTCTAATTTTATGTCTTTTCAGGAAAAAAAGCAGTGGATGCTAGATTGAATTCCACATGCATCTGGCTGTGGGTATCTTAATTTATTTCCTTTTCCCCCCTCTCCTATCTTGATATTTGTTTCCTGCGGCGCCTTATTTGCCTCCTTTCATATATCTGCATTAAGTAAACAAACTTCAGACAATTCGAAATTAATCATCTTTACTTACCTGGGGAGACTGGTTCTCTGCTCCACATGACTTTTTGCGGCATGATCCAAACCACACTTTGCCCTTAATTAAGCTTTGGGGAGATTAAAAGACAGAGTGCTTAGCATTTGTGTTTTGTTGTATTTCAAGTGAGTCTAAACACAAACTAAAAGGTCAGTGTCACACACCATTGTGCTGTAAATAAGGTTTACACATAGCTCAGTGATTTACACCCAAGGGAAGGATCTAGAATTAGTGGAGTAGCAGGTCAGTAGTGCCTCTTGCTTTGCTAATTAAGTTCCACAGGCACCCCAAGCTTTCATCTTACATCTATCAGCCCTCTCTGGCTGCCTTGGTCCCTACTTCCTCTGTGATTAAATCAGAGTTAAAATGTTCCCAAGCTGCCTACAATGTCTGTACACTGTGAGTGCCTCGGCTGCAGAACCAGAGCATTTAACTCCAGCACAGAGCGTGCAGGACAAGATGACTTTTAAACTAAGAGCTCAGAAAAGAAAAGCACGAGAGAGAGCATGTTCACTTCTTAATTGAACGGATTTTTGATAAGAACACTTATCACAGGATTGGGAAGCTTATTTTTTGGGAGGCTTATTGACCCTTCTGCTAAAGATGTGCAAACTTGTATCTTGCAGAGGATCCAAATTATGCATCTAGGGATGAGGCTTGGATACATTTTCTACGCTGAGCCACAAGGAATAAGGTCAAAAAAACATAAAAACTCTGGTTCAGGCTCACATAATAAAAATATAATTGATATTACTGAGTATATTTTCAGTCACGAATCAAATTCAGCTACTGTATGTGGACCAGTTATGAAATAATATAATGAATCTGTTCTCAAGACCTGAAATTCTAATTGGCCTTTATAAATATCCACTATTTATGTATTTGCAGTACCTTGGGAACCTTTTTCACTCATCCCTCTGCTGTCATGCCTGGTGTAAACATCAGAGAAAAAGCATGGAAAGACTAACAAAGAAGAACATGACAGAGGATTGAGGGATAGGTATGGCAACTACAGACAGAAGTGTGTTGCTATTCTATTTCAGAAAAAAGCAGAGATTTATGAATAGAAACAAGAGATTAATATCCTTTTAAATCAAATAAACAGAATATTCTGTCTGTGCTGATTTCCAACACACACCCAGGGCAATTTTATATCTCCAGCTGGCAATTACACAGCCATGAAGTTCATGCTGAGGAAGGTCAGCCAACCTTGGGTGACACGTGCTGAGGTGTTGGACACGGTCTGTGGTGAGCAAAAGAGATGGAATAAGAGGTAGGGAATGATAAACTGGGGATCTCTGCATCTGTAAGATAGGTCTGAACACATTTTGCAGCTTTGGTGATAAGTCTATCACTGAGTAACTTGCATTGTGTGCAGCCTTTTTAGTTTTGTGTTTTCAGTCATCAGATCTAATGGAAAACATGGAAAACACTGAAGTCCGTCTTCAGAAGAGGTGTCCTTTAAGGGATCATTGAGGGGACTGCAAGGTAAGCAGGCAGGAAGTAAAATCTGGCTTTTATGGGAAATAGCACACTGGACTGTCATTGGACAGAGAGAGATACTGAGATGCACAGAAAATGTGAAAAAATCAGGTAGAAGAAAATCAGGGAAAGGCAGATAGGAAACTTTACTTTGTGCTTGTCATTTTTCACCCTCCTCTGCTGTAGTTATTAGGGGAAGGTCTCAATTTAAATTACTAGGGAAAAAAAGATTAGCCTCAAATATAGAAAAGTGTCTTAGAATATTAATAATTTATATGTTTCAGACACGTTTTTCTTTGCTTCTCTCATTCTCCGTAGACAAGAATGACTTCAGAGGTTTTGGAGCAGTTGTCTTTAGCCTTTGAGGTTTGTATGGGGTTAGTAAATGCCAGTGGTCCTAGACCTAATCCTTTCTAACCAAAAATATAATTTAATTAATCTATATTACTTGTTTCTAATAATGCATTGCTTATTTTAAACTACTTGTGACCATCATTACGAAAATGTGTTTCATATTTTGGGCTGGAAAGACAGCTGCAATCTACTCCTTGAGACCAGTGAAGGAACAAAAACAGAGTAGGAAATGCAGCACTTTTCAGGTAGTGGGGTATTCAAACATCTTTAGCATCCTGGATACCTCACTTCTGTGTTTTTACTCCTCAAAACTGCATCATTAAAATTATTTCTCATCACAGACACACAGTTTTCTTTTGTTAATGCAGATTTGATTTCCTTTCAAGTTCATGAATTTTTCTCTATTTGTTCTCTGTGCTATTAGCAGCATTGTCTGAAGCATCTACCCAGTGGCAGTTCATAAAACCTCAATTTTTGGAACCTGATTTTGCCCATTAAAGCTTAATTCTGTATAAGAAAATATTTACAGCTAAACACAGCCATGTTTTTTTCTGTCGTTACAATCAGAAGCTCTTAAGCTTTTAAATGGGTCAACCCTCAGTGTGACTTAGTCACATGTTTTTTAAATTAGTCAAGTGCTTAATTAGCATGCTGGATGTTTGCATATATAGATGTTTGATCTCAGAGATACCTTGGTACAATAGGTGTCATTTTATGTGTTCCAATTCCACAGAAAGAAGGGAATCCTAAATGAACAGAGCTTGAATTTGCAGAAAATTAAAGGCAATTAAAAATGTTGTCTGCCCAGCAGGACTGGAAAATCAGGCTATTATTTCATTGCCAGGAAAAATCAGATACATGCCTTTGAAAACTTTGGAGATATGTGTATAGCTAAATGCATCAGTAGGGCTCTAGGCTGATACACAGAGATTATTGATATAATCCATTACCACCAGTGATGATGAATTTCAGCGTGGCTCATACCTCAAATTTCAATTAAATTTCAATCAAGTTCAGTACTAAACAATGTAAAAATTTGTTCTTTACAGTGGTGATTTCCGAATTTCTGTGGGAATATGGGATCATGGCACTGACTGGAAAATAAAATATTATCATAGGGAGCTTATGGGGAAAACAACAACAACAAACACAGAAGGCAGTGGAATGGCAACAAACCAGATGGATTTGTGGTAACCACAGCAAATATGGATACTGGGAAATAAGGAAAGGCACACAAGCAGATTTGTGAGGTACTGAGGAGGAGATGTCACTGTCTTTGAAACCCATAGGAGGTAGAAATTCTCCATTGGTTCTGTCACCAAGGCACAGCTGAGAGGTTCGAGTCAGGCAGCCAGTGGTGTTTAGGTGTCCTGAGAAATGCTGGATTGATGCCTTTCTGTTTCAGGGCGTTGGAAAAGATGGGATGGCCTGCAAGCACAGGGACATCAAAGGCTCTTACCAGGTGACAGTGGTGGCAGGCACACGTGGCATTTGTGTGCCAGAGCATCAGCAAGCACTCCACATGGGTAGTGATCCACTCTGCTGACTGGATGGGTCAGCTTCCCAGGGGATTGCTGCAAATCCCCAGTGTAGAGACAGCCTGCAGGATCCCAATAAAATAGCATTTTCTAGGTGTTTATAATCCAAATATACTTCAAAATATTTTCTCTTTCACTTTTTTTTGTCCTGAAAATACACACACACACACACACACACACACACACACACACACACACACACACACACACTTTAATATATTTAAATCGATTCATTTTCAGTGTCTCTAGCTGATTTTTTTAAAGATAATTTCAATGAATGTGAAATAAAGGCAGTTTTTAAAATCTGCTTTATTCTAGAAGATGGATGTGGCTGTCTCTTGAGGTACCCTCTTTAAGAGCAATAACAGCCATTGAGGTTTGTCCCTTGAGATGGTGGCAAATAGAGCCCAGGGAATAATTAATCCTAGGGCACCAGCACACTTATTAGTATTGCTGGAATTGATAGGAGTTTCAGTACCTTTGAAAATCTGATTTTATTTTGGTGTGAATATTTTAGCTTTTTTTTTTCACTTGAAGGAGCTGCCATTCTCAGTCTCTTTTCCATCATAATAGGAGACATCTAAGGATGGAAGAGTGGCAAAAAGTAAACCACCTGCTTAAACATCTTCATTCTGGCAACATGAAAGGCTACAAAAAATCCTGGGGTTAGTGGGATATTAAATAAATATAAAATAACTCTTCCAGCCTGGATTAATTGATCCAGTCCAGTGCCTGCCATCTGGCCAGCATTTTGCTGGTGCCCTTTGCCCCAGCTGTCAGCATTTGAGTTGCTGATCCAGTCATTGCCTAAAAGCAATTAGTTCTAGATCATTATGAGTTGCAAAGATGGCCATTGTTTTGTTTAATATTTACACAACTGCCAGGGACCTGCTTCTGAGTTAAAGTCCTGGACAAGGCTTTGGGTATTTTTTCTACAGGTAGGTGCATGAAAAACAAACGGTGGATTTTTTCCTGCCCTTTAAGCCCAAGTTCTCTTCTGTGCATTTGACCTCATTTTTTCTGTTCACAGAAAATTCATCACCTCAAATAAGTAAGTTGGAATTATGGACGCTCAAAATATACCAAGAAAAGAAAAAAAAAAAAAAAGAAAAGCAAAATAATTCCATAATTACAGTGTCTTTAGTTAGACATTTAGTCCATTTTTACACATCCTGAAGACTGCCAGCTTTTTCTGTGTTTGAAGAGCTGTGTTTCTAAAATGTTCATCTTCTTTACAAAAGCTGCTAAAATAATTATTTTGACCCATCATGGAAACTGTAACGAGTTATTAGTGTATTTTGGGTTTCCTTTTTCCCTGGAGGTTGATGGTAAGCTACCAGGTTAATTGACATGTTTCTTTCCAGCTCCTGATTGCTACCTGCACCCTGGCTGCACATTTACAAGATATTTACAAGAGCTTTACAAGCCCTTTATGCTACCAAGAAACTTAAGATGTAGGGATAAAAATGAAATACAGATCATAACTTCCAAACCACCAAACTCATAAACACTCTAAACCCTCCTGCACAGATCGACAGGGATCTGTCAGCATTCCTACCCAGCTTTGATTGCATTTCCTATTTTCCTTGAATTGAGGGCAGTGGTTGAACAGCACGGTTGGCTCTTGACTTATAACGTGGACTTCCAAACAATTTTAAGAAGAATACACATTTTTCACTTTGTTTTTTCAATGCTTTTGGTCTAAAAATATTTGATAGTTTTTTATAGCTACAAGAAATAGCACTACATCATATTAAGTGTGAAAATTTGGTCTAGTTTTGACCACCAACTACTTTTGATTTCCCCAGGGTGTAAACAATTCTTTTTCAGTAGTCCTTTGGTTATCATATTATTTGAGAAAGTTATTTTTTTTCCTTTTATTTTGCTGTTAGTATGGTAGAGGGGTTCTTTACTTGACTTCACAATATGCTAATCCCCCTTCTGTTTGGTCATTTTATCCATACATATTCCTGAAACTGAAAATAGTTTTCAAGATATGGAAAGCTGAGATATCTTAATTTTCTGCCTGTATGACAGATTCCTGAGGCTTTTCACTATCTTCTTCCACAGTGATGGTTTCCACCTTTTCCTCCTTACCACTCCTAGGGATTGCAACCAATATTTCCTATCCCATTGTACTTGAGAATTATTTTCAAGCATTCCCCTGTGCACTGGAGGCAGACTTGGGTCTATCCCCCTCTGTTTTGAGACTTTTGAAAAGGGAGGTTTTGCTGTGATCCATAATAACTTACCCTACAATATCCACCCTCCATTCTTCATTTAATTTAATCCTTCTGTCGAATTCTGATGCATTCTGACTCACCATTTTATTGAGTGCTGATGGCTCCTGGCACCAGCCCCACTTTTACTGAATCATCCAGACTGTTCCTATATTTTTTGGGGATCGGTTTCTGGCTGTGCAAGGCACAGAACACTACAGAGCACTGTGACTCTTCCACACAGGTGATGTGTCCCGGGAATTCCTTCCAAATGATGCAGGCAAGGAGAAAAAAAAGGGAGTTGGTTCATTATCTCCCCATTGCTTCCAGCATGTGTTTCATCCTGAGTGGCAACAACAAATTGGCCTGTGTCAGCCATCTCCTTGTTGGAAAAATATTCCTGGGTTATGTGATAGCAAGCAGCCCTGTGTCATAACTGGAATTAGGGATCCAAGGATGTGGATGGCATTATGTTTATTCAGGCTGCACGTTGACAAGGTGGTTTCTGAGCCAACCATGCTCATTAACATGTCCCTGTACTGAGCTGACAATTCGGTTTGAAACTTTAGTAAAGGATTGCTTCCCTAATGTTTCTTCCCCCAGGATTTTACTTTTTGAATTTGGAATTACACACGCTCTTCTGCTGTAGCAAAGCCATGGTGGGATACACATTCTGCATCTTCACAAGATGGATGAGATGGCAAAAGATAAAAGATGGCATTCACATAAAAACTGGGAAGGAACATGCTGGAAAAGTGTGACCAGTGCATTATGGAAAGTGCTTTCTGAACAACATGCTCACTTAGAAAGTTTCCATTAATTACTGCACTCACTTGGCAATAAATGTCCAGCTACAAATTCCTGCTTTCAACATACTGAGATTAAATCTTCTCACTGAAAAAGGTTTCTAGAATTTTAATGAGGGTAATATAATTTAGTAGTGAATACTAGAACAGTGTTACAATATTATACAGAATAAAAAGATTTCTTTTAAACTCTTTTACAGGTTCTTTGAGAGAGAAACAAAGATTTTTCCTCTATCTCAAACTTTCCTGGTTTAGTGGCCTACTAGTGGTACAAAGTTTGGGTTTCTTGCTTGTTTTTCTTTTTAAAAAAGTCAATATTAATGGCTAATTAATTATAACTCATGGTGGGTGAGTTATATCACACTTTTCACATAGGACTTTAAAATTTTAGATATAACTATTTAAACTTCAGCCTAATTTTGTGCAACCACTTATTTATTTACTAGATTAGAATTATATGTTATTGGTTCTGAGGTATTTAAACAATATGAAATATACCTCAAACTGAAACATAGCATTCTACTGTAGGTTTCTTTGCAGGCAAAGTTTTCTGGTGTTTAGTGGAAAGGGTGAAAAAGCTCTCGAGTTTACCAGAGAAATCAGAGATAAGAAGATAGTGGGTCATGAAGTAAAAGATTAAGAAGGTCTTAGCAAAAAGAGAATTCTGCAATTAAAGATGTTGTGTTGTGGGTTTCCCCCTTATTCTCACATTTGATTTTTTTAGGAATTATTTTGTTGCTGGAAATACTGATTCATTGTAGGTGTTTTTTTTCTCCACAAACATGTTTGAACTTTACAGGATATATACCAATTCAAAGTGAGGCACCTGAAACCTCACAAAGTTTTCGATCTGCTCCTCAGTTGGGGCAGCAGGGTAGAAAAAAACAGTGGCAAAACTTCACTATCCCATTGCACTTCCCTTTGGGGAAAAAAATCTCTGCAGCAGTGCCGAGTCTGTGTTGCCAGTGAAGAGAAAGGGATGCTCCCCCTTCCAGAGGCTTTAGCCTAAGGATGAGGAAAGAAAGCAGATTTCTATTTTGAGTTTGATAAATTGAAAGTCGACAGCTTTGCCACCACGCGGTCGGGATGTTACTCTGGACATGCCGCGCTCTTGGTGTGCGAGGTGCTGCACATGCTGGTCCCTCTGTGAGACCAGGACCTTGTGACAGTGTCACGTCGTGGGGACAGGATCACCTGTGCCACCTAGGCAGCGCCTCGTCAGAGCTCCCGCACATCCCCATCCCACGGGGAGTGACGGACAGCCCTTGTTCACACGGCTGTGCCTTCATCCTTCCCCCCAGCATCCCGCATTTTGCTCCTTTTGGAGCTCCCGCACGTTTGACAGCCTGGAGCAGTTTAAACGCGGCGCTGCTGCGGCATGGCCGCCTCAAGAGGGAGGCAGTGACACGGAAAAGCTGCCAATCCTGTCGAGTTCGGGATTCCTTGGGAAAATAAAGGTTTAAGCACGAGCAGAGGGAAGCAGAATTCAGGCGCAGCCGGTGCAGATGATGATGGAGTAGTAGGTAGGAAGCTGTTGCTATACTCAGTGTATTTCTGTACCACAACAAACACTGCAGCTGCTGTCCGAAGGTTCTGAATGATCCAGGCAAGGCAGATGTGGGTTTTGACCTTGAACGTTCTCAATAATTTCTCTTCAATTCTTTTCAACTGTCTTTGCCTTTGTCAATAACCACTGATCTCAGCATGGCCTGATAAGATTTGGGGCATCCACTTCACAGCACTCTTAGAGGGTAATACTTCATTTGGTTTCCTGGCAACTGTTCAAGATTATGAAAAATACAATATTTAGCTGTAATTCCTTCTCTATGGCTATTATTTCCACTGGCTTTGTAATCACAGTGATAGAGTCTTGATAATGTTCTTGTCAATACTGTGTTCCTGGCTAATAGGGAAGAGCTGAGGATATGAACATTGTCTCAGGAAACATGACACACATCCGTTGCAATCAATACACGTAATTTGCTCTATCAAATGCCTCATGAGACAGGCTGATATTATAGCCAGTGAATGGCTGTAGTCATAAGTGCAATTTTGACATGAAGTTCTTCCAAATGTGTATTTTGGCACACAGGACTGCAGCAGGTTTCAGACATGATATAGCACTGGATCCCATGGCCAGATAACTGAGATTATTTCAAGTGCCTCCAAAGAGTTATTTTACACTGGGAGCTATCATAGACAAACTTGGCAGGCGTGGTGTTAGATCAGAGCTAAGGATTTGGGTGACTGGGGAAGTTTACACTGCTGTAATTTTATAGCTGGATGTTATAAATTAGAAGCTGTTAAATGCTGAAGAACAACATCATTGTCTGCAGCTATTTGGTAATGCCTGATGGCTCTCAGAATGTTCCGGTTGTTTGATTCCTGAATTAGGAAGAAAATGCAGGCACTGTAAAATTGTAATTAATAGTAAGAGTGAAATGAGAAGAGGAGGTTTGGAAAAAAAGGCCCCAGTAAGTTTCAGTATGCACTTCATCTTGAATATTCTTGTGTGATGAAGTAAATACTCTTTTACTCCCTTCATTTGATCTGATTCCAGGTAAAATATAATTCCTCCCACCAATCCTCACTGATATGATTTCTGACAGTGATTGAGACAGTCTGATACTGTATTAAGTTTTTATCCAGGAATTTAATGCATTCTAGTCTAATCTTTCTTATTCTGACTGTTTTCTCCACCCTTTGTCATTACAATCATTTATTGGGCAAAATAATCGAACATAGATCTGTAATTTTTATAGTTCCATAATAACGCCTACTATAAGACTTGCTCAGTTGTCTGGTGCACTTAAAATTTTAAAAAGTATTTTTCTATCACCTCTTGTCTTCAAACACTCCAAATTTCAGGACAGAAATGTTCAATATTTGTTGAGGTTTACATTTTAAATTAGGTAAAACGTCTTTGGTTTTTTCCGAGATTAGTTTACTTTCCCTACTTCAATTTTTTTTCAAAAAAGACCCAGGGAATAAATGCATTGCAAGTGAAATTGCTGCTGGGGAGGGAGGCTCCTTCCTGAATCTAAAAAGTGTAGGAAGCATCCTCAGTACTACTTTCATTCTTAGAAAGTGATTGATTTAAAGATGCCTTAACCTCTGCAATGTGTGCTGAATGGAGAGAGTTTGAAGATGAAATGAACCAGAAATGTTTAATGTTTAAATGTCTTTAATGTCATTAATGTTTTAATGTCTTTACTGTTTAATGATCAGAGGATTCAGCAGCAGTGCTGAAAGTTTGTGAGAAGAATCATTCCAAGTGCAGGCAGACTTTGGAAAGGAGAAGTTTTGTTGGAAATGGTTCCTCTATCCTTTGCAGGATTCATGAAATCCTTCTGGTGGTTGGAAGGCACCTCTGGAGATCACCTAATCCAGCCCAAAAACAGGGTCAGCTAAAGCAGCTTGTCCAGGGTTGGGTTTTGAATGTCTCTGACTATGGAGAGTCCACCAACTCCCTGGGAAACCTGTTCAGGTTTTCACCTGTTTCACCTGTTCCAGTGTTTTACCACCCTCACAGTAAAAGGTGGTGGTGGGGGGGGGGTTAAAGTTTAAATGGAATATTCTGTATTTCAGTTTGGGCCTACTGCTTCTTGTTCTTTCCCTGGACACCACTAAGAAGAGCCCACCTGTCTTTTTCATTTTTCATTCATCAGGTATTTACAGGCAGAGATACTGTCCCACCTTCTGCAGAATGAACAGTCTCAGCCTCTCAAATGACAGAAACTCCAGTCCCTTCATCATCTTCGTGTCCCTTTGATGGACTAACTCCAGTTTGTCAGCACCTCTCTTGTGCTGGAAAACCCAGAGCTGTACTCTGACTCCATCCGAGTCTCCTCAGTGCTGAGCAGAGGGAAGGATCACCTCCTCCCCCTGCTGGCAGTGCTTTCCCCGGGATGCTGCTGGCTGTCATTGCCACAGGGATGTATTCCCAGCTCACAGCCAACTTGTTTTCCAGCAGGTCTTTGTACACTTAGATTGAAAGGAGCCATTTACCCAGGCAAAAATTCATCAATTTGTCAATGAGGACGTTGCAGGAGTGAGTGTCAAGAGCCTTGCTGTGGTGAGGATAATATCAACTGCCCTTCTCTCATCCATCATACCACTGATATCATCGTGGAAGGCTGGCAGGTTGGTCAGGCATCATTTCCCCTTCATAAATCTATGGAGAATGGATTGAGAGCACCCTGGAAAAGACTTGGGGGTGCTGGTTGATGAGAAGCTCAACAAGACCCAGCAACACCCACTTGCAATCCAGAAAGACAACTGTATCCTGCACCAAGTATTGGCAATTCATGCTCCCTGTGAGGGTGCTGACACACTGGCACAGGTTGCCCAGAGATGTTATGGAATGCCCATCCCTGGAAGGCTTCAAAGGCCAGCCTGGATGGGGCTTGGAGCAGTCTGGTCTGGTGGGAAGTGTTCCTGCCCATGGCAGGGTGTGGAAGGAAGTAAGTGGAAGGTCCCTTCCAACCTGAGCTGTGATTCTAAATCACCTTTTTGTCATTAATGCTTTCCAGGCTCATTTGTTGCACCCCTTTCCCAAGGATAAAGGTGATGCTGACTAGTTTGTACCTGTCTGGAACGTGACCAGTTTGCTTTGGAGGATCTCTGAAGAAGTTGTCTGTACAGCAGCAGCAGCAGAAAACCATTTATTTGTTCATTTTGGGGCATCTGATACACTTGTGCAGGGAGATTTGATTCCAAGTTCCTTATTACTCCAATTATATCTACTACAAAAGGCAGCTCTTGAGTGTAGAAAAGATATTCTTAATAGATTCTCAGTACTTCTTATGCTTTTCATACCTGAAAATGTGTGTCAGAAGCAGGCTGTAATATAAAATCTTCAGCAATTAAAGTTTTTTAAATGGTCTTGCTTAACAGTCACTATTAGTCATGATAGACATGACCCCTTCTTTCTTGACAGTATTAATTTTGAGAAGCTCTGCCTTATCTGTCATTATAAATAACAGTAAAGCTGATCTGGGCTGATTTCTTATGCTAAGCAAATTTAAGTTCCTGATCTTATTTAAATAGAAATTATGTTTTAATTGACAGCCTAAGGATACGAGTGAGGCAAGTTATGTAAGGACAAGAAATGTCTTTTATTAGACTAAATAGTAGAGTAGGAAAAAAATGAGGCAAGGTTTGTTAAGCAAGAGTGTTTCTCTTGATAGGAATTGTTAATAGCAAAATGTAGTTTTAGGCTATGCTAGATCATAGATAAAAGCAAGGCAGGGAGAAGGTGAGGTGTCCATTTATTATTAACAGCCTGAAGATTTGTTCAGCACACTCCCTGATTTCAGTGACTTCTAACCATCTGAAAAGTGTACACAAGGGACAGTATTATTCCTAAAATTCTACATTCATGAGATTCTATGTTCTCTTTTTAAATTTTAATTAGCACTATCAAGTCGATTTACCTTAATTACCAATCAAGACATTCTGAAAGGTAAGTATTGTAACCTTGGCAAAGGCTATTTTGCACAAAACGAATGGGGGAAGAATTTGAGTTATTACACATTGGGTACAATTTCTCTCCAGCTGGGAAAATACAGGAACCTGGCAGTGGTGAGGTCAGCAGGGAGTATTTGGTCACTGCAAATACTGGACCAGCAACTCCAGTTAGACAGTAAGTTAAGGGCTGGATGGGGATTTTGCTGCGTGGTAGAAAACACACCAGATGAACATTTTTTTCTCCATCAGTGGTGCTTTGAAAATATGCAAAATGAATTCTCTTAACATGTTTGTTTTTTTTTTTCCATTTAATTTAGACTTGATGTGTGATTCTGCTCTAGTCACGCTTCATCTCTGCTCCCCCCACATCTCCTGCTGTCTGGGCTCACACTGATTTTCAGGTATCAGACAGCAGCTATCTTTGTTTATTAACAACAATAGTTCTGAATCTTGCAGATAAAATGCAGTTTAATGAAGTAGCTACACAAGGAAAATGCCATTAGCACATGTTCAAAAACACAGACAGCAGCTTGAGAAGGAAATTTCCAGCAACATCCATGGCAGTCCAGGCAGCTGTTGAGCCTTTGGGCTCATTAACACTCCCTCCCACAACTGCTTTAATTAAGGTTTGGAAAGGGCTCCTCTGTTTTTGGTGCTGCTCTGAGGGGTTGGTGGCACCAATCAGGCAGCTTCTTTGAGGGTTCTGTTAAGGCCAGTTGTGTTGTTAATTTTTTTTTTCCTGTTGGAAATTCTTGAGTCTTATTTGCTTCGTGTGAGTAAAATAAGCTTATGTGGGACCTAGAGGTAAGGGATGTTTATGCTCCTCAGTACCATATATGTGAATATTGTTTCCTTGAAATTCACTGAACTTTGTGGCTTGAACAGTAATAGTATTGGTTACTTTTAAAAGTATTGATTAGCAGTCTTTGGAGATTAAGTCTATGGGGATTTTACACTTGCTTTGACTGCTGTAGCTCCTTAAACCAAGTGTTTATTTTTTAAATAGGTTTGCTATTTATCCAGTTGCTTTTTGTGTATCAGAGAATGTGAAAGCTTTTTATTTCTAATTAATTCTGGTGTAGTTTAAATTAAAATTTTAAAACCCTGTAGTTCATCAGAGCTAGAAAAGCTCATATCTGAACCCTTTACATGAAGAAACATGGAGTTTCCAGAGTCCCACGTTTTTGTTAATTATGGAACTTCCACTGTTAAGTGTTTTATCTGTTTTGTGTTCCTGAAAGTCCTCTGGTGCATTCTACTTTAACCCTAATTTTAGAGAGAAATTATTATGAGAAAATTTGTCCGTGGAAAGTTGACTTTTATTGCTTGAAAATAACTTGGGATTCCTGATAGCTCCAGTTGAAACATATGCAAACAAACAAAAAAACGCAGAGTATTTATTGTGCCTTATAAATGAAGGAATGTTAAGTTGTTTTTATGGGTGTTTTGATGTATGACTTCTTGTCTTTATTGGGTTCAACATCTAGGAGTTTGAGGTTTAAATCTGCAGTAAGGAAAATCCTTTCCACATTTGGGGATGCTTTTGTTCTAATGTTTTGGTTTTTTTCCCCTATGGAAAAGTCTGGTGATACCTTTGCAGCAGAAGGACAGAAGGATTTACCTGGCAAAGCTTTTTCTTTTATAAATAAATACTACAATGAGAAAACACTGTCTGAGGAAAGTGGGAAAGCAGACACTGCTTGTTAAACCAGATAATTTTTGGTGTTGTTAAATTACTTGGAATGGCAGGAATAACAAACTGTGTGGGAGTATGGGAGAAGTGTGATAAAGGGAAGGAACAGAAGTGGTTTGTAGGAGTTCTGAGAGCTTGCACAGCTGCATTTTTCCTAAATAATGTCAAGTTCCTCTTTGCCATCTGTGTAGCAATTCTCTGTGCCAATTTAGCCTTGCTTTTGTGGTTGAAATGAATCCTAGGAGATAGAACAGGATAAGTTTTAGAGAAAGCTTTTGCAAAGAGGCACCACAAAACTAAGCATGAAGGGTTTTTGGTGAGAGAGGCCAACTCTGTTGCCTTTCTTTGCCCCATTCCCATTCTTGCAGTGATCCTTGTGAAGACACAAGTCTTCTGTGCATGATCTTAGAGGAACTAACAGGGAATAAAAAAATAAATACCCTGGTTTTGAGGAGGCACCACAGAGTCACCCACCAAAAGTCTTGTTAAGGGGCCTGCATTAGTCCAGTCCCTAAGATTAGGGATTAAGTACAGAAGTAAGAAAAAAGATGATAATGTTTTTATAAAGAAGTGTATTGATTGAACACATGAGACTTAAAACTGGGTGCTTTAAATCAGTCTTGCCTTGTCTCACATTCAGGGACCTATTTACTATATTTACTGCCTGTTTTGTATTGTCAGCTCTTAAAAATATAGCCTAAAAATACACCAAAATAGCAGAGTCAGCTTTGATCTCTAAAATAACACCTGAGCAAGGCACCAGTTCTACAGTGAAAATACCAGTTTCTGAGCTGACAGTAGAGCACAAATGAGATGTTGAGATGTTAAGATTTCCAATTAAATTGGAATTACTTTGAGAGAACTAGGTCTGGTTTTATTAGACAACTTTTGCTGTGTGTTTATGATTTCATAATGAAAAAGCTGGGAGCTGCATCATAGTTGGGCTTCGATATAAGAAAGATAAAAGATGATCTTATGTAAAAAAAAAAAATTACTTTTGGGGTTCAACTAATGCAAGTTAGGACACCTTGTTAAGGATTTGTCTTTTAGTATAAACCAAAGCTGCTTGATCATGTGAGCAGAAGTGTATAAGTAAAATAGATGATTTTTCAAGTATTTAATTCATGCCTAACAGTTATGATACATTTTTATTGACACTAGGTAATGTATATACTGCAGTACAAAAAGACAAAGAGATGACCTGTAATGCATTGTAGTTTTGAAGCAGGAAATCTCTTTCCTCTATCATCTAAGCCACCCCTCCATCAGTTAACAAACATTTCCCCTTGTGCTATTGCAACAGGCTCTGCTGCAAGGTTTGTCCTCACGGTGCAAAGACAATTTGTCATTTTGAACTTAACTCTGGAAGTCCAGGTATTGAAGCCAATAATAGTTGGAAGCTGAATCTTGTAAGGAACATTACTGTGGAAAATATGTATTTTTTTTTTTTTTTAGTCTGTAGTTAAGGACTGTGCAAGATCTGTCTTGACAATAGCTTTTGATGTGAAAATACCTTTTGTGAGAAGTTTTGAATTTACTCTTTAGGCTTCTACTCACACCTTTTCACATACATCCTACAAACAGCGAGAATATGGCAGAAATCGAGAGCAAAATTCAGAATCAGTGTGGACGAACAGATAAAAATGTCATCCTTTGAGCAGGAGGGTTTTTACACATTTGGTGACAGTGGCAGCATTTATCAAGGACACGCATTCTCTCTTGCTTCATCGTGTTTGTCTGGATCGGGGTGCCGTAAATAGCAACGGGTATGGGATACTTGTGGGGGCTGCGCCTTGTAGGAAGACACGCAAATCGCGTTGTAAAGTTAAATTACAAAATTAAATTATCGGCATTTGGGGAGCCGAGCCCGAAACGCAGCGAGACTCGCGGCTCTGCGCGGCCGCGCGGGGGCGCCCTCGTCCCACGCACCCTGGGGGCGCGCTGGGCTCCTCCGCTCCGCGCGCGGCTCCCGGCCCCAGCTCGGGCTGGGGGGGACCCGCCGTGCCCCAAAGGCTCCCGCTGGGGGCTCCGGGCCCCGGGGCCGCCCGCGACATCCCCGGTCCGCCCGCCGATCCCCGCCCGCCGCCCCGCACGGCCCCCGCGCCCCGAGCCGGCACGGCCCGTTCTCCGCGCCCTCCCGCCCGAGCTCCGCCCCCGCCCCGCCCCCTCGCGTCTGATTGGCCGGGCCGTTCACCCGCCGCCGCCGATTGGTGCTCGCCGAGCGCCTCATTTGCATGCGGCGGTGCGGAGCGCGCGGCGGAGCCGCGGCGGGGAAGTTGCGCCGGAGCCGCCGCCGAGCGCCCGTCCCGGCCCGTCCCGCCGCAGCCTCCGCGCCCTCCGCGCCGCCCGGTCCGAGCGGGACATGGCTGAGCACAGCAGCCTCCCGCCGGGATGGACATAGCCGGGCCCGCGGGGAGGGCTCCTGCCCGCTGCGCTGCCAATCCTCCCGCGCCGCTCGGCGCTCGCTAGGGATCTGCCCCAGCCTCACCTTTCGCGCTTGTCCTGCCGCTTGGCTTAACCCGTCTTTCCTATGGCTGGGATATACAGCTCGACTCTGAAGACCCTGGAGGATTTAACTTTGGACTCTGGTTATGGGGCAGGAGATTCCTGCAGGTCCCTTAGTCTCTCTTCTTCCAAGTCCAACTCGCAAGCCTTCACCTCTTCTCAGCACAGAGGCAACTGGTGGTACTACTCGGGCTCCATGAACAGTAGGAATAACAGCTGGGACACCGTGAACACCGTGCTGCCGGAAGACCCCGAGGTCGCAGATATCTTCTCCAAGTGCCCTAAGCTGCCGGATCTCGAGGAATACCCGTGGACCGATGAGGACATCGGCAGAATCCTGCGCAAGGGGAAGGGAGAGGGCCCGGGCAGGAGCTTTTCGCAGGAGGCTGTCCGGCGGCTCTCGCAGCTGCTGCGGCGCGCCCTGATCCGCGTGTCCCGGGAGGCGCAGCGTCTCAGCGTGATGCACTCCAAGTGCACCCGATTCGAGGTGCAGAGCGCCGTCAAACTCATCCAGAGCTGGGCCCTGGCCGAGAGCTGCCTGCTGGCCACTGTCAAGGCGCTCTCCCTGTACAGCATGAGCGCCGGCGATGGGCTGAGGAAAGGCAAATCCGCCCGCTGCGGCCTCACCTTCTCGGTGGGCAGGTTCTTCAGGTGGATGGTGGACACGAGGATCTCGGTGAGGATCCACGAGTACGCGGCCATCTCCTTAACCGCGTGCATGGAGAACCTGGTGGAAGAGATCAGGGCTAGGGTTTTGGCGAGTCAGAGCCCCGATGGTGGAGGGGAGATCTCGGCTGAAATCCTGGAGATGGTTATCAACAACGATGCGGAACTTTGGGGAGTGTTGCAACCTTACGAGCACCTCATCTGTGGGAAAAACGCTAATGGTAAGATCTAGCTTTTACAGTCTGTCTGCATATACCAGCAAGCTTTACGGTAAAGTCCTCGCTCTCTGTGGACTTGGGGTTTTTCTGGGTTTTCTCTGCATCTGGATTGCATCTTGGTCGCGGTTTGTGTGTGCGTAAAGCAGGCATGACGGTCCTGCCAGGCAAGAATGATCCTGCTCAGCTCCCAGGATGTACCAGGTTATAAAAGGCTGTGGGAAACCAAGCCCTGTTGTCCTAACAAACATCTGACTTTCCACCAGCTGCTGTTTTGGGCATTTTCCCTCTAGCTGGCGTGCAAATAGATTCTCTGTAACCCTAAGATGAAATGCGCTTTACAAGCTGTTGTCCAGAAAGTACCACTATATCTCTTTTAAACAAAATTTATCTTACAGCGAGTGTCTTGCAATTTCATCTTAAAAGATGCTGTTACCACTTGCAGCCTGGAGAGGGAAAACAACATTAATTTACTTTTTTTTCCTTTGCGGTAGTAAAATTCACTTCATGAGCAAAAACTTTTGAACTTGTATACTTCGGAATTCCTTGTAATTCAGCAGAAACCTGTGGTGTCCTTTCCAGCCATAAACAAGAGCGTGTGTGTGAGTGTAGGACGGTGCCTCGGTGATGAGAATAACACAGTGTTAAGGTACTTACCGCTGTCATTTGTTTGGAAAGCGAAGTTTCCGAACGCTTAAGCTGATAGAGGAATGTTGGCATCTCCTTACGGGGCCGAGGAGCAGTTTGGAAGGCTTAAGCCGTGACAGTTGTGTTAAGGAGCTGCACTGTTTATTTTGCATTGTCACACTGAGGAATACCATATTTTTCCATGGAAAATTCAGGGAAACGTCCAGTTTAGAAAAGTATTTTGTGTACCACCCACGGTTTCATGACTTCTGCTGGCCTCTGTTACGGTCGACTGTTCCACGCTTAACACGTTTGTGATTTAACTCTATAAAACCAAGGGGCTTAGTCTTTTCGAAGGGAAATCTCGTAGAGACATAAGCAAAGGAGCTGTTTTAATTTGAGGGGAAACAACTTTTGAAATTGTCAGAGATGGGCTGACTCACCTTCTCCTTCCTGGGAGCATTGATTTCCTGCAGTTTTCCTGTACCCAGGCAGTTCTGGTTCACATCACGAGTAGGTGACTGCAGGGAGTTGTCCCCGTTGGGTCAGCATTACTAAACATTTGTGAAATAAATGTGAAGAGCCTTTTGGATGTTCTCTTGGCTCTGGTTCAAGGCATAACTAAGTTTCAAGGTCAGACACAGACATTTACACTCGTAACTAAAAGCGCTTGGGTGATTACAGAGGTATGAGGATGCCGTGTCTGCAAAAGCACTTGTCATTCTTCGTTTATCATGGGAGTGATTGTTTGCCACCAGCTCTGAGAAAAACTCTTGTTTCCCCTCCCTTGTTCCTTATTTAGGGAACCTGGAGCAAAATATTTTGGTTCTGGGAACCGAAATGTACATTTCAGGTCTTCTGTGCTCAGTGCTTCTGCCACACAGCGTCTGTGTGTAAAATGAAGAGTTGGACCTCATTTAGCTTTTTTAAAGAATCTATTTCTTAAGAGAAATTTCTTTGGAAGAACTGCAGTGAGTGAATGGATGTTGGTGTTGAATGGGAAGAAGGGTGAGTGTGCAGGGAAATGCTTATAAATATTCAGAGCACCAAATGGTCAGTTATGATAACGCTCCTGCACAGTGGAAAGCCAAGCAGGCAGTGGCCACAGAAGGATTGGCTTCTGTTGCCTCTTTTGTTGTTCCTGCCTTTCAGATCAATCCTGTCAATAATTGAATGCATTTTTTAAGTCTGGAAATTGAATAAAACCGCACATGAAGGCATCTTGTGATTTCCTGTGACAGTCTGTCACTAGTGTTTTACCTGACACAAGTCAGTGAATCCTCTAAATGGCTTTTCTTGCAGTTGGAAGGCCACAAATGGTTTTATATGGATGCAAAAAAGCTTGAAATAACTTCTCTATTCTTCTCCCTGTAGGAATTGTAAATGAGTAGTATTCACATCATTCTGCACAGTGCTTTCAAATGATCTTGTCTTTTACATTAATTTAAATCTGAAGTAGATCTGGCAGTGAAATAACTGGATTTATTCCTGTTTAAGGAACAGGGAAACTTGCTTTACTGTCACTTCTTTTCTAGTAAAAGCATTTAGTGGAGCACTCATAAATTGCAAACTTGGTGTGTGTGTGTTGGGTTTTGTTTTATAGCCTGGAGTTTGATGTCAGAGATAAAAAGCACTTAGAGGTTCAGTTGTAGCTCCAGTCAAGCATTGTAATCCCTGGATGAAATCCATGGCACTGTCCTATGCAGAAGATTGCACGGGATTATCATAATGGACATTTCTGGCATTATGATCTATTGAATACCATTTTCATTATTAGATCAGGACAGCCTGCTGCTTTGGAGTCAAAGAACAGTAAGTAAATAGATAAATCTTCCTAAATTCTCATGAGGCTGAGGTTTAGACCTGTATTTCTTCAGTGACTAATCTCCCATCAAAGACCACAGTCCACTCACTGGTCCTGAAGCTTTGGAGGCTGAAAGAGCAATATTGTGTTTTACAACAAATGTGTTTTAATCAACACCTGCTGTGTGCAGGGTAAAGTTTAAAACTCTGTAAATGCTTAAGGGGGAATTCTAATAATATTTTAAAACAAATAATAATCTGTGGCTTGCTTGTTCATTTGCCCTTTCTGCGAAGCTGTTCTTTAATCAACATTTTTGCTGCTTCTGTGAGCCCTTCTCTGCCCTCAGTGCGAGTTCTGACTTTGTGCTTGGCACTTGGTGGCTCTGCCTTGGAAGGAGGAGGAAAGACCTGAGCCTGTGGCCCGGAGTTCTGCCAGGCTCTGGGTGTGTTAATGCCTCCAGGGGCCTTTTTAGGCAGGGTCCAGGTGGGATGTTGCAAAACAATGCAATGCTGGAAAGAAAATTAAACTAAAGCAGCAAAAATGGTAAGCAGCTACTGAACAACGTACCTGATGAAAGGTAAAACAAGTGTAAATTGGAATACATGTTTTATCTCCTATTTCTATTTACATGGAGATCTATATATGCCGTGGTAGAGAATACACTGTTTTCACAGGGATTTTGAGACATGCTAATTTGGAATATTAGAGTCTATTAATTTAAAATGCTTGAGAGAGAAGTTGAAATGTGAATTTACCTTGGGAATGTGATTCTTTTCCTTGATCTGCCTATGTTTGGTGCATGATTATTTAGACCCTGAGCTGTCAGCACTGCAAATACATTTTGATATTATTGCCCTGTTAATTGCAGCACTTGGGCTGTGCTGAACTCTCTGGTTATGGTCAGGCACTCCCGTGTCTGCCAGTCCACCTGCTGTGCTGTTTAATGCATCAGCACATCCTGGTGCTCTGGAGATAGAAGTGTTGACAGATGTTTGGCCAAAGGAAAAAAAAAAAAAAAAAAAGGAAAAAAAGGAGAGGGGGAAGGGTTGGAATTTAACTTGATAATGTTGTTTCTTCGTGTACCTCTTAGCCCAAACACTTGAAGTTCTCCCTGGATGAACTAATCCACAAATGAGTCTTGTGGTTTGCTCAGATGAGGATGAAGAAAAATAGGGCCTGAAATAATTCTACTTGTGTTTTGAGATATTTTCCAAGAAAGGGTTGAGTGGGGAAATGTATAACCTTTCTTCACAGTCTGAGGGAGTGGTTTGGACTCTATAAAATTAAACAAGGTATGAGTTTTCTTCTCTCTAATACTAATTACTGACAAACCTTATCAAACATCAAACATGGGCTTAGCATTTACTGTCACCAGCCCTGTGTTCTTTTATATTTCACACTGCAATAATGCAGGTTAAAAATTATAGCCGATTTTAACAGAGGATTTTTTAGAGCTATGCTTTGATGAAAATTCCTCTTTATGCCTGTCACGTGGTCTAAAGTAACTTTTTTATTTCTGCATAGTCATGACACTGTATTGAAATGCAGCATGGGGGGAAAAATGACATTTCAATAAGCAGAATGTCCTTTTGTTATCTGAGCTGAATAAACTGGTGTGCTCATCAAAGCCCTCATCAATTTTAATAAGCTATCAGCTCCACAAGTCTTCAGGAAAGCACTGCATGGTGGAAGGGGGTATTTTGAAGAAGAGAGCTGCAAATGCAATCAATAAATGAAGCTAAGGGGAAATACAAGGCTCGTGAGGTGGTACAGCAGGTGGCTTGCAAATTGTTTCAGGAAAAAAAATAAAATAACTCTGTCTTCTGGGTTCCTTTGCCTGAAGCAGGAGTTTGAAGCAATTTTGGGGATTCTTGGGCAGGAATTTGGTAACTTATGTACACATTTCCATGCTGGGTGAGCTGGTTGTAGCTATGATCCTATTCCAGCTTTGGCTTCATTCACCTCTGGACTCCCAGCCCACCTTGTGTGCTTCTACTCCTGCACAGCCAAGAGCTTGGATTTCCATCCACAAACCCACAGGGACAAATTCCTTAAGCTTAAATATTAATGCTTGTACACACATGCTCACCTCTCCTACAAAAAACAAACCAAGAGGTGCATATCTGCAGATATTTGTGTTTTTAATTGTGCATCTTATGTTAAAGTACAGAACTAGTAAGTCTAAGCTGCCTATTTTTCTTCCACTTTACTGTGTGTCTAAATATGTATATATTATAGTAAAGGAAAATTAGTGATGTGATGATGTTGTCTTATATTAATCCTTCACACTGCTGATATTGCCCCATGGCAATAACATTTGTGTCCTTTCAGTAAAATTGGTTAAAGGGCAAGTGCTGAATTCTCTCTGTCTATAAGTACCAGCAGCTGATGTTTAGATTTTTAGTGGAATCAATGTTGGTGGCAACTTAACCCTGTGAAACAGAGGAGCTGTTTCTCTTGGAAACAAAACTCTGTGACCTCTTTTGTCAAGGCTGAGTTGAACTGGGCAAATGTTGTTGGGGTCAGGACAGAATTTTATCCCAAAGTGACAACAGAGTTCTGGTGTTTGGTTCATTGACTAATTGATTTTCCAGGTGAAAAATAAAGCTGGTTTAACTCAAAGATTAGCAGTGAGCACCTGTGCAATATCTGGGGTGCTGGTCCATGTTATTTTGTGTGTGTATGTCAGCAGAAAGTGAGGAATGAGCTCTGAATGTTCATATTATTAGTAATGAAATGAGTGTGTTTGATGTACATATCTTCTGATACTGGAATACCTGCATTTCAGTTGGAGATCTTGCAGCTGATTTTGCTGAACTGAGCCACAAGAGTGAGGGTTTTTTTCTTAGGTACCCCATCTAATTTCTTACGTGATTTGAAACCAAAACTCACCTGATCAAGGGAAAGTTGCTGGTTGTCAATCAACTTCCATAACTGATCTGTAGGATTATGGATATCCTCCTCTTCCTTGAGATCAGCACTCCTCCAGAGCATGGATGTCATATATACATATATTCTGGCTGTTTTGACATATTAATCCTCCCTATTTTGGGGTTATTCCAAAACTAACTGCAGTAGTAACAAAGGGTAGTGGTGAATTTTGAATAAATTTTGTTTTGATAATGGGGTTGAGATGAAACATCTTTTTACATTGAAAAATTTTGTTTGGGTAGTCATGTTATTGCAATGTTTTCATGCTGTAAAAATTTGTTTCTGCTAATATACATCATGTGATTCAATTACTCCAGTTAATAGTCCATTTAGAGCATTTCTTCATCTGTTTGATTTTTCTGTCCCTTTCCCCAGCTTGGTTTTGTAATGGATGGGTCTGCAACAACTCAAAGGAAATGTTTCAGTTTATGAAGTCCTCTGTTGCAGGAAACATAAGTAAAGTGCTGGAAACACTTATTTACAATCAGCAATTCCCAGGTGCAGAGGAGGATGGGTGAGGACTCAAACACTTAAGTTCAGAGAAAGCCAAAGCTCCAAAGTCCCCACTTGCACTTGGGAGCTTAAACCCAAAATCTTGGTGCTGAAGTAGAATTAAGTTGTTAAAAAACTCATTTTACAGCAATGCAAGAAAATTGAGTAAGGCCAGAAGTGATATTAATGTGATCTTCACTTAAATTAGCTTGTTGTCCTTTTTTAAAGGCTAATGCATTTTACATTTTACATTTTACTTCTTCTTGAGCAATTTGTCAGTCGTGCCAGCAGAATTCAATAGAAGAGAACCAGAGGCTTGTAAACACAATAAACCCACTGGATACTCTGCAGTGCCCAGTTAATCTTTCAGCTGTCTTAATTATCCTGAATGTTTGGAAACAAGATGAAAATAATTCTCCATTTACAGTTGAGCTCTCACTTTGCATTCTGTCTGGGCTGAGCTTTTCAAGTCAATGTATGTGGTCCTTATTTATAAACATTTCCTAGTGTTGGAGGCTCAGGATTTTGCAAACTTGACATTAAGGAAAACCTCCCTCCCTGATGAAGTTATGCCCCACCAGTAGACAGCAGGAGGAAATGTCCATTTACACATGTTGAACTATGAGAATTCAGGCTGATGATCAAAAGGATAGAACCAATAATTTCTGGTGCTCCTCTTGTTTTAATGGGATTGATTTACATGGTATTTTGAACATAAGTGCCTAACATGACATTTGATTAAATCTAAATAAGCCTGAGGCAGCAGTAAATCCAGGACAGTGGTGGCTTTGTGCTTTCTTCATTTACAAATTGGGACCAAAGTACTTTACTAGAACTCTTGCTTCTTTTCTGTACAGAGGAGCAGTTACATTGAAAAAAAAAAAAAAAACTAACAAGAAAAGCCAAACAAATATGTGTGTGTGTATACATATAAAACTGGTGGACCTTAAGTGCACAGTCAATTTAAGGGCTCCAAGTTGTGGATTTTTTATGGAATACCAGGTTAGAAGGGACCTGAAGGATCACTTTGCAACCACGTGAGTGAGGAGAAATTCACTTTGAAGTGAAGTTGCCTTGTTTGCATCACAGGTCTTGTCCCAAGAAAGCAGCAACAGAAAGAGGAAAGGTTTGTTCCTTTCACCCCCAACACATCCAGACTTGCCTTTGGCCTTGTGTCCCAAGCCAGGCAGGGTCTGTGAGCTCAGCCTGGTCCTTGGGAAGGGTTTGGATGCAGCTGGGCAGGGCACGGCTCAGGTTTTGTCAGCCTCTAATTCCAGTGCGTGCCTGCAGCCTGCCAGGGTGGTGCCTGTACTTCTGTCAGCTTGGGACGTGTGGGATAGAATTAATAGTGTGGAAATTTCTGAGGAAATGTGACTGCTGTGCTCTTCAGGAGGGGACACTGAGGATTAGAGTTAAATGGAATTCTGAGCTGTAAAATCCTTGTCTGTTTAAACCTGCTTGTTACGTGGTGCTTGCAGGTGAAAGCCCCTTGGAATTGTAAACTTCCTCCTCCTCATCTGCTCAAAACCTGTTCCTTAAAGATGTGATTCCTAGTCCGGATGCTGCTGTGTGAGGAGCTGTGTGGGGCAGTGGTTTGGATTGGTCTTTGCTGTGATTTCACGGGAAGCATTTGTGTGGAATTGCCCCTCAGCAGAGCCGGGGTGCTGGGCTGCAGCCTGGGAGCATCATTAAACTGAGTCTCAGGGATTGTTTGGTGCTCTTGGTGTGGCTCTGACCCAGACACTGCGAGGTCAGCTGTACACCTCACTCCTGTCAGTCTTGTTCTGGTTCTTTAATTATTACACTTGGACCATCTCTGCCTTAAAACCTGCTTGATGTTCACGTCATGTTGTACTTGACCTGCTTCAAGTCTGAATTGAGCAAAATGCCAGAGCAGCCTGTCATGAGGCTGCACTTGGCTCTCCCTGCCCAAAAATTAAAAAGCCTTGACATAAGCAAAGAAAAGAGGCAAATGTGCTCCTGTAGCTTTTTTGTAGTGACACTAAAATGCTTGAGATGATGAAGAGTGTTTGTGGCAGAATCCTGGGATAGAGACAAAGAGCTGAAGCCAAATAAACATTTCAGAGCAGCTTTTCAGTTTGTAGATGTAGATTTATAACAACTGATAAATTTGCCGTGGGGCTGTGCAAGATCAAAGTTGTTTATGATATTTTGGGGATGAGAGGAAAGGAACACTACAGAGGACGTAATCTGCTTGTCCCTTTCTTCAATGTTTATAACATCACAGTCCATGCTGGATACTTCTGTCGCTTGAATTTCTATCCCAATCTGGAGTCTGTTGCCTGGGACCTGGAGAATAAAGAAGAAAATATAACTGTTTATGCTGGGGCTTATACATTAAAAAGATAAGCATGCAGAGGCGTAATTATCTATTATTTTTTTTAATCCTATATAGCTCTGGATTTTTTCCTGATTAATTCCAAGATGACAGTGAATACATTTTCTTCTAATATTTACATTTTATTGTTTGTGAATAAAGCATGCTACTATTGGAGCTGAAGGGAGAGAGTTGAATATTGGCAGATAGTTAAAGTAGGGAATTAGGTCAGTTTTGCCTCAAATTCATTCTTCAAACTGTTTGGGTTTTACTAGATTTTAGTAGAAGTCAGTTTCTTGTTTGTTTTGTTTAAATGACTACTCAGTATTCCAGGCACCACTGACTCGTGTCAGGTGAAAGCAAAGACCGAGCTGCTTTTAGCCAGTTCACTCATCTTTATCTTTGATTCCTCTTACAAATAGTTGTGAGGTTTCTTTTTATTTCTTTTCCCAGTTTTTGTGCAATTTCCTGAGATAACACCACAAGCCTAACCAAAACCTATGGGGATGGGTGTTCGTTGTAATAATATGAGATAACATATAATGAAATGTATTTCCTCTGTGGGGGTGGATGTAAGTTCTCTTTAATTGCACATTGAATTTCTGCTCTTTGCTTGAATCTTATCTTCATTCCAGCCCCCCACCCGCTTTTGTGCTCAGCTTGCACTGGTGACTTTGTTTAGTCTAGAGATCATAAAAATTTCTCACAAGCTGCATTGATGCAGTTTTATGACGATCTTAGTGTGGTTTCTGGTGCTTCTAAGCTGTTATATCAATTTTATAATGTGTCGGTGGATATTTGCACTGTAGGGACAGTTGGACAGAGGGGAGGGAAGAAACTAAAAAACTACAATGGTAGTAACCAATTCATAATCTTTACTGTTGTTTTTAATAAGCTATCTCGTTCTATTGTCAATGTATAAGGACTTTTAAAGCTTTTTTTTCCCACAGGAAGTATTATGAAAATTCCTGTTATGCTTTGTCAGCATATGTTGAAACTTTGGCTTGAATGACTATCATTTTTGGTCAGACCTGAATGAAGATCAGGAGATGAGTCAGAGCTGTTGTCAATGACTTGCTGCTGAAAGAAGCTCAGAGTACATGTGGGAAGTGCTGCTTACCTCGAAATTTAGCTTTCCTGCACCCAAAGGAATAACTTCCACTTGATTTAATAATAGATACTTGACCAATTTTTGCTTATCAGAAAAGACTGGATTCTTTTTGAAGCAGTTGCCTAGGTTCAGAATGGCTTGGATTGAGGCCACATGTGTGTCTGAGGTGGTTTTGTTTTAGTACTTTGTAATAAACTTAAGGGATTTACACCTTGAGGTGGGAGAAGCTTTGGCTTTGGTGACGTTGCTTCTATGGAAAACCTGGATGGGGGGATTTAAAGCATCTGTGCCCTGAGGTAGTTTTGTAGCTGTTCTAGTGAGTGCAATGTGGGTGACTGGTGTGTTTTTGTTGTTATTATTCCTTTGGAAAAGTGTGTCCATCCTCCAGCTCTGTTCTCCAAGGTTAGTGCCAGATGTAGTCTCTTATTAAAGCCACTCAAGGAAGACTCATGCTCAACATTTCTCCATGGAAAGCAACCTTGGAATTGTTTCTGGCACTTTTTCCCTGTGTGTAATTCTATGGCTCATGTTTTTGTAGCAGACATGTGGAAATGCAGCTTTCAGCATAAGTTATTTTGTGGGATGATGTATGTGCTGCACATCCATAAATTTGGGGAGGGGACTGTCTTGCTTTGTTTTCAAACAGTTGAGGTGACCTGTGACCTGCTGGAACTGAGTGATAAAACTCTGCATTTTCTTGTACCTCCACAGCAGTTTGGAATATTCAGAGTTCTCCTGTTATAGTGTGATGATGTATATGCAAGGCTGTGTGATTGGCCTTTTGCAGTGAACGTGAAAAACCACGGAGCTCCCCTAAGGCAAGCACAACTTATAAATGAAAACGAACACAATTCATTAGCATGCAGGTAACCCTTGCCACACAGCCGAGACTTAGATAATTCTGAAGTTATGACAGAAGATACCGAGCTGGCACAGGGCATTTGGCCTTGCACCATCTGCAAAGCCCACACTCCAATTTTCTGCTGTTGCCATGGGCTGCAGACTCAGACAGGAAATCATGGTAGGATGGGAAGGGGTCCAAAACACACACAGCCGGTATAAGGTTTGCAGTTAAAGGAGTTTGAGAGAACAGCCTATCTGTTCTGCTCACAGGCAGGGCACAGTAAAGCTGCCTTGTGTGTGCGCGCGCCCGCGCGCTTTAAAATGTCTTTTTATATTTTATACGCTCGTTTTTTTTTTAAAAAGCTTGAATTTTTTCCACCTAAAGTAACCTGCATAACTTCAAATGATCCATTTATATACGAGGGGCCTGATTCAGCCCTGGCTTAATTGGTCGTGCTGGGCTGAGAGCAGAGGAGGAAGGAGTAACCACATGGAGCTTGGGGCACATCAGGCAGAGGAGCAGCCCCTCCCCTCCCTTCCCTTCCCACCGGCTCATTTTGGGGGTTTAGTTCTATTTTCAGGGATCAGGGCCTGGGTTCTGTGCCCTGCAGGGTGTGGCTATGGCCCATAAAGCGACAGGGATGCAGAAGGTGTTTGGTTAGTGGAGCTGGGCTGCTTTCTAGCCCTGGGTAGATCACAGGGTCAGAGTTATTAATGCATTTTCCTTGAGCTGTAGGTTAAAATAAGGAATACTGGAGTGACTTGCTTTGGAGAGCAAACAGTTTTCTTATCTGCCTATGAGAGATAAGCACAGTAATCTGTGTGTAATGAACTGCACAGTCTGCAGAGCTTCCAGTGTGTCTGAAGAATAGTGTAGGACTGGTCAGCTTATGCTGCCTTGACAGATGGGGAGAGAGGATAATTTCTCCAGCAGTTCCTAATTTAATTTTAGTAAAAGAGGTGATCCTTAACTAAAATTTACAGCAAATCCACGCTGAGTGTTGTGCTTTGGGAGGCATTCTGGACAGACAGAACAGGAGCTCAGCAAATTTCTTGTGGTGAAAACCTGCTTTAAAACTTTCTCTCCCAGGCCCATCTGTGGTTTTTAATTCTGATTGAAGGGAGCTATATAAGAGGGTGGCTTGTTCTCCAGGCGTTTTCCAGTTTGGCTTGTGTATGTAGTGCCTGTCCAGCTGCTTGGGAGAATGGAACTGTGAACAGGAGTAAGGTGAGGTCCATGTGTTACATTGCTAAAATTGCTGGATGCACTGGTGATGTATCTGTCAAGAATGAGACTGGAGCTACCAATTAATCTCATCAGAAATTTAAAACTTCAGTAGGGTTTAACCCTAGGCCTGGGATCAGTGACTGAGGCAGTTTATTTCATGACCCCGTATCTTCCAGTAACTGCTGCCTTTTTATGTGCAATATATTGTCAGAAAGATTTGCTGCTTTTCCTTTTTGATTTTATTTAAATCTGACGGGAGATAGCGTTCAAATGGCAGACTGTCTCAGCCAAGCCATCTGCCTGAGCCCTCAGCAGCGCATTGTGTTCCTGAAAGAAGCATTCTAGTGAAACATCCCAATTCTGAAAAGTTTGAGCTGATTCTACATTAAAAGAAGTGATCCAAAAAGCTGCTGGTGATTTACATGTGAACACTGCCAAGTATTTCTCTGATGAGAGTGCATAACAAAGGAGTGCTCGAGTGGTTGAGTAAGGCTGATTGGAACAATCTGTTGTGGGCTACAGCTCTTTCTGGTACTCCACAATGGTGAGAAGCTACTGTCACTTGTATTTTCAATCTGTATTTTGCTTAGAGGTACGAGATCTTTTGTTGTCAAGTCCCTTGAGCCAGCTGTGGGGGGGAGAGACAATATTTCTTGCTTTAAAATATTCATGGAGCTTGCATGGGCTGGCTTCAGCTGACTTTGTCACCCAGAGTGATTTCTAGAAGACGACAGAGAAGTTGTATTAGATTCGTCTTAATTAGGGCTTGATAGACACATTCTAATTTGACTTCTGCGTCTGAATATGGATCTGCATTGATAATCAACTGCTCTCCTAACCTTGCTTTTTGTTCTCAGCTGTTACTGAGGAATTTGCTCAGGGAATAGCTGGAAAAATGTGTAGTATTTGTTGTGCAGGACTGGTTCATCTGAGGACACTTTTCTGTTGTTCAGGGACAGCAGGTTATTTTCTGGGCTTGTTCTGTGATGAACAGCACGAGCTTTAGGAGACTCGTGTGGGAGTGATTTCTACTTTTTTTTTTTGTGATTTGCTGTTGAAATGAGGCAGGTCATATAAAGCAGCTGCTTATTTTGGAACAAAATCAGCATAACACATTAAAGAACTCATTAATCACTTAGCTCGACCTTCATTTATTATTAAAAAAAACTTATTGCATCTCTTGTACATTCTGAAATGCCAGGGGATCCTAAGACATATGTTGTATATTCAGATCTACAGGTTAAGAGCATCAAATGGAGATATAACAGGGAGTAAGACCAAAAGAGGTTCCTGAGGAAGTACTGGCTCTCCTTTTACTCCTTTTTAAGAGTGGGAGGTAGCTGTAAAAATACCTGCACAAAGAACTGCTCTGAACTCTCCTCCTGTGTAAATTTTTGTCCTGGGATAGTGGCTTCTTCCCTTTGTTCAGTTTTGCCAGGACAAAAGCCTTCACTTTCCTAAAAGTCTTCCAGTACATTAACCAACTTCTGCTTCTCCTCTCCCCTCGAAAAACCCAGTGCTTATTTTACAGCAGGACTTTTTCTGTAGTTAAGCCCCTAGTTCCTTGGGGATGTCTTTCTTATATATCCCCTGTGTAGTCCTAATGGTATGAGAAGAGCTTACTACATAATAATCATGTTAACTTGTTACAGAGTTGGGTTTTTTTGAGAAGTGGAAGTAAATGGATCAACCATAAAACCTAGATTAGTTTTGAGACAGAGGAAAGGGTCAGAAACCTGCTCTGTAATTGTCTAATAATACAATTGTCTATTCCTGCAAGCCAAAATGGGATCATAACCACGGGATCAAGCTTCTATTCAGCTTTTAAGGAGGGTACTCCAGCAGTATTTTCATTTTATTGGGAGGGTACAGTCAGGTTTGTGTGGTCGTTAATATATAGGAGTTCATAAAACTGGCAGCCTTAATTGGATATAAGGGTTAGTAAAGCATGAGGTGAAGCAGAATGAGATCTCTTGGGGTCTGAGTTGTGCCTCCTCTTAAAATACGCATGGCTTGGCACAGTGAGTAGCTGGGGCTGAGAGCAGTGTAGTATTAATTTTGTTTGAATAATGGCATTCATGTGCCTATGCTAATGAGTGTGTTCTGCTGCCCGTCCTGCAGATTGTGGACTGGACTCTGAGCTTATTTCACATCTCTTGTGCTTATTTCACTCCTTAATGGTTTCCTTCTGCAACAGAGCCTGTCTTGATTCCTGGTGATGTAATGGATCAGAACCTGACCTTGCTGCACTGCTTTTCCCACAACTGTTGTGCAGCAATCACACAGCTGTTCACTGATAATTATTTTTTTTTTCCAGTTGGCTTCTTTGGCCTCAACTTCCTAATGTAAGTCATCAGCCACTCTTTGGTAACAGCGTGCAGGCAGTGCAGGTAGTGGTGTTGAGTGCTTTAAGTATTGCTGAGGTCTTTGGGTCTGCTCAAAATGTTGAATGAATATTAAGTTTATTTTTATTGGTGGGGAATTATGTACTTCCTTTGCCCCTCTCTTTTGCTCAGTTTATGACACGCTAAGACAAAAGCAGCATTTAATAAAGGAGTGAGATGTTTCAAGTAGAAATACCTTATAAGCTTTTTTCCCAGAAATGTCATGGATACGTGCTCTGTTACATTCAGCATCAGGGAAGTTGCAGTTCAATGTGTTTTAGGCTTTATTTGTGTTTTTTGGGGGCTTTTTCAAGTATTTTAGATTGACTCATTGTGAAAGTATAATGAGCTGATGAATTAAATCCAAGAAGGGACGGGAGGAGGAATAGAAATTAATACTTTGCAAGCTGGAAATCTCAACTGCAGTGCACCTTAGAACCACTGAAATGCTGGTTAAGTTTTGCTCCTGGAGGTTTTTTAGTTCATTTCCACTTCTGGTTGAACTCCTGCCAGAACTAGATCAGCTGAGTGATTTCTTTGCATCTCTAAATCTGGGAAACAGCCCTGTGGTAGATCCCACAGCCTCATTGAGCAGCCTGCTCACTTTTTTAGTGAAGAAGTTTCTCCTGATACCCAGCATGAAGCTCTTCAGTCACTGTGCCAGTGCCTATCATGTGCTGCTTCTGAGAATTTGACTCCATAAATTTTGTAGCCACCCTTCAGACAGTTGTAGGTGCTTTTTACATTGGCATTAAGCGTCCTCAAAGCCAGACTCCACAAGCCCAGCTCCTCACCATTTCCAGGCAGAGACCATCTGGTCTCTCTGCAGTTTCTCCACGTCCCATTGAAGTGGGGAGTGTAAAATTGTGTTCCCCACAAACCTGCTGGGGCTGCTCATGAAGGGATTGAGCAAGCTGGACCTCAGGATCAGGTGCTGTTCTCTGATCATTATTATTATTATTATTATTACATCATGTTCTGTGGTTTGCTCTCATCTCTGCCTCACCTTGAGTGCAGGAGACCTTGCAGGTTGGAAATTGCTGCTGAGTTATGTGGTTGAGGCTGTGACTTTGTGAGGTGGAAAAAGAGAAGTTTCAAATGTAGAATTTTCATTCTTTCAGAGCACAAAACTCAGAGAGCCCTTTGGAGCTTCCATAGGGAAATGACTTCATTTCATGACTGGGATGCTTGCTGCCACAAGCAGGGGTTCTCGAGTTCCTTTGTACCCATTGGTACAGTCAAAACTATTTCTGATGTTTAGAATAACCAAAATGAAACAAAAATGAAAAAGCCACCGCATTTCCAAACCATCAAAAAACTCCCTGAAAACCCCAGCAAAATCAAACCAACAAAAATCCTTGAAGTCTTCTGTGTGGCAATTGTATATTACGGGTTTTTTTTGCAAACTCACCTGAGTTACAGCTATTGCAGTTTTATATATATTTTATATATATATATCTCAGTGTTTTCACTGTCCAGACGTTTAAAGTCTGGCTGTGAGTCTGCTTCTGCCTGAGATCTGGTCTCAGGTTTCAGTGCTTGTTTTCTTTCTTCTTTCCTTTCCTGTCCCCCCAGCCAGAGTTGAAGGCACAACCTGCCTGATGATTTTAAGCTTAGAAGATGGGAAAGAAGGTTATAGCAGACTATTTTGTAATTCATCACCCTTTCTAAATTTACATGAATGCTGCCTCCATATACTTGGAGAATTGAGGCACTCTGTGCAACTGGAGATGTCAGAAGTAAATATTTTGGTTTCTCTATCTACTACATTGTGGAGCTTTCACAAAAACCAAAAACTCATTCAGCATTTCTTTGAAAAAATGTAGCTCCAAACAGTGCTTGCCCAGGAAAACAGGTATGGGATTATGTTTTAGTCTTACATAACCCTTAAAAACATAATGTCACCACCAAAAATTACTGACCAATAATATAAAAGCAAGCAGCAGAAGAGGACTTTATACCAATTAAAATAGCAGTGCTGGTGATGGTGCAAGTTTCAGTGTAGCCACACTGCTTTTCTTCCAACTTTCATTTATTTTGCTTCTAGGGTTATAAACTTTGGGAGAGAGAGGGGGATGGAGACCGTGGTACTGAAAGTTATTCTGTCTTAACTTGTTCACCTCTTGAACAAAGCTCCTAAATCTTGAGCGTTTGAAGTAATTAGTAAAAATAACTGATAAGAGTTGTAACTTTCTCTCCTGTGGAAATGCTAAGCTTGTGCTGAACCCTTCCTTGAACAGGCTGGATCCCATTAGCCAGCTGTGCCATTCCTGGATGCAGGGTTCCCTCAGAGGAGTGGAAAAAGATGGAAAAAGAATAGAGATTTCTTTTTGCCATGATTAAAAACTCTGGAAAATGTCAGCAGAGATAATGCTGACTAATGAGGTATAGACTGTAAATATTGGTATATCCCAGAAAAAGGTGTCCTCCTGTCTGGAGCAGTGGAACTAAATGGGGTTTGGTGGTAGCAAGAGGGAACTTGCTCCCTACACACAGATTCATGTCTGTCTTGCTCTAATTGAAGCAAACCCCCTGTGAAATTGCTACCCAGAAATGACCTCACCAAGGCTGTTTGCTCAAGCTCTTGGCAATCAGTTTTGAATACTTAATGCAGTAGCCAGAAAGCAGCAAAAAACCCCCCATGTGCTAGAGAATCACTGAGGTGGTGGTGTTGTCCATTACACCAGAATGCTCTGTAATTCCTCTCTGCTTTTAGTTGAAAAAAAATAATTAAAATGGTATTTTAATGTTGCATTTATTAGTTACACCCTGCCATGTGAAATCCAAAGAAATGGCTCTGTGTAGATGCTAAAAATGCCAGAAGTTAACTGTGCTTCAACATTTCATATTAATCTGAGTAGCTGTAGTGGACTACTTAAATACAAACATCGGGGAGGGGGAAATCCTGCACTGCTCTTGTTGCCAGTGAGACTTTGAATTTGGGTAATTTCATGCATGCAGAGGTAGACTTTATTTTTCCTTCATCAGCTAAAATAACAATAAAGCTCAACTTGGTATATTTATTTAATGAAACACAGGATCCCTGCCCTGATGGTTTTAATCAGTCCCCTCGCTATGCGGTAATTAGGGGTTCTCTCCCTTGGTTCTGTTTTTACTTAACTTTCAGAATGTGCAGCCAGTTTAAGTTTCGAGAGATACTTGCAAGTAAATGTTGCCTCATTTACATGTAGATTATCCAGAGGGGACCCTTAAACACGCACTCACGTTACAGAAATGCAGCCCCTTTCAGCACTTTCCTATTCAGGGAGCAGCGTTCTCCAGGAAAATGTTATCTTTTGTCAGGAACTAATTCATTCCACTCGGGGGATGTGACCAGCCCTTTGATTCCTAGCACACACCAGGATTCAGAAGCTGGAGGTGGCTCAGAGCCAGGTTTGCCTGTGTCCCGATGGATGCAGCTCTGCTAATTCAGGAGAGCATCCCTGAAATCAGGTTCAGGCTGTGCATCTGTCACAGGCGAGCCCTGTATTAAACACAGGTCCAGAAATGGGCTTTTTCTGGCCAGACAGAGCCTGACAATGCTTCTCATCTTTGGTTAATAACCAGCTCCCTTCAAGGAACCTGAGAAATGTTGTATTTGTGCCTCTAACTGTGCAGCTGGGTGCCATTTGCTCCTGGCAGCTACGGAATCACTGGAGACGTGAGGAAGTAGAGCAAATAGAGAGCATTTAAAGCTCTCTAAAACAGCTTCCCTGCATAATGTGTGATGTTAAAATACTAGGTGGCAGTTTGGTCCGGTGTAAAAGTTTTATTGGTGTGAGTTTGAGCCAGCCACATTATTCAGGAAGCCACTACTGAGCTCTCAAGTCATCTGAAACGTGTGCTAGTAAAACCCTTTTTATAAAGCAATACAACCCCGTGCAGGCTCCTCGTGTAACTCGTCATCTGTGTCCTGGGATTTAGCTGGTGGGATGTTTGTGCTGCTGGTTTGTGCAGGTACTCTGCTTGTAAATGCAGACAGGAGTGAGCTTCTCCCAGCCCCAGGATTCTGGAGAAACCACCTCTGCATTGTGCTGAAAGCTAGTAATTAAACTTTTCTCATGGCAGAACCGAGCCCTGCTGCTGGTTCATTTCCCTCCCCAGGTACTAGGAGGGAATTTGTAAAGTTTTATCCAGCACACCGTGTACTTACATATTTCTGATCCTACTGTAGTTTTATCTGGTGTCTTCTCTACAAGGACAAATATCCAAAAGCCTTCCCGAAAATGCGACCATTGAAGGGATGACACTGAGACAGTGGACCCGGAGTTCGGGATTGCAGAAGGGGAAGGAAAGTTCTCTTTTATAGCTTTTATCTCAGAATAAATTCATCTGAGAATAGATTAATAGGAGACTAAAGCATTTGAGTTGCAAATACAAGTCAATAGCTGGGGAGATTTGGGGTCAGAGCTGGGACAAATGGTACAGGAGCATTGCTCCCCAGATGTGGATATACACCCAACTGGTTTCAGAGGTCCTGTGCCACAAATCCCCCCTGCTCCCATGCTTGGGAATACTGAGAATTGTGAAATGCCCTCAAAGCAGAAATGCAGTGTTAGGATGAAGGTCTCTTGTGTTCTGAAAGCAGTGGGATCTCTTGTTATTTGTCTAAAAAGCTGTTCAGACTCTGAACTAAATAGATCTTTCCAGGCTTCTTCACTCACTTCTTTGATCTGGTTTGGCACTTTTCTCTTTCATTCTGTTGTAATTTTTTTTTCTTTGCAGCTCAGCTGTTCTTAATCACAGCAGCTCATGAATTTGGGTACATGGCTTAGCTCTGACTTTGAGGGGGTTCATCTTTACGTTTTTATCATAAATAACAAACCCAAGAAACTGGCAATGTGCTTTAAACAGTTTCAATGGGAAAGCTTGTTGGGATGCATTCTGAGAAACCTGTTTCACTGGTACCAGTAACAGTCTATTAACTGCAGCTTAACTTTAAACTTACACTTACTGCCCACAAAAAAACCTCATACACTTAAAGCAAAGATAATTTTCTGTTGTGAAGAAGACATGGATACATAAGTTCAAAATGCAGTTGTGGAAGAGCTGTGAGTGAATACTGTGGTTTGGAAACCAAACAGGAGATGGAGACTGCAAAACAAACTGCTCAGAATTCTTCCTTCATTCTCCTCACCCCCCCCCCCCCCAAAAAAAAACCAGCAAAAAAACCCCACAAAAAACAAAACCAAAACAAAAAAAAAACCAAAAAGGGAAGGATGACCAAGAATGAGAATTATTATGAGCAAACAGCAGGGAACCCAGCACTGAATGGATTTACTGTAATAGCATTGCACTGTAGTTAGTTCTGTACTAACATCCTGTGAAGAGATGTAGGGGAGTGGAGGACTAGAGGTATCCTCTGCTTTCCTGAGGGATCAAATATTATTCCTGCTTTTATATTGTCTGATTGGCCTGGATGCAGTCAAAACATTTGCAGACCTCTCCAGGTTTGTCCACATTATTTCTTTGGATAGAAGCTTGTGAGTGAATAAACGTGACAAGGTTTGAAAAACGGGATCTGCGTTCACTGGTGAGGTGGTTGTGTGGGAAAAGGAAAACCAATCCCTTTGGGGGAAAAAGGAAAAGGAAAGCAGATCCCTTTATGAAAATAAAGACATGTATGGGATAGATTTTTCTTGTATTTTGAGTACCTTTTTATTTTTTCAGCAAGGCCTGACTTTATTTAAGTTGAATATTGACGCTAATTAGTACGGCACCATACCCATTATATTGGTGCGGCACTGAAAACTCAATTAACTGTCCAAGACCACCTTTCAAGTCAGTATTAAAGTTGGGATTGAATTCTGTATATCCTGGCTGGTTTAAGTTTTGAGTTTTTGTGCTCTCCCTGTGTGAAAGTCTAGAGCTTAAGATTCCAGAGGACAAGTTGCACTTGGCACAGCACCAGTTGATGATGGGAATTATTAGCAGTGATTTTATACTGTGAGCATCAAGCCTTCGGTGAAAATAACTGCAAGACCTTACTGCAGCAAAAATCACTGATGTTTGCAATAAATTCCACAACTGCTTTGAACTGCTTGCTCATCTGATGTTTTATCTCCAGCCTGGCAGGCTGGGACAGTCATGAAGAAGAGCAGTGAAAATCTAAGTAGCCAGATAACTCTGGGGATTTCCATTCAGCTCAGCTGTGGCACTCTGTCAGACTGAAAGTCAGTATATCATGATGGAATATTCTAAAGAATACCCTGTGTACACTCAGCCACCTTTGGGTAACATTTCCATGTTGTAGAGGAGCAGAGCCCTGTGAAATCTCAGTACAGAACATGTTGGTGCAGCTCCCAGCAGCAACTTCCACGTATGTGCCTGGTGACAAACACTGGTTCAGCCCTGCAACTTCTGCTTTCTGATAAACCAAGGTGGTTTCCTTCTTGCAAATGATGGGAAGGTCTCTGTCTCTTTCTCTTTCTTTCTCTGAAGGTCAGCCAATCTATTTTTGGATTCAGTTTGCATGGTGCTGGTGATGACTCTGCTGGGTACGTCAGAGGCTGTCATCGTTCTTTTTTAAAATATTCTGCAGCTGAGCAGACTTAGGGCATACCAGGCACATGAGAAAAGCCTCTTTTCCCCTTTCAGCTATATGGAAAAGCTGTGTGGGTTCTCTGGGTGTTTGTGCAGATCCCCAAGTGTAGAGGTGGAGAAGATGACACACAAGAATTTCTGTGCTACTTCTACCTCACACCCTGCTTACAAAACACTGCAAAGCTCAAGCCTTATATAAAAAGCCTATAAAACTTACTATTAGAATAAATAACATGGAATTTTTAAGTACTAAATAAGCTTTATAGCACTTATTAAGGCAGAAGGTATTGCAAGTTTAAGACAAAAAGGAAAATAAGAAATGTATGCAGAAGTGGTTTCTTTAAAATGACACCAAAAAGTGGCAAAGCTGGAAAGAATCCTTGAATCTGAGTTGATATTTTGGTGCTACCTAATGGCCAGAAGTGCTCTTAGTTCAGAACTTCTGCAGAATTCTTTGGGAATTGAAGCAGAGGTGTCCTGAATGTGCTGTGAGGCTGCAGCTGAATTCAGGAGTTTTCAGAACAACCCCAGGACTGCATGAATTTACAGCCCACAAACAGTGGAGGGGGGACACAACACAGCCAAGCATCTGCAGCATCCTATTCCATCCCCAGACAAGAAATGGGATGCTGTCTTCCTGGAATTCCTTTGGATATTGAGAAGTTATCAGAGTGTGGTCTGCTTGAGAATTAGGGAACAAAAGGTTGTGCCATGCTTAGGCCATGGAGTGTTGCCTGTTCATTTTAAGGAATAATTCTGGTTAGAGGTTTTGCAGGGAATTGTGCTGGAGAGAGATGCTCCTGCAGCAGGTTGAGAATGGGAGCTGCCTTCTCCCTTCTTGGATTGAGCCAGCTCTCCGTGCATCACACATGATTGATTACAGAATGCCTTTCCATGCTGAAAGTGAAATCTTAGTCTGTTTCCATTTGGTCCTTCCCAGGAGGAGTTTTTATTTCTTTTACAGCCCTCTCGTAGATGCTGAAGGTGAAGGGGGGATGCATCTGCTGCTGCATTTTTCTTTATGGCAGCTGTATAGAGAATTCATTACTGTCTGTTTTGTAAAACTTCACCAAAAAATAATCAAACCCTCATTGTTTTTATGGCTCCTTTTAGAACTGTAGCTCAATTCAGTGTTACATTAAATAAGAACTGGTTTAGCACAGATAAAAGCAGCTTCTGTCATGAATCAGCTAAGAATATGATTTCTTTTTTTAATTACAGATAGAAAATTCCAAAGGCCTGAGGAAGTTCACTAGCATAACTTAAATATAAAACAAAAAGTTGTGATTTATTGCTTTCAGATCAGGCTCTGACTTTACCAAATAGATCTGGTGTTCATCTGAGCTCCAGTTGTGTATCTGAAATGAGCATCTGGGGCTCCTATCTCTTATCTACAAAGAAACCTGTTTTAAACAATGCCCTTCAGACCAATAAAAATTAGTTACTCAGTAAACTTGGTTATTTAAGGTAAAATCAAGTCCTGCATGGAAATTTAGGCTGGTTCCATAAATGTGTGCCACCATAAATTTATCTGGCTGAGTAAACTTGTAACAACAGTCCTAAATTAGACATAAAGAACAGCTTTTACATAAGTCATGTTAAACCTCTGGAAATGTTACTGATTTATGAGTGGCTGAATTTCCTGGTTTCTAAATTTGTTCTAAAATGTCTCTTCCTCTGGAGAAAAATAATTTTCAGGAGTTGGTCTAGCTGGTTCTGTGTAAGCTGTGGGCTGGATTCATCCTGATGTGCCTTGCAGAGCTGGTCTAACACCTTCTGGTGTTCCTGCCACAAGGCAGGACAGGACTTGAGTGTGGATCTCTCCACCTCCTCCCCAGCCTGCCTGGTTACCTGGGCACCCAGATGTTCTTTCAAGGGAAACGGGAGTTTCCAGTAGAGTTACAGAATTGGGAAAGTGGGAGTGCAGGGAGTCCCTGGAATGGTGTTGGTTTGGAGCTTGATGGGTGAGGACCAAGTGGGGCCATGCCAGCATCCCAGGATGGGGGTGGCACCTGAGATAGGCACTGCATTCCATATCCCTGGGTAGGATTTTGATATTCAGATTTGTAGTTGCATCTTCTGCAAGGCAGCGAGATGTTCATGAAAGTATTTTTCAAGCAGATCCCAGTAAATAATATAAATATCTTAATGAAAGTTAATTGTCCCTTGTGGGGGAAAAGTTTCATTTTCATCACTGCAGATTGAAACCGTGTTGGAGGTGGCTGCTTGCAACAGAGGCCAGCCTTGCTTTTGAGAACTGAGCTCGTCCTTTCCCAGGGAAGGCTCTGGAGTGCAAATCCTGCCCTTCCAGCATGGGTGACAGCTGCATCGAGCTGTTTGTGCTGTTGATGGGTTGGGATCCCAGAGAAAGCAGCCCCTGTGTTTAGGTGCAGCAGGAGAGGACTTGGTAAATAGGATCTCGTCCTCCTGGTGCCTCCAGATCCAGACTGTTGGGGTCTTTTTATTGGTGTCTCCCTGATTAATAATTTCCCTAGGGAAAATTTCTGGTGTGATTTTTTCATTGCCTAGAAATTGAAGTAAAAGAACAGAAAAGTGCAAAAGGCATGATCTGTGCCCTAAGAACAATGATCTGGATCTGTACCTAGTGTGGGAAGGAGCAGAGCTGTTAAAGAAGAGCTCATCATTGCTTCAAAGTGATTTTTCCAAGTGGAAACACTCCTGAAACAGAAACCTGAAGAGTCAGGTGCTGGTGGAAGTAAAACCAGAAAAAAGTGAACAGAACACTTGCACTAAAGCAAGTTAACTGCACCATCCAGTTGGATCCTGCTTTGAAATTCATGAGCTCTGAGCTTTGTTCCTGTAACTTGAACTGGGTTGTATTTTTGGAGGAATATTCACTAAAATGAATGTCGTGGTTGAGAGTTTTTCCAGGTGTTGATTTCAATGCAAAATAAGCAGCAGTAAACATTTGATAAGGCTTTCTTAAAACTGAATAAATGGAGTTGCTCTGTATTTGTCAGGGTTGGTCCCAGAAAGAGAACAGCACCCAGAAGGTTGTCCCCATTTATGCCATGGCTGGATAATAAATGCTGAAGCTTATAGACTGTACATCCTGGAATATAACAACTCTGCAGTTGAGGGGGAAAAAGAGTATGATCTTTCAGAATATTCTTCATGCCAATGAACAAAGAGAGAAGATCAAAGCCAACCAATCAACCCCATTTTTTTGTTTTATTGAATTGATTTCTAAAGGCCCCGTTACTATAGTAACTCCAGGAGGTCTTTTAATGACAAAATTTGTAAAAACGCTTTAATTATTCAGAAGTGCTTGGAGGGGGGGAGGGAACAGTGGCACAAATGCTTTTTGAAAAGATGTAGAAAATTTGCAAACAAAGCTTAACAGACTTCCCACGAAGCACTCCAGGGGCTGACACACCATCAGCACAAACACACTGAGTTCAAGTTCTCAGCAAGCAATCCTCTGTGAGAGGGTTCCCCTTTGGCTAAAGAGACACCAAAAAAATCCCTGTCCAAATCAAGCACTTCCCTCTGCACGGATACAGATGGCAGAGCTTATTCTTTCTCTACCCTAGGTTCAATTACAGTGTATGTGAGTGGAGCCCTCGTGTTATCACGTTAATTAGCAGTTTAGGGAACTGCTCACTCCTGGGAGCCTGGAATTCCAGTGGAATACCAGTGTGTGTTGCAGGTACTGAGCTCTATCAAAGAGGAATCATTTAGCAGTAACGAGCACCTTTCAAATAATAATTGCATTTAAAATAGATGCTGTCATCTTTTATCATCAGGTACATTTCCAGAATGGATTTATACTCCAAACAGACTTATATTTATGGTATCAGAGTAGAATTGGAGACATCACGTGAGCAATTTTGAAATGCCATCTCTTGACTTGAATCCATGCTGAGCTAATGTTTTTGGCAGAGCTGCTGGAGCTGTGGGAGTCACTGACACCCCTCAGGAATGCAGTAGTGAAATTTGGGTTCTGAATCTAATCTCTGAATTTGAGTTTTAGCCCAAACCTAAGTGGCTTTGCCTGTACTAAACCACTCCTCTTGCTTGGCTATGTTGGAAACAGAGTCTGCTTCCCTTGGAACCTCTTGCTTTGCAGTTTTAAAATTTTACTCATTTTTCTGCTTACATGCTCCCTACTTGCCCTCTATATATGAAAACCTGTTTGCTGCTATGGCATGGCCAGGTTTTAGTCCTACATTTCGTATTGCCTGTTCCATTTCTGCAAGACTTGGATCCTATGAAGTAATGGGAGTTGTAGCAATATGGGCCAAGAAGTCTGGATTCTGTTAAATCTACTGTGCAAGTGCAGGGGGGAAAAAGATTAAAAAAAAAAAAACCAAACCATCATGGATTCTTATGATGGTTTGGGTTGGAAGGGGCCTTAAATACCCTCTTGTTCCCAACCCTCTGCCATGGGCAGGGACATCAAGCTGGTCTAGTACAAGACTTTTTTTCCTTCTTGAAGAAACTTGTTAGTGTCCAGTTTTGCAAATAATAGCAATAAGGAATTGCTATGCTGTATAAAGTAATAATGGGTGTGGATACCATTCTGACCCTAGTAATTAGCACTTCTCTCTCAGCCTCTTCATTAACCCCTGGTGGCTGCACTGTGGTTTGAAGTGCATATGTGGTTGTAAGGCATGGCTGGGTTCAAAGCAGGTTTGGTGAGGTTTGTTTCCATCCTTGGAAAGGCATCCCTAATATCTGCTACATGTAAGAAGGCAGGTTTTGAGCAGAAGCATCCCAGGAACTCAGTGGGAGATGAAATTGAACTTTCAAAACTGTCAAACAGCAAGTGCTCTGAAGGTCTGGGAACAACTCCCCTTCAGCAAGTTATTTATGAAAATAAAATGTTTTGTGAGTCTTCCAGAATCTGTTACATTAAATTTGTCCTTGCTCCTAAAACAAACAAGCAAAATGAACTTACTGCTACCGTGGGAGCGTTACTGCTTTTATTCTTTCCTGCTGCTCCAAGGAACATCCTGTACCTGCTGTTTACTGAGCAGGGGTTTATATCAAACAGAACAATAAGAGGTGTTTGTTCACTCTCCTTGGGGTGGTTTCGTGTGAGCTGCATTGCTTGGCCAGAGTGAAAATGCACCACAAGTTTTTGCAAAGGTTCCCCCAAGACTCATGTGTTTACACAGTGTCAGCAGGTTGCAAAATTATTCCCCTGAGATGCTTTCACAAACACCACCCTGGTAGTGGATGCTCTTTCACGTTTTTTCGAACTCTGGGATTATGTAAATCCGAGCAGTTGTGGTTAACAAAGCTTCAGTGTTGGAGAATTCCTGGGAAAGAATTTGTTCCTCCTTAACATCTTGCATTCTGTGTAAGCTGTGAATGGGCTGAGTGTGGAGAAAATGGGAACTTTCTTTACCTGAGGAATAATCTGTGCACGTAAAAGGAATCATACTGTGCTCAGTTCTGGGCCCCTCCATTCAGGAAGGACATGGAGGGGCTGGAGTGAGTCCAGAGAAGGGAATGGAGCTGGCAAAGGGTCCGGAGTGGCTGGGGGGCTCAGCCTGGAGAAAAGGGCACTCAGGGGGGACCTTCTGACTCTGCACAGCTCCCCGCAGGAGGGGACAGGCAGCCAGGCTGGGCTCTGCTCCCAGGGAACAGGACAAGGGGAAAGGGTCTCAAGTTGTACCAAAAAAGGTTTAGTTTAGATATTCTGAAATACATTTTCATGGACTTAATACTTTATTGGCCTGCAGAAGGTTATTTCTCAGTTTGTGAAGTGAGCTAAGGGTACAGAATTTCAGGACCCAGAATGGTGAGAAGCTCTTGTTTATCCTTTGTCTTTAAAAATTGCTTTCGAAATAATTACTTCAAAAAAAAAAAAAGGAAAGAAAACTAAACTGGAGTTTCGGCATGAGGATTGTAATTCGGGTGTTCTTGTGATGCAAAAAAAGATCGAATGTGTTGTATAACATCACAATATATCAAGAAAAGTGGAAAAACACTTTTCTTGAATGATAACTTTTAATGGTTAAAAGTAGCACATCTGTTGTGTCTTAATAGCACAACCTCCTTAAGGTTCAAAACTGCCACAGATGATGAAGTTTCCATTAAAGGATAATAAAGTCTCTCTGTCAATGTGACAAAAGAACTCCCTTATCTCTTTGGAATAAGAATGCTCTTTGAAGAGCGTCATAAAAGGCTGCACTATGAAATAAGTCTGGTGGATGGTTATTTTGAATTTCTATAAAGTGCATCAACCCAAGGGCTAAAGGGATTATCTGGGAAGTGCCAAAATGTGAAAGATGAATGCTTTCCTTCTGTGCAGTGAATGACATCTCTTTAGAAAGCACAGGTATGATTTGTTCTTGTCTCATTGGGAATGGTTCCTTGAAATTAGAGCCTCTCGGATCCAAGGGGTGCAGCTACGGTGGAGCTGATTCAGCCTATCTTGAGCACAGATCTGGAGTGTAAATAAATAATCATAATCCTGATCAGCACGTTTATCACCTCTGCCATTGCAATACCTTCCTTCTTTTAGCTTTCCTTACGCCTTCAGATGAATTACAGTGACCAGGAACAGGCATTTTCCACACATGAATGGGCTTCAGAATTGCTCTCCCTGACCTAAGGAAATGTTTGCAAGTCTGAAATCAGAGGCAGGTTGGATCTGATGAGTCACATTTAATGTTTATACATAACTTTTTATTATTTTATTCATAAACTATTGGAACACTAAGCTTTTACTCAAAGGCAGTGGGAATGAGGCTGAGAGAGCATTTTATTCACTATTTGCCATACACACAAAAATTATTTTTTAAATTTTTAGCTAGCAAAGAAGAAACTTTAATCACATTCCTTGTGTGCCAAAAATGTAAAAGCCCCTTTAAGAATGAACAAATTCGGAAATAATTGCCACAGCACTGTTCCTTTATGATGGATATATCTCTGAAATCAAAAGCAGTGTGAAATTTATTCACCAAAATTAAAGTTATTAAAACCTTTGAATGGTTTTGGTGCTTTTTCATTCATTAAATGCCAGGACTCTGGGGAAAAAAATAAAGAGATGTAGGTGAAAGCTATGAATTCAGATTTCCAAGCCCCTATCATTCCCAATTAGGTTTGGCAAATGGCAGAAGAAAATTAATGATGCCAAATTATCCTTCAGTGCAGTGTGTGATAGCTTAGCTCTTTTAGCTGTTCCAAGGTTGTAAATGATGAAACTGATAACACACTAATGTGATCCTTTCAGGCTTCTCGTTTATATTAATGAGTTTTAGTCTTCTAAGGCAAACTGATAACCACTGATTAATAGCTCAGCAACTTCCAGACTGGCATCAAAGCCTGATCTTTCTTTTTTTTTTTCCTTTTTATTTTCTTAACACTTTGATGGGTCAGGAGTTAAGACAGTTAACAATTAACTCTGAGCTTAATTGAAATCCAGATGTAAAATTTTTGATGGAAGTTAATTTAATTCTGGTCTCTATGCTTATGGCTGATTTCAGTCTGATTTTTTAAAGTAGGTTTGAACTTGCAAATGAAGAGTGTAATTTGTTTCACAATTTCTCAAAAACTTTATTTCTTGACGTGTGCAGTCTATTGAAGAAGGCTTGTTAAACAAATACTGGACAAAGTTATCACGGAAACATCAAATCTAAATTTGCCAGCAAAAGCAATTAAACCCCTCAGAAAATCTCAAAATTAGCAAGAAGAGGGAAACTGCTCAAGTCTTTGAGTTGTTTATAATTTACATGTGACTATATATATATATAATATATGTATATATAAAATATATATATATGAAGAACAGACACCACATTTTCTGGGCACTGTCATGATAGAGACCAGAGTGAGAGTTACAGAAGTCAAATAACCATCACTTGGTTAAGAAAATAGGTTGGAGGGTTTGGAAGAAAAATTACGGAGAGTGACATAACCATCATGGATATAGGATTGACCAAAACTCCTGGAAAGGTGAATGTAAGGCACTGCATTAATGAGAGTTCATATTACTGTGGGCTTTGCTTACACAAATAACTCCATGACACTTCCAAAGATTCCAATTCTGCAGCACGGGTTTTCAAAGCCAAGGAGACAACAATTTAAAGGAGTGTTTGTGTGATTATTGTCACAAATGCTCTGCACTTTCTCTGGCCTGCTTACTAAAAATTACATCAAGCAGCTGAAGTTCTTGCCCTGACATTGATAATCCAGGTCAGCTTCTGCTTTTCAAACAACTGCCTTCATTATTTTCCAGGAGGAATATTGCTCCAGATTTCCAAATAAACCATTCCTCAAAATAAGGAAACCTGATCTGCTGAGAAGTCTTGGCCTAGAGAACAGAAAAAACATTCTTTAATCAGTATTTCTTTAGAATATAGTGCTGTGGACACTTCATCTTGGTGCCTGGAGTTTTAAGGCTGTCCCACAAATTATAGGAACAAGATTTACAAAAAACCAATCCCCTTGAAGAAAGGAGGTTATGGGTGCACGTTTTAGTCATCACTTTAGATCAAAACATCTTGCAATCACTGGATATTCCACACAACATCTGCTGGAAAGATAAATCCATTGTAGTGGAAATGAAATGCATATTTTAAGTTCAGGCAGTTTTGTATTGTGTTGTCGATGATGGAGAGGCAAAATAAATGTGAAAGCCATTTACAAAGGCTGTGTAAAACGTGCCTGTGTGCTAAAGGATGTTGTCCTCTAGAATTAGACCCCAAATCTGACTCTCTTGTCAGATTGACTGGGTTGTTTCTAATCTTAACAGTTCTTTTCATCTTTAGAAACTTGAGTTTGAAAAAGAATTTCAATATTCTGCAGCAGAATTATACCTCTGAACAATGAGCATCTGCTGCCATTTGGGATTCTTTCCTCCCCTGAAAACTGCCTTGAGCTCCCTGGTTCTGAGTGTGCTGCTGTTGGTGTTGCTTGGGGAGTTCATCTTGAGCAGCTTCACCTTTTTGCTCACTTTTGAAGAGGCCAGCCTGAATTTAAAGCACTCCCTAAGCTCAAGCTAGGCAGATTTCTGCTTCACCAGGTGAGTTTCCTGGACAGTGTTAAGTAAAGACCTGCATGGCAGAAATAAGATCATTACAATATGAATTCCTAAATTCCATTTTTCTTCCTCAGAGCTGGTATAAGATTCAAATACCAAAATTAATAATAAAAAAAGACATTAGCAGATGATGGTATAAAAGTTTTAATGCTTATAATTGTCATCCTTTAAAAATTCAAGATATTAACTACAGAAGAAAAGAGCACTAATATAAGAAACTTATTATAAATTACTGGAGCCTTTCAACTAAATCAGAAGGACCCTTCTAGCAGAAAATACATTATAAATTGTTTTGATATTGATGATAATCCTGGAATGTTAAATAGTTCTTATTTACAGGATGAAGGCTTGGTTCTTTTAGCATCTTCAATATTCCAAAATCCTAGCGTGGCTATTTAAAAAATGAGGAGCCTGATTTTTTAAATGCAGATCAAAACAAAAAAAATTACTTTTTGTTAGGTTTTGGTTATTTTCTGGTTTTTGGCCTGCAGTGTTTAAATTGTTGTCCTTACCCGTGAAGAATAAAAATACGGATATTTTGCCTTTTTTGTTGTTGTTCTAAAGAATATTTTCCTGCTCATCTAACACTTGTGTTTGAGCATTGGAGAAAACCCAGATTTGCAAGAGTGGCAACTCCTGACTGTTCTGGAGCCTTGGCTTTGCACTCGAAACTGCTAAGAACTTGTGTAGCCATAATAATAATAATAATAGTAATAATTAGTAATTTGGTAAATCTTGTTTTTCCTGAGTCCATAGCGTGTGGACAAGGTTTCATCAGGAAAGTCTCACAATTGCTTTTTGGATCTGTTGTTCCTCTGTTTATCCAGAGCTTTGTGCCAACCTCTGTCACCACTTACATAAGAAAACTGTTGTAGCAAAACCCTTAACATCTGTTCAGCTTTCTCAAACGGGAGAGAAGAGGAATCAGCCTCATGCACAGCAGGTTTGTAGTTGTCCAGAGATCCTTCAGTGAGTCAGTCAGAGACAATTCAGGGTGCAGGTTTGTGTTAGAGGAGTTCAGCCTGAGTCTGGGCTGCCAGTGAAAGGGGATCCTGTTCTCCCTGGGCCAGCCATGTGCTCGCTCTGTTTGTGTTTGCTCTGGCAGCTCTGACTGTGGGCAAGCTGCATCAGTTTGCTGACTCAATGGAAAACTGGCTTTCCAAACTATAAAAGCATTTTTTTCTATTGGATTGGATTCTGAGGCATAAAACTCTGCAAAGCTGAGAGTGCGAATCTGCTCCTTAAGGGAAAAAGAAAATAGGATTTCACTTTTTGACAGCAGCCAGCATAATGTGATTAAATTCTGATAACACCTAGCTGAAGTTTACAGAATAATTTGTTTCTTTTAAAAACATCATTTGGTACCTCCAGGTGAGATCCTGGTTTCTGTGTTGTTGGATGTGAGCTTCCCCGTGTGGTGATGAAACATTGGAATGGGTGGAATTTGACAGGCAAATACCCCATCCTTTGTATCACTGACTCACCCCTTGCCAATGCATCACCCGCAGCCCTGAGCAGCTGTTACATCATGGGTATTTCCTAGAGAAGGATGAGATAAACATGAAACTTCCCTGCAGCCTTATCAGAGGGTGTGGAACAAGTCCTGAAACACCTTTCTTTGAGTCAGGAGCAGGAGGAAGCTGCAGCCCAGGTCAGGGTTCTGGGTGAGCGCTTCCTCTGGAGCTGGTGACAGACCTAACCAGCAGGAAACTGCCATTTCCAGCATGAAAACAAATGCTCTATCCTCTCATCTCCTGTGGGCTAATCTCATCTTCCTGATTGGTGCTCCATGAAGGAGTAGATGGGCACACATCTTCCTTTTCTCTTAGAAGCTTTATGCAAGATCCCATCTCATTCTGATCCCCTTTCCTTCACTCTGATACACATCAGGAGTAACTCTGTTTGAAGTCAAGGTGTTCATAAAGCAGAATATTCCCCTTTATTCCTGGAAGTAGTCCCTACAGGTAACCTGGGGGGATATGCACTGCAGAATCAAACCTTAAATCGCTGGAAATCAGGATTTTTTTGGACCAGGGTTATGATGGGAATAAATACTATAAAAAGCATATAATAACAAACACAGAACTGTTGCAAAACTCTTTGTATCGCTCTCCCACCCCTCAGCAGGGGAAAGTAGAATAAATAAATAAGTTTTCTGTTTTGAAGAGAGCAATATCCCAGATCTATCCCAGACCTGTGAGCAGACCCAGCCTGGTGCAGCTGCCCTTGGAAGTTCTTACCACTGAGAGGAGTGAAGTCACACTCAGCCTATGTTTTCACATTTTAAGGGAGACTGTTACAGAAATTCACTTTGCTCTGTGCACTGCAGATCAAGGTTCTTTATTACAGTAGCTGCTAAAAAGAACTTTATCAGGTTACTCTGCTTTGTAGCTAGTTCTTGCATCTGTCTCTCTTAAACATTTCCCTGTTTATTGCAGGGACAGTCCAGTCCTGCAGCTGTGTCTGTGGTGGGGTGTCCACAAACAAGAGTTTGCATGGAAAAACTCCCAGTAAATCCTTTCCTACCAGCTCTTCAAAATTTCCTTTGCCAGGCATTCATTTTAACGGGCCTGAGCACATATATTGTGGTAAAAAATGGTTAAAAAAAATCTAAATCATGCTATCAAATATGAGCCAACCACTGGAATTCAAAATGTACAATCCCAGTTTGGTTTATAAAGCATGCAAAAATATCTTATGGCCATGGTGCAAGTCCTTGTGCTTTACCTGCTTTTGTTCGGTTACAGAATCGGGGATAACAATAATAAACAGCTTCTGATGGCTCCAAAATGCACTTTCTGAAGCTGCTTTTTCATGTTAATATAGCTCATTGTTAATATACAAGGAAGAAATGCAAATCTGAAGGCCAAACTCCAGGCTTTTTTAATGAAAATTGAAATTAGTGTCACAACACTGGAAGCAAGAACAGAGGCTGTGCTTTGACACTGGGAAGAGAGCAGGAAATTCAGATGGATAATTCTGAGTGGCCCTTTGTTGGAGGTATTGTTTACAAGTACTGAGTTTTACATTCAGAAAATTACTCTTACTGTGTACAATTAATTTTCCTTAATCTGTTTTTTTCCTTATAGTTACCAGATTTCTTAATTTTCAGTTTGCAGGTGTGTGCTCAATGAAAGGAATAGAGAAAGTGGCAAAGTTGTTTTGATCTCTTTCAGCATAACCTCTGGCCAGAAATTAATGATATTACAGAAAAGGAAGGAAAAAAATGAGGCAAATGTGAAAGCTCTTGGTCTTGTGAGTGGAAGCCCTGCTCCCTGAAGGATAGAGCTATTTCATGTCCCCCTATTCCAGTGGAGCATTACAGCCTATAATGCAGCAATTATTTTGTTGGGTGGGTGTTTCATTACCAACCTGGGCCTTGGAGGTGATGAGAGAAAATTTGTCTTGACCTTCCAGGCAAGCCATAAAAGAGAAATGATGTCTAAATAATAAATGTCCAGGAGAAATGGGGAATGCCTGACAGTGTTGCACTTCGCTTCCATGATATCTGGGCATTGTAGGATAAAAAGCTGGTATGTGGATCATTTCAAAAGATGCAATATTTTCTATTGTTCCCCTGCATTTTTGACCTTCCTTCTCCTGATTCAATCCCTTTCAAATAGAGTTTAATTTTTTTTTCTGCTGAATGTGCATTTCCCTGGTTTGCCCTTCAGAATGGAGCAAACCACGAAAAGAAGATTTTGGAAAAAAAACCCTTTTGATTCCAAAGTGAGGGTGATGAGATCAGGTTTTTATTTGCTGTACTTTGCCATATGTGCAGCGTTTGGGATTGGGAGCCACCCAAGAAGGAATCTTGCCTTCTCCCTTTGATCCTGTGACAGTAGAACCAATAATTGTGTGGAAGAGAACATGCAGGAGTAGCTGTGGTGACACCTGGCCCTGCTCTGTATTGATGGTCTGGGGTAGGAGTGCAGGTTGCTTCTGGTTTGGGATGTTGTGGGGGTTTTTTTCCCCATAGTTTCCCACATTTAAATGTAATAATTTCCAGCACCAGCAGTTGAGGTTGTTGTCATTCTGAAGTTCCAAAACTTGATAATTTTGTTGTGTTGGTCAGTCCCTTGCTGAATATTCATATTGCTTTCTATGCTTTTGCTCTTTCAAACTGTTTTGAATTCCTCTGTGAGGGATCTATGACAAAATTGATTTTAATGAAAAAATAATTGTTCTAGAATAAATAGTCCATTAAACCATCTCATTTTTTAAATCTTTCCTTCTAAACAAGGAGTGTTGCCATGTGCTGCTGTTTTTATTTGATGTTCCTCTGGGTGTAGTGGAGATGGGGATTCTCCTTTGCCAAGCGAATCTAAGGCCCCCCAAAGAACTGCAGATCTGGGCAGATAAATGAACATTATATTGGGGTTTAATGTTCCCGAGAAGCCTTTGTGTAACATTATCCCTCCTCGCAGAGCAGAGGAGGAACTATCTGAGTGATCTGCCTCGTTCACTGGAGTTTTACAACCTCAACAATCCCAGATACCAATCGATAGCTGTGGCCGCTGGAAGGGCTTTTCTGCTCACAGCTCTGATTCTTGCGCAGAATTAATCCTTCAGAGAAATAAATGCCGAGCACCTCCTGTTGCATCCTTAGCTCTGGCAGGCCGTGTGGGGTTTGGGGCCGTGTCTGTGCACACGGAGGGGATGAGGGAGGGTTCGAAGGCGGGAGCTGGGCCCGCTGTGGGGCAGAGCTCCCGGCCGGGCCCTTCAGCTGTGGCAGCTCCGTTGTGCTGTCACTGAGGGCTCGGAGCGCTGCTCCCTCCTGCTCGGATAAGGAGCTGCTTCAGAAACCGCTGATAAGGAGATCAGCAGGGTCTCGCCTCTTTTTGAAGTCAGTTTGTAACTTTAGAGTCCCACTGGGAAAGGAAAATCTGATCTGATACCTCGGCCTCAAAGCGTTGCCTGTGCTAATTCGAGTTTGTAATCCAGGGAAGCACAAATGAAACAGTGTCCAAAAGGCTCTTTTTGACACAGGAGCTCGCTCCTAATATATTCCATTGTGCCTGTTGAGTTTCTGAGGTTCTCCTCCCCCAAACGCACCTGTACTTCTCTTCCTCCTCCATTTCAACCTCAGATTTCCACAGCTGAGAGCCTTCATCAGTGGATTCCCCCAGTACAACTCCAAACACATTTAATTTGTGCAGGCCGAGTGCTCTTCCACTGAACTGACCTCAGTGACCTGCCCTAAATCCTCTTTCTATTCTTGAGACTTGCTCAGGTTCTGTTCTTCCTTCAAGCATCTTTCTTCACCGATTTCTTTCTACCTTCTCACAGCTCCTTTCCACATACCTGCAAACACTCAGAATTGGATTATTGCAGCTTTACCTTAGTTTTTGTCTCTTCCTTGAGGTGTGGCCTGTTGCCCATAAAAAGCCCTTGGTAAATGTTTGTTACAGAACAACTTCTGCCATGTCCCTCTGATGTGTTGTGCCTCTGATTTCACCCATGGCTGGTTCAGTTTTGAACCATAGGCCAGTCATATGCTGTCTGAACCTCGTCATCTTCTTAGGGAGAAAATAGGTGTCTAAACTGATGTAATGAGTATTGGTTTGGAGGTTTCAGATGACTGGGGGTAGTACACAACGCTGAGGGCAGTGGGAGTGTGATAGGTAATTTGTAAAAGCAGAAACTGGATGAGTTGAGAGGACAGAGTGTGACTCATCAGTTCATGTCACTATTATAAACCTAAAAATATCCCCAAGGAGTGGCCCTAGTGTTAATTAAGCTCAGCTGAGAGGTGGTTTTGATCATGAGCTTCCAGTTCTTCTCAGGACTTCCTGGGTACCACGTTGACATCACTGTCAAATATATATTTACATGCATGTACATGCAAAATGATTTACAGTTGTGATCCCTTATCTCATGGCAGATGTGTCTTGCTTTACTGTGCCTCTGAACAGCATCACTGCTGATGTTTTCTCTCTTTTTTACTGCCTGTCAATCCCTTGGTTTTGCCATAAAGTGGTGGTTTAAAAAAATAAGTAAATGTACCAATGTGTACGTTTTGATGATCACATTCGTGTTTGCTGTCAGCAGATAGTTGAGATAAGCAAAAGCACATTCCAAATTGGAAGCTGGAAGGAGCAATCATCATTGCCCTGCAGCACTGTGGTGGCAAAAATGATGATAACAAAGCCATGTGGTTTTCTTAATTTCCTAAAAAGTGAGTCCTGCTCAGTGTAATGGGGCTGCTCAATAGGGGGCCTGTGTAATGTATGTAAAATGAACACAAAGATATTTAAGCTACAAAGTTGTTATTTAATTACTTTTATATAGAGCTTAAGAATCAGTTGCTGGCCCCAAGATTACATGCAGATAGTAGGAAGAAATGCCATAATATCTGTGAACAAAGAACAGTGTGTTAAACTGTCCATCCATACCTGAGAGGGATGCAGGAAACCAGCAGGGACAGAAATGGGAAGAGCAGAGTGAAGATGAGACCCCCAGGTTTCAGCTCTGGGCTGTGGCCACCCGAGTTTTATCTCAGAAATGCAGTGGCAGTAATTCTGAAGAAAGAATTCTCCCTCTTGCCCCCTGCAGACACCTTCAAGTGGCATCTTGACACAGCCCTGCCATCCAAGGTTTGTTCCCAGTGGATGAAAGCAGATAAAAGCCCCGTGCAGGATTGCTGCTATGAGTTAGTCTCACCTGTAAGTCTAAGCAGCACTACACTGGATTTAAGCATCTGTTAAGATTAAGCAGAACAGTGCCCTGACTTTTCCTTCTATCCTTACTAATTTTCTGGGCTTTGTGTGCCTTTTTCTTGGCTGTTGATAAGTGCCCCTCCACTGCATTTGGCTGCTGAAGTGTGGTGTCCCCCCAAAACCCACCCTGGAGCACAAAAAAAAACCAAACCAAAACCGATTCTGTGTGCACAGCTACAGAGGAAGAATCTTTAAGAGAGTGATATGGAGAGCATCCTCTGGGATGCTAAAGATACATGGGACCATTTAGTCTTTGTGGCCCACTAGTTTATAACTGGAGATGGATCCTACCTGGTGTGTTCGCTGGAAAACTTGAGTGATAGCACAATAAAAAGGCCACTTGGTCCTTGAGATGCCAACCAACAAAATTCCTGGATTTCTGTCACATTGCCTGTTACCACTCTGGCAGGTTTGCCTGTCAGGGCTGGTGCTTCCCCTTCAGAGGGGTTAATTTTGTCTCACTTTGTGAACACAAGGGAATCAAACCCAGCCTCTTTATTCTTTTGTTCCCCCTCCATTGCCCATGTTAATTTAATTTGACAGCCTGGCGAATAGGATTTGTCAAATATGGTAACCTTAAGTATCTCAGATATTGAAAACTGTGCTTTAAATTTATATAATCCAGATGTGAGAACCAATAAAAGGCTTGGATGAAATGAAATGTCAGGCTTTGTGGGGAGAGAAAGGGGGAAATACTCTTTGCCACTTATTTTTCCACATGGCATAAAGTGCAGAGCAGGGTCCAGTCAATTATATTAGCTAAGAATAGAGGCAGGTTTTGTCATCTCAGTGCTGGTAGCTAGCAGTAAATCTGATTGATAGCAAAATGCTGAATCTCACAAGACTGGTTAAAGTAAGAACAATTTTAGAGTTTGGGCCATGAAAAGGTAAGTGTTGGGAAGTATTAGGGACGATGAATACAAGGCATTGCTCAAAGAGAGCATTTCTCTTAATACTACTAATAAAAAAGCCAGTTTAATGAATTTAGGTCTGTAGGCATTATCCAGATGGAATACTATCGCACTCACTAATTCTACAAAATATATCCTCAAATTATGCACACAAAACAACTTCAGTTTCCACAATATTTGTTCTCCTGTATGTAGAAAGAGCCTGAAAGATATAGAATAATTATCTTAAACTAATTCTCAACTAAATCTCTTCATTCCCTCTGGTGACCCTCCTTTGGCAGGAGGGAAGAAATAAATACTGAGGGAACACTACAAAGTATTAATCAAATAGGTCATTCCCCAAAAGTGCAATTTAATTTTAGCTCAAAATGGGTATTCATCAAATTCTGAGCACTGGCCTAATGAGTAGGATTAACATTTGGAAAGTTTAAAACATTTCCATTTTAGACTTAAAAAGCAAAGATTTTAATGTCAATATTAATTAAAATTTTAAATTTGCCTGCATTTAATATGAAAGTTGAAGAAACTTTCTGTCAAAACAAACCAGTTTTTCATGTTGTAAAGCAATTTGATAGGAAGCCTGAAGTTGTATGCATAGCTCAATAAGTAAATTGATAGAGTTAGACTTATTTCCATTGTCTCCCTTATGCATTCAGGGTTCAAAAATAGTAATGAACTAAACCACCACCCTCAATTCCACTCTCAGGCAAAACCACCCTTAATTTTTAAATAAAATTAGATCTGAATCAAGTCCATCTGTGATTTTGATCACCTAAAAGCAAAACAGGCAGGAGAAGATTTTGCAAATCCAACCCAACCACTGGCTCTGTGTGTGTGTGAATAATGATTTGCTTCATCATAAGCTGCAGGAAAAAAGCACAAAGGCTTATCAGGAAAAGAAAGGGTAGGATGAAAATGCATGTGTTGGTATTTTTCTTACTGCTGAGACACAAACCTAATAGGCCATGATATTGAAAGAGCTTTTTTGGGCTGATGGAGAGGCAAAACTTTTATCAGAGTTGTTGGAATGCAAATTTGGAGCACAGTCAGCTGTTTCTGCTGGTGTCTCCAGGTATCCCAGCCTCTCCAGGCCATGCTTGGGGTACAAACCAGCTTTTAGAGTTTCAGGCTGATGTTATGACTAAAAGAGCAAAATTTGAGCAAATAGAACTTCACAGCCCTGGATATTTTCCAAGAGAAGTGTCCTGTTAGGATTGCCTGGTGCCATAGGTGTATTTGAGAGGAAAATGCTCCCAAAGTTGTTCTATCCCAAGTTTTGTAGAGGTTGTCACAGAAGTTTTTGCATCAATGGCAGCTTATTCAGATGGAGACAACACTAATGAAAGATGTCAGTGGGGGCAGATCCATGTTGAAAAATTCCATGATTTTGGAGTTTTTTTTAAACAATTCAGTATCTGTCTTGGATCCTGGCTCTTTGAAACCTCAGTGTAACCATGCACAAAGACCTAAGCAGTAGAAGTGCCATTTCAAAAAGTGAGTCCCATGCAGCTGAGCATATGATCTCCCCTCTTGGGTTCCTTTGATTCATTCATTGGCTCTGCAATCATCCTTTCTGCTGGGCTCCCATAAATCACATGCTTGCCAGAGTGGAGAGGGTTATTTGGAAGGATGGAAGAGCCATTAAGTAGGAATGAGAGCACGTGTAAAATGCTCACCCCGGTGGAGCTGGGGGGAGAATGAGCCCTGGCCTCTGTAGGTGTGGAGCGGAAAGCCCAGCAAAACCTCAGCCATTTCCCCTCTTTTTGGATAAAGTAATAAACACCAGGCTGGGCTGCTCCCAGGAGGGACATCCTGCAGCTTCCAAAACTGGGAATTGCTCTCTCCCGTCACGCTCGGCCGTGGATTTGTATGTTTTCCCTCGAAATTACAACATGGTTTTAATCTAAACAGACATCGGCTCTCCACGCCAAGCACATCAGATCTGTGCTGCAGGGATCACAGGATGGAAGGAGCACGGCTCATGGAATGATAGTGCAGGGAAGAGGAGGGGCACTGGAGGAAAGGACTGAGCAGGGAATGGACCCCTGAAGGAAAGCAAGTATGAGAGGTTAATGAATAGAGGTATTGTATTTGAGTTTATGAAGCAGAGTCCCCAGGGAAAGGTTAGGTTCCAGGAGAAATGAAATCTCCCCTCCAAAGTTCTTCCCTGTTTGGGTACAGGCCTAGTGATTACCTGGGAGGAAGCAGAATTGAATATATTTATCACTTATGCTCTAATTTACATGTCTCTACTAGTGTCTTGGTTTTGCCTGGGTTGGAAATGCTGTGTCATCAGGAGAGTCTGCCTTTCTGGGAGCTGTTTTCTTGTAGGATCTCTCAAGCACCTCCTCCCATTTATTTTCTTTATTTTCTTACAGCTTTCTATGCGTAGTGCTGGAGGAAGGTCCAGACTTTTTCCACAGTCCGTGCAAAACTGTTCAGAGAACAGAGTCAGCTCTGTGTGAGTCTCACATTTTGGTGTCTCTCCACCTTCAGAGGAGTTTTGGAAAGGAGTGTGACTGGAGAAGAGCTGGCTTTAGAAGCCTTAAATCTTATGTGAGCTCCCAAATTTGTACAGGCAGGGGATGTGAAGTGCACATATGCCTTATGGACTGCTTTAGGTTATTCAAATACTGAATTTGAATAAAATTAGTTATCAAGCATGTAGATACACTCATCTGTTTAGCAGATCAAAGGTATATTAAACCAGAATCATCTGCAGCTGCCACTAACGTGGTGAGACAGACTGTGATATTTGTATTGTTTTTAGAAAGTTCTGCCAAACTTTTTGGAAAAAAGACAGATTACAGAAGTAGTCATGGCCCAGAAAAAACCCAGGCACGAAAAGGAGCCGTTCTTGGAGCGTGAGTGAGAGCGCAAAGGAAACAAGCGGCTTGTAGAAGGTGTAGAAATGGCTTTAAAAAACAAAAATCAAGCTGAAACACGTTCTCTTTAGTCTCTGGTCTCAGTCTACAGCTGCTCCTTCTCCAGCCAGGCATGCAGCAGTTTCCTTGCAGCACTCCCTGAGGACTTGGCATTGCTCGGTCTGTCAAGACCAACAACAACACAGCACTGCTGAAATGTATGAAGCACAAGTTGAATGGTGCCAACACTTCATAATGTTACAGGGTTTTCCCTCCCCAAATAGAAGGATCCTGCACTGAACTGCTTTATGTTCACTCCTCTTTACAAATCTACACCTCTGACTTGCAGTTTTGGAGAGGCATTTGTGGCTTTTCGGAGGTGTGGCGCGTTCTCTTGTGCTTTGATGTTCTGGGTTTTGACATTTGGCTTCAAAGCTGGAGTGGATTGGGCTCTGGAGGGTTGGAGGTTCAGACTCCAGTTTCAGATGGATGAGAATGAGGGAGGCAAGGCAAGTATCAAAACAGAACCCTGGGAAGCACAATGGTACTCAGCAGCAGAGGCAATACAATAATGCATGACCAGAGTGCCAGAAGCAGAATTACAGGACAACTGGGGCTAAATTCATGTCTTTCTGAAAGTTTTTTCTTCTGGAACTCCTTCAGTCTCTTTTACGGACCAATGGCAATGGTCTAAAGTCAAAGACTAATGGTGAAATGCTGAATTTCAGGCACTGTTTTCATGCTGGCTCTCCCTTTGTGGCCAGAGGTAAAATGTTTTGTTGTTTCTAATGTGTAGAACAGGTCAGACACTTCCCCTCTCAGAGAGACATGTGGGAATTAGCTTCCACTTCCAAAGTATTTTAATGTGCTGTAGTCCTTCATGGTCCAGAATGGGCTTTAACCATGGAGATCTCTGCCTGTGGCTCAGCACAGACCACACCTACCACATTGCTGTGAGCTTTATGTGTTTGAGTCATCAGAAAAAAGCTCACAAATTGGCAGGAGCTCACAGGGGAGCAACCCAAACAACTCAGGGACTGGCTGGAGGGGTTAAATTAATAGCACAAGATTAAAAGAGATAAATACAGGTAGTTTGGTGAAAGCTGTTCCCCTGGAGTTAATTACGCCGTATTACTTGAAAGATGTAAATGGTGAAGGATTTGCTTAGTGCACTCTGGAGAGGCAATTGGCAGAGGAAAGAGGATGCAAAAGGGAACTTCAAGTTGAATACCAAAGGATTTCCTGACAGTGGATGTCTTGCTCTGTCAAGCAGACTTGCAGGAAAGCGCTGAAAGCCCCACTGTTGGAAACATAAAAGTCTCCTCAACAGAAGAGAAATCCTGAGCTGAGATGAAACCCAGCGAGTTTTGTCCCAATTACTGTAATTTGAGAGATGATTGATAGAGCAGTAATGCCCCCGAGCTCAAATCAGAGAGATGCTGTAGGAGTTCACAAACAAGCTTTCCCCCTCTGTCAAATCTGTAGAGTAATCTGGATCTAGACTGACTCAGAAGTCAGTCCTGAAGGGCCAAAGCCCAGATATTCCTCCCTTTTCTGTTCCTGTCTTCATTGGCGTACCCAAGAGTGGAATATGCCTCCTTAATTCATTCTCCATGTATGGACTACAGTACACAAACCCAAAAATGCTGTACCAGGCTTCCAAGGTCCTTCTGGTCTGTAATTGAAAGAAAAGCTACCTGAAGCTTCAGAAACTACAGAGAAAAACTAATATTCCTGGAGGTTTTCTATTTCAGTTAACTTCCCAGTTAATTCTGAACAGCTTTCCCCCTTCTTAAATATTTTTGTTTCTCTCAGATTCCAGGTGTTCCTATGCTGCAGCACACAGCAGAGTTGACCTGAATATTTGAGGAAGGACAGCTGGGTTGCCCTGGAGTTCCTCACAGGCAGATTTATCCTGGAGCCCTAGCAGGGTGTATTAACCCATATTTAGTGCTGTGCTATTGCAATTACTGCACTCCCAGTGATTAACTTGTTTAGACTTATCATGAGCATCTCTGCAGTGCTCAGCAGTCAGCTGAGCCTTTTTTCTAGAAAACAGTATCAGCAAAAAAAATCAGTATTTCTGCCAGCTAAATAATCTGCAGTCCTAAAATCAGACTGCTCTGGGCACTTTATTTAGACCAGGCAAATCCTGAGCTCTGTTCTGTACAGTAAGGAAGAAGTCAACCTAAACACTCATGGCTTTTAACTTGCCACACACTGGGTTTGATCTGAAAGCTGGATCAAATTGTCCTTTGTAAACAAAACAGCACATTGGAAACCACATGTGAGAAATGACAGCTATGAAGCTGTAATCTTATTGCATGGGAAATACCGAAGTGAGTTGTTTAACTAGGAGCATTTAAATTTCTGGAGGTAAAACAAGTCTGAAGGGTCAACACAAATCATTATTTTTTTTCACATCTGTAATAAGCACATGAGATCTGCCAAGCTCCATTCCCTATGCTGATGAACCTTCCAGGGTTTTGTTCCCAACCTGTAATAGTCCAGGAATGGAATTTCAGTTCCTTTCCCTTTCCTTGTCAGCATTTCATGGCTTATCTAACAGCTTTCTGCCAGACCAAGCCTCAGCCATGGCAGAGCAACTCTTAACATTGTGGTCATGATTTGTGGTTAGCAGGACATTGTATTTACAACATGAAACTTCAGAGCATCTCAGATGGAGAGTCTAAAATCCAGGGAGATGTGGGTGTGGGATTACAACCTTTTCAGGTCATTTTCTTAGGTTACTTCTGTTTTGGGGCATTAACTTGGAGATGACTGGGTTTTCAGGAAGCAGTCCTGATGGAATGAAAACAGTGAGATTTAGTATTGTTGAAACTCCAAGAATTCCCTGCTGTTCCTGTGCTGGGTAACTCAACACAGGAACACGTTCAGCAACATTTTTATCATTTTAAGTGCTGCCAAGCACTTCACTAAATGTGGGAAAACTCGTGAGCTGGAGCTGAGTGTATTTGCTCTGTTCTTTCAAAACAGAAATACGCATGCCATGAAAAAGCTCCCGGAGTACTGATGTGATTCTGGTTAACTTAAGAACCAAAAACTGAAAATTTGAAAAGCCTGCCGTATTGTTGAGTTTGTTCAACTCGCTGCTTCCCAGGGGAAAGTCTGGTGTGCAGATTAAAGCCAAGGTGACAATTCTATTCCCAGGCCCAATTCTGGAAGTGGGAGCAGAGTGCCTGACTTATCCAGGCTGTTCCAGCCTTCCTTATCCTCTCCCTGCCGCCTGCCCATCGGCGTCTGCGCCCTGCAGCCGTCACTGACACTGCTCCACAGAGAAATGCCGTGATAAGGACGGGTGGCTTGGCTGTGCCTTGGGTTCTGTGTTGTGACTCGATGATAACATAAATGGAATTGGCTGAGTAAGTGCTCTGTGGGCGAGGTGCCAGCTCAGCCGGGGGTTTGTGCTGTGATATTTGCATTGAGGCTGGGACAGGAGCCCCTCTCACCGTGGGCACCAAAGCTTCCCATCGGCTCCCAGCTCCCAGGGGATGGATGTGTACAAATACAAACACACAGGGCTGGCTGTGCCCTCTGCTGCCTGGGGGCACTGGGGTTTTTCCCTCTGTGCAGTGATGACAGTTGGAATGGGCTCTTCACAGATGGAATTCCCTGCCTGGGTACACAGTTCACCACACTTTCTTCTCCTTTGCCTCCTAGCTTCTCTACGTCCCTTGGCTTGGGGTAGTCAGTGGCTCTTTCCTCTACTTGCTCCCTTACCTTCTGCCCTCTTCACCTCTCTGGCAGAAGAAGCAGGAAGACTTTTTCTGTTGTGTTTTGGACATTGGCAAACCCGGTGCTAGCATTGTCCCTTTCTGTGTACTGCTTCTGTGTATTGTTCCCCATTCCTCAGAAATTCTGGTCGGAAATGCTGCTCTGCTTCAGATACAGGGCTCAGCCTCCCAGTGATCATCCCAACCAAACACAGGACAACCTGCAATAGTTACTGTGCTGATGTTGTCATTAGGAGCTGGACTTTGATGATCCTCATGGGTCCCTTCCAACCCGGGATATTCTAAGGGATAACTCCCTCTGATCCATATGAGTGCTCCATGGGTGTGACTTACCAAAATCTGAGTTGCTTCATTGTTCAGTCACTATTTTTGTTCAGGGACAGGTATACATAGTGAGGGCCATTTTAATTATTTATTGCTTCAGCTGATTAGAAGTTCCTTGGCCTTAACTAAAAATCTCATATAGAGGGAAAAAGTGTGTGTGTGTATATGTAGCTAGAAAGACAAGAGCAGTCTTTTTAGGTATCCAGTTTTGTTGAACAGAAATATTTTATTCCCATTTTCCCCCCTCCTCTGTCAAATATGGAGCTTCAGCAAGCTGACTCTAACTACTAACATATGTCTGGGGGTGGGGAAAGTAATGCAGGAAGGAATACTCCGAGGAGTACAGTAGCATTTCTATATTCAGCAAGTTAGTCATCAGCTCCTTCAGTTGTAACACAAAAAATAAAATGAATGGTCTGTAAAGGAGCTGTAAATCTGGGAGAGCAAAGCTTATGCTGTTCCTGCAGTGATCACATAGCAGATCATAACTGTACCTACTGCTTTCCCTGTGAGGAGGAGCTCAAAGCACTTCAGTACTTTGAAGTAACAGAGATGTTTATTGCCTCTACTTCACAAATGAAAACATGAAGTGCCAGACAAAGACAGAGCCAGATCCTGAATTTCTTGCTTCTCAAGGGCCACTTACTGTTTTCAGTGTGAGGTGCTGCATGGAAGGAGTTTTGACAATTCAGCAAGTTGTGATGGAGTGGGAGATGAAACCATGTCTGAGGTGGGGGGAAGACCAAGATCTCTTACTTCTTAATCTGTTCTTTGAACCTTGGGATCATCTTAACTTTTGTCTTCCAAGTCAAGCTCCACCAGCAGCACTAACAGCTCTAACCTGAACAGGATCTGTCCTTGCCTGAACTTTCTGAAATCTCTCCTTTGAACCTGCCCCAGTGGTGATCCCTTTGAGCCAGAGTTTTTGCTTTAGTTTGGCCTTTCACTGTACAAATCATGACCTGGGGGTTGTTTCACCACCTCGTTTTCTCACCTCTGCCTTTGAGCACTTGAGAATGTACAGTGTCCCAAAATAGATACTTCCCCCCTCTATTTTAAATGACACACATCCCTATACCTGGAAATGTTCAGGACCAGGCTGGATTGGCGTCTGAGTAGCCTGGTGTAGTGGAAGGTGTCCCTGCCCAAGGCAGGGGATGGAACTGTGGCAGTACTTAAGATTCCTTCCAAGTTAAACCACTCTAGAATTCTGTGACTCTATGATATAAGTCTATTTACTTTTAGTCCTTAGGGATCAACAAGTTGTGATTTAATTCCTGTCTCCTGAGTATTTCTTGGTTAGGCAGGTAGCTGGAGAAAGAAAAGCTAATAGTTGTCCTTTAAATCAAATTACTTTAATGTATGCTGTGTGTGAGGTCAGCATCTCCATTAATTTTTGGTCTCAAATATGAATTGCCCATAAAACCTCTATGACTTACTGGGAGTAAGCCAAGAGAAAGGAGAGCTGTGAGGAGTAGAAGCACATCTTCCCCATAATTGCAATCACATTTGAGTCTGCTGTTGCTGCAGATTTAACCTAAAGCTTCTGTGCATTCCTTCACTATTATCACCTGGGATTCGGCACTGGGCTGAGGCTTTTGCTTCAAGTCTCATCTTGAACACACGCTCTGCCTTTTTTCTTTTTCTTTTTTTTCCCTTCCCTTTGTGTTTGCTCAGACTCAAAACTCTGGTTACAAATCTCAGTGGAGGAGTCCTTTGAGCCCCGCCAGTTGTTTCTGGAAGCTAATTATTGTGTGCTAGTAAATGAACCAGTAGAAAGAATGTTAAATATATCAGACTTGCAGCAACAAGTCTCCTGTCAAAAGGCAAAACACTCACCTCTCCCTAGCAGATGAGATAGCAGCAGTTGCAGCCACCAGCTGGTAGGAAGGTGAGACACAGAATAAACCAGGAACAGAATTGTGATATTATACAATGAGCTGCTTCATGTAGAAAAGAAACTTTCTGAAAAGTGGAGCCCAAGAGTGTTTCCTGTAGCACACACATGGCTGTGTGCTGCTGGCAGTGTAGGGAAAGCCTCTTTTATTTCCTCTCTTCCTTTCCAGACTCACTAAATGCTGCAGTGAAACAGGAATTTGAATGCTGACTCAGAGAATGTACCCCATCCTGGTTGGTTTGATTCCTGCTTTTCCAGCTATAGCAGGATTTCTCCAAATGAAGTTTCAGGCTCTGAAATGCATTCACTTGCCCAGAGGGGAATAATGAAATCCAGAACACAGCAATTCAAACCATTCCTGATTCCAAACCAATCCCCTGAGTCACTTAGTTGAGGGGACACCATTTAGGAGTGAGCTCAGTTCAAAACGAACCTGCAGTTCATTATCAGTTTGGGCTGGTTTAATCTTGCAGCCCTTTTATTATTATTATTATTCCTTTTGGAGGCTGTCTGAGGTGAAGGCTGGATCTCCCACTGCAGAAAGTGCCTCGTGTCAGTGCTGTGCAGCACAGCCTGCTCATGTTTGTCTGACAGAGTCCAGGAACTTTGCAATCCAAAGAGGAAGCTCATGCTGAAAGAGTCAAAGAGTTTGCCACGAGTCTGAGCTGCTTGTGCCTTTGCTGGTTTTACCCATAAAATACACGTGATCAACTCTGAAGTTCTGCATTAAAAAAAATTAAATAGACCCTTTTCCCCCTGTTTTTCCTGTGTCTGTACCACATCAGGGGAGGGGGTCAGTGTTCCAGCACACTGTGCCAAGGTAGCAGATGCTGAGGCAGTATCAGGTGTCTCCAAAGTTGTCTCCTCTCACAGAGTCTGGTCCTGGAAGAGCAGAATTGGGAATCGATCTCAGGTGTCGACGGCTGTGCTGCATAATTAATTATAACTTTATATGGCTCAGAGAGAAACAGTAATGCTGGCTCTGGGTGCTAATGGTAATAAATGGATCTGGTTACCAAGGATCTCTGTCACAGTTTAGGGGTTTTTTTAATCTTTCCACTGGTTTATCATTTCATCCAGACGTTACCATTAATTAATTATGTTGTAATTAATCCTTGTTGCTGTTCATATCTGTTCCATCTGAATGAATTTGTCTTAGCCAGTTGACTAAGGACAAAGGCATTTTTGAACTCCTGTCAGTGCAGAAAGTGACCCCATGTAAACTGTACTTTTAATCCTGTGGGTATCAGTCACTTCAGCTCCTCTAAAGTACATCTATTTTTGTTTTGTGGTAATACGTCTTTACACACAGGCTGTGAATTTCTTTTCAGTGCGTGCCTTATGCAGCCTGTCCTGTGAATCCAGAGGTTGGGAGCTGCTGTGGTATTTGGGTTAGGTTGGCTCTCTCTGCTAGGATCTCTCTCCCTCTGCAGGCAGTGAAACATCCTCTAGATTCACTCCATGCTCTTCTTGAACTGGGACAGCAGCTAAAATGCAAAACTATTTCCCTTACAAGCTACACCTCGGCACGTTTTCCAGGTGTAACCTAAGGATGTCATTTAATCCTGACACTCTCTATCTGCACAGTAACCATGACAGCTCCAGTGAGTTTTATTTTCAATACACAGGAGAGGTGTATGTATTATTCAAGATGCAAAATGTAACACAGTGAACAGGTATTTGTGTTTTCATTCAGGCCAGTTATTTGACTCTCAAAAAACTCAGCAAGTAGTAGGTTGGGTTTTCCTCCCTCCTGCTGATTACACTTTATCCTCTTTCCTCATACCCTTCTTATCTATTCTTAATTCTCTATAGAAATGCTTCACTGAACATGTCAGATGTTTAATATTCTGGTGTTCCCTGCATGGGCTCAGGCATTTTAAGCAGTTGCTTTAGAAGATCTATAAAGTGATTTACTAAATATGAATAATCTTATCTTAAATTGGTCTGCTTTAGAAAGAAAAGAAGAAACGGGAATTGTTGAGAAAAGGTCTTGGTTAAAATGTAAGCATGAAGCAAAATTGCTTCTGAGGATATCTGAGTTTTGATTGTTTCTAGTGCAAATGCTGCACAGTCAAATTTTGATCTGATTTAAACCCTTGGCAGGCCTTTGATGTCAGTGAGGTTATGCAAGGCTGGCTTTGCAAGCCTCTCACCATTTCCTCCCACGAATCCAGCCCAGACTCTCAGTCTCTGCAGGACGAGCAGATGGTTTACTGGGAAATCCACTTGGTTTCACCAAGGTTTTCCCAAGTTTTCATGTGTGAGTGAGGCAGAAATGAGCACAGGCCACCAAAAGCAAGTCTGATGGATTATCCTGGCAATACCTGTCCTTGGAGCATAGCACTGGCTGAATGCCCAGTGGATGAAGGATCCTGTTGCTGAGCTGGGAGGTGGGGGATTCTCCTGGTGTTGAGAGGAAAGGTTGCACTTTCAACCTTCACTCACCTTGGTTTTGTCTGGCCAGTGACAATTCCCGAATTGCCTGGCACACTCTCACTCTTGTTTCTTTAAGGTAAGAGATCTGGAGGCTGCTGGAGCTTTAATAACCATGTTTGCAGATACTGGCGTGGCCTGCATAGCTCAGCTCTTGCCTGGGCTTTTTTGTAAAGCCTTTCATCTGCCAGAGCTGAGTCTCAGTCTCCTCTTGCTCACACTGATTGTTGGCACATCAGTTGTGCAAGTCCCTGGCGTCACAGCATCCAGAGGAGAAATCCCTGGTGCCTTTGTTACACATGGGAGTCTCCTCAGCGTTGGCTGCCTGGCAATTAATAAGGTTATTTAAATACGTCCATGGTTCCATTTGGGATAGTTTAGGCAGAACGTTTAATAGTCCAGTGTGCTCCATTGTTACAGAAGAAATGTGAAGGAGTAGATGTGGCACTTCATTAAGTGGTTCATTGGGCACAGGGGTTTTTCAACTTAATGATCTTGGGAGGTCTTTTTCAGCCCTAATGATACTGTGATTCTCTTTATGTGATGAGCTATCATGCACTCAAAGCAGAACCAGCCCATCATGAGCCTTCTCCCAAATCCAAAGCTCACCTCTGGGCACTGTTTCTATATATTAAGACTCACAGCACAAGGCACTGAGTTTTCTGTCTGAAAGAGCTTTCTGTCTGAGATGTACCCTGCTAAACAGCTGTGACAGCCATGGGAGAAGAAATAAATAAAAAAAGGTGGATGGAGATGGCCTAAGGAGAGAGGAAGGGGGCTGCATGTACAGAGAATTGTGGAATTATGTTTTTTCAGTTCAGCAGAATCGATTGCTCTCAATAGAAGTTGGTCCTGCGTGTTCCCTGAGAGCCATGGCAGGTGTGTGTCCCTCAGCCTGGGCAATGTTTGTCCTGACAGAGTGTGGTCAGTCCAGTGGATCCAACTCCAGTTTGTCCCACAGCCTCTCTTAGGGAAAGGGTGAAGAGCATAATTTGGGGTTTGTTTGCTTTTGTAGCCTTCTGGATCTGCCTTTTCCTGTAGGTCTCCCATGACTGTTGAATGTGAAATAAGAGATCCCGGGGGGCTGTGATCACACTGGCCTTACAGTGGGGGCTAACAGAGCTGGAGTGTGTACCTGGTTTTGCTTGGAAAAAGAAGTGGAGCGTGTTTTTAAGGAGCATATTTCCTTCCTACCTTCCCTTGGAGCACACAGATGTTATTTCAAGAGAAACTGCAGCTACACAGATTTGTAGAAATGGTAGATGATGCTGTTTCCTTCTCAGTCTCACGCATGTGTACATCTGTACAGCCTTGTAACTCAGAAGGGCTCTGTTAACTCAAAAGTTCTTATCATTTCCACCATGAGATTTATTTTCTGGGCCTTACTGGAAACGTTACCAGAGAAAACTTGGAGCTAGTGATCCATCTCTGTTGTGTTTTACTGTCTGTTTTTTATTATGCCTGTGGTTTTCACTGGATTTGCCTCAGCTGTGATTTATTTTGGTCTCCTGCTCTGGCATTTGCTGGGTAAGCTTGTGTATTCTTTGCATTTTGTTGTGTTACTACTTTGCTCTTCTCTGAATTGTTATTTTTAGGTGACATTCAGGCTTTTGTCTTTCTCCTGAGTACCAGGTTTTCCGGATCCTGGTCAGAGATGGATTCCAGGTTGTCTCAGCACCTCCTGCTTGACTCGGGAGTTCTTGCTGCCTTTTTTACTGAAAAACAGCTGGAAAACTATTTGAGTAATAGGTAGGTAATTTTAGTCAGGGTATTCAGCTGTTTAATGTAGTAAATAACAGTTAGGTGGTGCTCAAAAGTATCTATCTTTTTTATTTAATTCATTATTACAAAGTTCTGAGGCAAGTCTTCAACAGAGAGGGATGTTGGGGTGGAGTAGGAGTTTTCTCTGTAGTTGTGAGGTTCTTCTGTTTGGAGGACAGATAAAGTGTGACCACCATTCCAGAGCCCAGGCTCTCACTTTTTTTTTGCTGTTCAGTCTTTTGGGGGCTTTTCCAGCTCTCAGTCCATGAGCTCAGGGCTGCTGCCTACACAACCTGTAGCCCAACAGTGTGTGCATTGTTTGGGCAGGAACCTCTGATTACCATATGATTCACAGTCCTGCTGTGCCACCAGCTTGTGTCATACGTGTCCTGCTCCCACACCCACAGCACTCTCAGAAATCCTCTGCTCTGCTTGTATTTATTTTGTTTCTTTTGTAATAAAAAAGAGTGGCTGGAAACCTCAGTTGTGGAAAGCAAGTGTGGTCAGCTCTGACAAGGTTTTTTTGGCTTTCCTTTCGCTTTTCCTCCATGTGTGTTTACACACAGAGCACAGCCTTGTCTTTCCTCCCCAAGCCAGGATCCAATTACACTCTATCCCTGTGCTGTTCCCGCTTTTCCTCAGCTGCTAAACTAAATCTAGTTGTTCATACAAGCCTCCTGCAGGTTCTGCACCTTCCTGCAGCCTTCCCTGCACACCCTGTGTGTGCCAGCTTCAAAAGCCACCAGGCTGCTGCTGATGTGACATTAGTGACTTAATCCTGGCTGCTCATTTTCACATCCCCTGCTCCTCACATCTCCAAGCTTAACAGTTTTATCCTCAGCCATTCCCATGCAGCAGGGAAGGGTGATTTCTCACAGGAATTCAACATGAAGGTTGCCTGCCACAGCCTCTTATCCTGGGATGGTGCCCGTGTGTATCCCTGTGGGGATGGGATCCTGCTCCTTGTCCTCAGTCAGCCCCCTGGGATTCAGCAGGGGAGGTTCCAGATGGAGCCATGGCCCTGGGGGTGCCACTGCACTGGATGTTCTTCCTGGAGATGCTCTGGACATGGACAATATTCCTTACCCAAGGGGACAGGAACTTCTGTGCCTGATTGCTGGTTACACTGTGCCATATCCCACTGGGTACCAGTGAAGGGATCCAGATCCAGGCATCAGGATATTCAGGATAGAGCTAAAACACAGATAATTCTGGTGGCCCAATGTGGATTCCCATCGGAATTTTATTGTTTCCAGTGAAACCCTGCATAGTCATTTAAACCACTTCATTGTTAGCAAGGCTCTGTCCCTGAGCACAAGTACAGAGAAATGTCACTTGTAAACCACAAAAACTGGAGGAGAATTGAGTGTGAATAAGCATTTTCCACCCCTTTCCATGAGGCTTCAGTTTGTGATCTAATGAGCCAAAGATACCAAGTGCTTTGTGTGTGAGGACTTTCCCCCCAATTCTTTATCCATCATACCTTATTTTAGCCCTTTAATATGGTATTGCAGACTTCCAGTTAGACTTTTGTTGCCTTAAACTGGAAGGGCATCACTCTATTAATACAGTTTCTTTTTCAGAAGATGTAGAGAGATTGCCAAAAAACCTTTTTCACTTCTGGTTGCTGCCTTAGTGGTTCTGAACCATTCAAACCTGCACACTTCAGTTGGTGAAATACTGTGTGAGAAGATGATTTGTATTTCCTTGGCCAGCACAAAGCAGAAAATACTCCAGTGAAGGTGAAAGTGTAAAAATGACAGCAAGAGCTGCCTCCTTGCAACTTCCTCAGCCCTTACTTCCAGTAGTACGAGCTACAGGTAGTATTTGGGGTCTTCTGTTATTTTCTTCTTGGCATTTGGGGTTTTTTGTTTGTTTGTTAATTCATCTAGACTTTATACGTGGCAGGATAAGCTGCTTGCAGTAATGGGCTGTAAAACATGTCAGGAATAATAATAGTAATTTAGAAAGTTATTTCAGTCTAGTTTGTGATATGATTTATGGGCACTCTAAAATCACTCTGCCTCCAGAGTGCAGGATCAGATGATGTTAAATAATATAATGAACAAGGAATGTTTATTGGAAAAAAAAAAAGTGGAGCAGGAATTGCTTTCTAGTTGGTGAGGAGAATGTATGAATGCAGCAGAGAGATTAAAGAGGCACGAGGATGAGCCAAGATGTTACACTTTTTAAGAGGTCAGGAGGGGGAAATTCATCCCTTTCACAGCCTGGCTGTGAGCCTGCCAGCCCTTGGTCATGACCTTGGGAAAGGCAGCAGAGAAGCTGCACTGACCATTTACTTGCCTTTTATTTTTGGAAGGGATTGGTCTGGAATTAAAGCAAAAATCAGTCTCTTACATGATGAAATAAGTCCTTTTTTTTTTGGCTCTGCCTGTCACAAACTTGTCTGCAGTTCAGCCCCAAGGGATGGAGCAGCAGGTCCTCACAGAGGCAACTTTATTAATGTCAGATGGAGTTGCAGTTGCTCAGAACCAGGCAGGGAATGTGGAAAACTGCAAGGAAAGAAATAAGTTTATTTTAAAGATGACAGTTGAAGTCAGGAGTAAAAGTTGAGGGTGATAAGTGCAATTTCAGCATGGATTGGCTCCATGCAGGAGGGTGATGCTGGAGCACGTGGGTTGGGAATAGCTGCTGGTACAGTCCAGCCAAGCTGGGCTGCAGGGAAAAGACTTTTCCTCCTCTGGGAAGTTCCATGGATCACATGCTGCAGATGGAAGCCGTGTGGCTTCATTACTCATTGCAGAATTATGGCAAACTGTCCTCTCTGCAGCCTCTGTGTCAATCTGAAACAGAAGAAGCCTTTGCTTAGAGGGAAGCTGTGCTGCAGAAATGAGCCTTGCCCATCGAGAATTGAAACTGTGAATATTGAATAAAAATTCCCATGTTATTCCTCAGTTCCCAGGCAGGGAAAAGGAGGCATGGAGTAAAATTCCATAAACTGGGGGATGTAATTGCTGAAAAACAACATCCTTCTGTGCTCTACCTTGTGACAGACCAAGCCTCGTGCTCATCTCTGGCTCCAAGGCTCCAAGTTTCAAACAAAGTGAAGCTTTGTGTGAAGCTCGAAGTGAAGATGGCTGGTGAAGCTGGGTGTCTTTTAGTCTCACCACAACGGGTTGATCTTCTTTTTTAATTTTTTTAATTGATTTTTTTTCCCCCTCTCTGGTCAGACAGTGCCAATAAAGGGAATTTTCTGTGTGTGTGACTGGTGATCTTGAAGTCATTTTCCTGCTCCCACTGGCGTGTCCTGGCTTGCCTTTCATCTCCCTTCGGGCTTTTAAAGGCTGGGGAGAGAGCAGAGAGAGATTTAGCCTTATCTCATAATTTGTTGTAAAACAGCTTCTTTGCTGCATAATTTGTTTTGGAAATGTAAAAAATCGTATTTTTATCAGGACACAGATGTTGCCAGGAGCACAGAGGCAGCGAGCAGCCCCTTTGGTGGATCTGGACAGAACTTCTGAGTTCTTCCCTGGCTCTGCCTTGTCCCTGCACTGGTTGAGAATCAAGGATTTAATTGCAAATACCAGAAATCTGTAATTGCAGCAACACCTGCCTCGCCATAGACAAGAAAGTGCTTGTTTTTCAGGTTAATACTTGTCCTGAAGCAGCTGCTGACTTTGTCATGGCTGTGTTCACTGAGAGTTCTCTTGCTCTGTGTTGCTTTGGTTTTTTTTTTCCCCTCAAGAGTTCTTTGGAGTAAACCCAGAATTCTGAAGTTGCCTTGCTTTGAGGCTGATATATAGAGTATTATGTTTTATATAAAGCAGCAGACTAATGCTCAGCCTTTGGTCTCAGTGGATCAGGAGTTGAGTGTTCAGCTCAGAGCTTTTCCCCTGTGCAGACTGAGAGCTTTTGTCTTGCCTTGCCGTTTCCTTCCTCCTCATCTCGGAGCTTTTTCCTTCCCAAGCCTCTCGGAGGCTGGCTCTGTGGGAAGCAGGATTGTTAACTGTTTAACAGATGAGGAACCGAGGGAAATGCCTCAGTCACATGATTTAGTGGCAGACTGGAATAAATTCAGTATTTCTGCTGCTGGGTCCCAGGAGCTGTGCTAAACCTACTGTTGCCTTTCCAGCATCCAAAGGCTTTTCCCACTCCAGCCTCTGTTTCAGCACAGGCTTAGGGTTTTTAATGCTGCCTCAAAATAGTTGTCCTTCTCTTCAGAGAATAGAGAAGTTTTTCTTCAAAATACCTTCCCTCCCCCAGATTTTTATTTTATTTTTAATCATTCCCTGCTGAAAACCTCCACATCAATCTGATCTCAGCTTGTCCTTCCAGCAGGAGAGAGGGGTTTGCACAGGCCCCATCCAGAGCTGGGAATGTCAGCGCCTCTCTGGGTTATTTAGGATATGTCTGCCATGCAATAAATCTCATCTTGTCATTCTAATGGTACAATAACTTGGAAATGAAAGAAGTCAGCTGGGGGAATATGTGTGTGCACTGGAAAAACCATCCAGAACGCTGTGCTGGAACAGGGCTTTGGATATTGTTGTGGAAAAATCTTGGAAGCCGTTAGCCTGGTGCTCAGGAGCAGTGAAGCAAAACAGGGATGGATGCTTGTTTAACAAAGGGAGAAAATAGGAGAGTGGCAGAAGGAATGTGTCCATTCCTTCTGGACTCTTCCATTGTTTTTAAGTAGAGGTGCATGTCTTGTTGGCACTACCCCTCAGGAGAAAGGGCACATAAGGAAAACAAGCCAGAGGGTAACCAAAACAGTGCTGAAGCAGGCTAGCATGGAAATGATTTATTTTTTTGTTGTACCTCCCAGCTGAAGACACTGAATAAACCATATCCATATGGAAATGCCTTGAGCTTTTAGGCTGTCAGGCAGGTTCCATGGAGGATATTGCATAAATCTGCTCTGGGGAAATGGATTTCACCTGGACATGGCGCTGGGTGCCCTGTGGTCACCAAAGATGTGCAAACAGGAAAAGAATTATTGATAACCCCTTCTGTTCTCCCACCCTTTCCCCTGACTTCCAAGGCACTGGGTTTCCGAGGGCTTTGATGGCTGTGCCTCTGTTTCTCGTGCTGGAAACAAAGACAGTGATATGGATCTTTGTTTTATACCAGGTATTGTTTGAAACTTCAAACTGCTTTGAAAGGAGGAAGGGCCAAGGCGATTCAAATCCATAATTCAGTGTTTCTGCAAGGAGTGGTTTGGGTCCATTCATTGCATCCCAGAAGAAAAGAGGAATTGTCAGTTTGTTTTTTCAGTCTATTACATGAAAAGAAATTCAGGGACCTTTTCCTTCCTACCTAAGAAATGCAGAGATACAAATAGTTGCTAAAGGCTCCAGTTAGACTCAAACCTCAGATTTTTAACCATGTTTGAAATGAGAGTGGTGGTGATGATGTCTTTAATGAAGCCTAAATCTGAACCTAATTTTGAACCAAATATACTGGGTCTGTGTAGCGTGCCCAAATGCTCCTTCACAGCTTTTCCTGATAGTTTGAAATCCACACTTCAGGTTTCAGGCAGGTGTGAATGAAAACAAACAAATAACTACCAGCTCCTGTGATTTTCCTCCTCAGTGCTTGGTGAGGAGAAGAGAAATGCTGATGTATCTGAAGTGCATTTCCTTTCATTACAAAATGCAGAAAGTGACATTGGGAATGAAACCTGATGCAACAAATGCTCTTTTATTCGTGGAGAAGACATTTGGCAGCAGAAACACAAATGACAACATAACCTCTTTGAAACAGATGACCTCTGTTTGCCCTGTAACATTTCCTGCGTTCTGCTTTTCATTAGCTATTTGCTTATGTGGTTTATGTATTTTGTAGATAAAAAAAAATACATAAAATATGAGCTATGGTATGATTTAGACCTACCATGGCCCTTATGGATGATGTGACCAAGCTTATGAGAACTGAGCTCTGTGTGGTTGGATGCAATGTGGTTCATACTTGAGTCAATGCTTAAATGGTATTTTTCCATCTGGGGATGCCCATGGAGGTTTTGGGTCAGGATATGCTGATAACTTAGAGGGAGCCTCTTCATCCTGGGATGATGTACTGAAAGCTTTAGCTCAGGCACTAAATGCTTTTGGTTCAGGGCTGTATCCTGGAACTTCACCCAGCCCAAAAGGATTAAAGATTACTATATTTTTGCCCCAGAGTGTTAACTGGTGAGAGATTAATAGGAGATTACTGCAGCTATTAAAGGGGATTCACCATTGTAAGAACTGAATGTTCAGAAGCAGAACCTCATCTCAGACCTCTTTTCCTCAGAATGCTCCAGTGTGAGGGGAGAGAAAGAGAAGGAAGAGAAAGCCTCTTTCTAGGAAGCACTGCTGATGAACTACCTTGTTTAATGTATAAGAAAGTTCTTTTAGATGCTTCAAGATAAAAGGCATCCATAATGCTGCTTCAGAATTAATGATGTCATGCCAGCTCCATCAGAGAGTTTATGAGTCTTGGCTTCTTAGACTCTCATAAAATAGGTAATTTATCAGTGCTGCTAAATGAGAGAAATCACCCTGCAGCTGCAGTGGGGAACACTCAGGCTTTGATTGCAGTGGGAGAGGAAGAGAAGGTTGTTGGATGAGCTGTCATGTTGTAACTGCTCAGTGCTGTGTTTTGTTTTGAAGGGAAATTGTCTACATATTGCAGAGGTGTTCTCTAATTATGATCCTTGAATTACTTCAGTGTCAGCTGACCTCTTTGCCTGTGCTGTGCTTCCCTTTTTTGGACGTGGCACCACAGAATTCCTTGGCTTGCTGGCACTGTACTTCATTCTAACTCACCATCAGCACCAGGGGCTCTGTGGCTTTTGGGTTGGAGTTACCTTGTAGTCATCCCTCTTTCAGCATGAGCCAAAAAAGCTCAAGTTGAGCACAGTGAGTTCTGGAAGTGCCACTGAGATGCTCACTGCCCTCAGAATCTTGAGACGTTTTTAAAACAAACACCATTTCCCCACCCCCACCAAAGCCAGCCAACCAATCTCAGAATAAAGAGGAGAAATCTTTTGGTTCTGGTCACAGGGAGAGTGAGTTGAGGAGCAGCCTTGCCCATCAGGGCTGTGTAAAGAACCCAGGCCCCCTGCAAAACCATTTCTCCCTGCCTGTGGTACCAGCAACTTGCTAATTTGAGAGCAATATTGTTCCAGTTCTCAGGCTATCTGGGCTGATGTAATATTCTTGGCTACAGTCAGGTGGGTCATAATAAATTTTCTGGAACTACTTCCAGTTCTCTGTTTCTTTTCTTATAAACAACTTCTTGCACTTGGCAAATTCCGTTTGCTTCAGAATGCCAAAACTGTGGAAAAGTTTTCTACTGACTTCTAAAAGTAAGTCTTTTACTATTTTCTCTGAAAGCAGAAGAGATTAAGTTTAAGGGGTTTTACTTAATTTATGATTTTTTCAGCATTTCAGCAGTTTCTGTTATTTCTACAAGATGCGGTGGCACTGGCAGGGTGTGATTTTGTGGCAGTTTAAGCTGAACTAAATTGGGAATGCTGCAGTCTCACCCATCCTTTTTTGCCCCTAAACATCTCCCCACTGCCCTTTTATGCCTGCACTTGCCTTTATGTGTTTATTCAGTGCTTATGCTGAGGCAAGGAATTGATGTAACCAAAGCTGAGGGAGAATATTCCAACTTTGACAAAAGCAGAGGCCAGGAACACAAAGCTTGTGACAAAGAGGAGCAGGGCTGCTCTCACTTAGGATGTAGTTCATTGGAAATTTAAAACAATGTAGATAGTAATGAGAGCACCTTCAGCTCATTTTTAATGCCCTGGGTCTCTGAGATATTGCCTCTTATCAGTGTGGTGTGGAGACACGAGGGTGGAGTCCAGCCTGGAGCACATAATATCGATGATCTTGCATCAGTGAAGAGGTGACTCAGGCTCCAGCAGGTTCAGCAAGTGCCACTCACCTGTGGGATTTGAGCATCCCAGAACGAGCTGGGACAGCAGCCCAGGCACAGAACCCTTGTCTTTACAGAGCCAAGTGTCCAGGCTCGTGTTACAAACACAGGACAAACATCTCTCTTTTCTTTTTTTGGACAAGTCATACACGACTTCTACATCTGGAAAATGCCAATGGTGGAGGCTGCTGTAGCTGCAGGACTTGGATGTGTTTGCTGCTTTCAAACCCTGCAGCTTTGCCACCAGTCAGTGATGCAGTGCATTTTAACCACTATTTAATATAATACAGTACAGCTCCAGCTACTGCACATGGCCAGAACTGAGAGGTTTGGCCTCGACTCCCACTGAAGTTTTCTCTGTGCACACTAATTTTTTTTTCCTCTCATCTGTTTTTGGCAAAATTGCAGTTGCCAGATTTGATCCAAACATCTGCTTTTTTGCTGCTGGCTTTGTATAGTTTTGTATTTTGGAAACATCACCAGGTACCAGGGAGAAGGCTTGGGGTGAAAGTGGAATTGCAGCTTCCAGTACCTGGAGGGAGCTACAAGAAAGATGGAGAGAGACTTTGAACAAGAGCTTGAAGTGAGAGAACGGGGGAAATGGATTCAAACTGCCAGAGGGCAGGGTTAGATGGAATATTGGGAAGGAATTTTTCCCTCTGAGGGTGGGGAGACCCTGGCAGAGATAGCCCAGAGAAGCCGTGGCTGCCCCATCCCTGGAATTTTTCCAGGCTGGGTTGGACAAGGCTTGGAGCAGCCTGGGATAGTGGAAGGTGAACATGACAGGGGGCTGGAATGAGATGATTGCTTGAGGTGATCCCTTCCAACCCTGACCATTCTGTGAGATACTGAGAAAGCTTTTCCATCTGGTCCTTGCCTAGGTGCCATCTGTGACCTGCTGGTTTACTGGTAAGAATAGGATTACAGGCAGAAAGTCAAAATAGAAAAAATCTGTTACACTCAAGAGATAGTTTTGGTGGGCACTGGAGTGACATTTCCCAAGGGGAGGTGGAGGAGATGGATTGCTCACACCTGAGTGAGAGCAAAATGCAAGCAGAGGAGCAGTGCAGCTGGAAATCAGGATTCCTCCTGGCTTCACACAGCACAGATTTCCACATTAGTTCCTGTCAGCATGGAGACCCCTTGACATTATTGGGTCAAAGAAAGGTGCTAATCCATCACAGAAAATGGCTTAGCACTTGATTTATATTCATTTATCTTTGCTCTGCACAAATGCTTTGTTCCTTACCCTGCTTTGAATCAGGCCAGCCTAATATATTGGCATCTCAATCATCATTTGGCTCCCACTGAGATGAAGAAGCAATGGTTGGGCCTGCAGGGCCCTAACAGTAAATCAGTGATTTATTAGCAAGAACAGGGCAGGAAGGTGAAGATCATCTTGAAAATAGGTAGTGAGGAGACTGCAACATTTTTCTGTTTGCCTGATTATTCTGCACTGAAGAACTATAAAACAGCAAAAAACCCCAAATCAAACCCAAGTAACTTCAGTTTTCAAAGCATGGTGTTAAAAAGTTGAGTAATTTGGTTTTTTATCTTGTCATGGTGATCTTGAAATTAGGCCAGGAAGGGGCATTGGAAGCTGAATGACTTTGCCCACACAGCTACAGAGTGCATCAAGTTCCATCAGCACGGAGCCAAGGCATGTCCAGCTCTGCTCAGTCACCCTCTGTTTGTTGTGCCACTTCTCAGGGAATGGGATTGAGGGGAAGGGAGACAAATGATACTGGGGGTTAAAGGATGGAGAGGGTTACACGTTCCTCAAGAATTTTTAGGAAAAATAAAATATTTCCAAGGTAAAGGTGCAGAATTGGCTCTTACTTATAAGACTGTTTCCCAGTGCTCTCCCATGCTTCCATGATTTCTTCTATCAGGGAATGTTTAGAGTTTAGGGTTTTTTTCCCTGTTCCTTTTCCACCATCCTTCTTCCATGTATCTATTCCCAGCCTCTCTGACTCTTCTGTGTGCTCCTTTCCCCTTCCCTGTTATTATTGTATTACTTTTGGGGAAAAAGATTGTTCTAAAGTAGTTTGAACTCCAAAGAAGTTTCTGTTTCAGATCCAAGTGATGTTCCCCATCTCCAATTCCAGTCTGTTCCCACCCAGAAGTGGAGCTGCAGGGCAGCCCAGTTTTAGCCTTTACCAGCTTGTCCTTTTTTAACAGAACAGTCTCTTACTCGAGCTGTCACTTCAATAATTTGGTGAAAAGAACAGAAAAAAGCATTCTTAGACAGTTGAGCCTCCCCAAATCTGCCTCTGTCATGGTTCTGCCTTTTCTTTAATTCCATGACAAATTTATAAAGCCTTCTAAGACTTTTTTTCCCCCTTGGCAATAATCAAAGCTATTAATATTGCTGGGATACAGTGGTTGCAGACAAACAGCTGGATCCAAAAAGTGATTATTTCTGTGGGCTGGGGTTATTTGTGTGGGATGGACCTTGGCTTTTCAAGTCCTTCCATGCTGTGCATCTCTGCCTCGCAGCAGTGGAGATGCTCCACGTTGCCTTCAGAGACAAAATCACAATATAGAGCAACACAGAACACAGAGAAAATAGAAAATAGGGGTTTTATTTTTGTACCTTAATGACTACAAAAGTTTTATGAACAAAGATTGTTCATTAAAATGAAGACGTTTTCTCCAGCTGTGTAGTTTTTTGTCAATTAAAGGATCTTGCTCTAAAAAATTCTTTCATTTTGCTTCTGCTGTGAGGCAATTTTCCCTGTTCTTCCATCATTTTGCCTGAAATGATGAAAAATGGTTTCGTTTTGTTTTGTTTCTTCATTTCACCTCTACAAATAACAATGTTCCAAGTGTCAGGAAAATAATTGCATGCTATCAAATGGGGTAACTGGAAAGTCCTGTGCAGGAAAGCCTTGAGACAGCAGCACGCTGTCAAAATCAATTGGGCTGAATGCTTGAATCCATTATGGATCTGCTGCACGGCTGTGATTGAGATATCAAAGTGTCTTTTTAAAATAAAATACAAGATTGGGATTCGAATTTTCATCCCCTACACAGATGCTTGTTACAAACCCAGAACATGTGGTAGTGTTTCCAAATTCTTCAAAGAACCATGGCCGTCCTGAGAAATGCTGCTTTTTATGCTTATGCAAAAAATTTGCTGTTTTAAAATAAAAAATGCTGGTTTTCTTCAGAGTTATAAAACAATGCTGGGGATCCATTAATCAAGAGTGGTTTCCTGACCAAGTATTCAGATCTTAATGTAAATGTCTATAAATAATATAGTGGCAGCAGCGTTCTTTTGGAAACAAAATTCAAAGAGGTCCTGTTTGAGCAGCGAATACTTGCTCAGGGCAGTTATATTTAGGGCTCTAATGGAAGTGTACAAGTTATGTTTTTTATACAAACTATAAATGGCTACAACCAAGAGACTTAGACTTTGAAATGCACTTGGCACTTGTGCAGTGAGAGAGACAGGCCAGAGCCTTGTCGTACAGTTGGGTTGTTTTTTGTTGGTTTTTGGGTTTTTTTTTTATTTGCCTGCCAGCTTTACAAATATTGCCAAATTCTTGCAGTGTTGCCACCCCTAAAGGGCATTTCAAAAATAGATGTTGAGTCTGCTCTCAACTGGTGTGGAGCTTTGAAAAGGCTGAGCCCAAGTGTGATGACAGTGAAGAGGTGATGGGGGATAAATTCAGATGCAGAAGCAGAGAGTAAAATAGGTGCTGAAGCCGGAGCAAGACGTCGTGGAAGGAAGCCAGGCATGAGTGCAGATGGTATGGGATGGTCCCCGAGTACCACACACGATGCAGAAATGAGCTCAAGTGTTGCAAAGATCTGGGGTAAAACTGAGCACTTGGGTGAGTAAGTGGAATTCCTCAGCTTCACTTCTGAGTGTCTAAACAATTGGTCATTGTTGACAAGATCTCCAGGATGCTTTGATGTGAGGAAGCAGAAAGTTGCAAAATACTGTCATTAGTAAGAGACTAATCAGCTGTATTGAGGGGGAAGACTGCCAAATACTTCCAAGTGTTTGTTTGAGGAAATGAAAATTAAGAGAGGCACAGCCTCTATCCTGGGCTAGAATTGCTGCTGGTCTTTAGTGCAATCAAAATACTCTCCGAGAGCAAACCCTGCCTAATGGTGCTTGTCAAACACAAACATTGTTATCAGGATGGTGGAGCTTTGTGTTTGTCTTGTCCCAAAAGCTTGCAGTAATACTGGGCTGCGGGCAGAGCTGGGGTAAAAATGGCAAAGCTCGTGATTCATGAATTACTCATGCACGTAAGCGCTGCTGTGAGCAATTTACCGTGCTGAAATAATGTTGAAGATTAATCTGGAAGTATCAAATCTGTCTCTTTTCTCCTGAGCTGCTCACGGTGCACCCGCCCCAAGTTTTGTGTTGTCTGGCCCGTGACTCAAAACCTGAATCATTTTTGTCTGCAGGCAGGGTAGGAATGTGCTCATCCTGTGCTCATCCTGGTGAGCCTCCAAGCCTTGCCCTCCTGAGGTCAGGCTTCACAGTCTCAGCACTGCACTGTGTTTCTCTTAGATAAAATTTCAATTTTATGTTGAGTGACAGATGCATATTTCACCCTGACAAAACCCCAGCTGCTGTTGCTGACAGCTAAAGGAGACAATCCCTGAGCTGCCTAAAAAATTCCTTTAGGAGAGTAAGTTGGTTACCGCTGAGCTCCTATTTCCTTATGGCTTTTTAAAAATAAACTGAGAGTAATCAGCTCTTATGGCACTCTGATATTTTAGCTCATTAACTGATGTAATTGTAGTCTTGGTGTTTATTATTAAGTGACCATGGTTTCTGAAATCTGATTTTAATGGCTTGCAAAAGCCAGGAGAGGCTAAGGAGCGTAGATTTTATCAGGCCAAGGACTCACCTGTATAAAGAAGCTGCCATGCAGGGGTAATTTCTTCCAAAAAATTGCTCTGGAACATGTTAGAAGGGATTGCACTGGATTATTCTGGAGTGCTGCCCTGGTCAGATTCTCCATCTTGACATTCCCTAAGAAAAGGAACTGGGAGTGACAGAGGATATAAATTTACTATCCTCTTTGTTTGGCAGGCATACAGATCATGGGATGTATAAATAGAAGAATTGAAGGCAAGTAAAGAGAGGTCATTATGGGATGTACAAAGAGCTTACTCAGAGCACATCTGGGGAACTGGGCATGATTCAAAGGCCAGATTACAGGAAGGACAGTGAACAATAAGGAATGGATTAGAAGAGGGTATTGTGGAGGGTATGAGGGCTCGAGCTGGTGCCTGCAGTTGCTGCAGCCCCACTGCTTACACCAAATGAAGCTGGTTTTACTGTTAAATCACCTAAATTGGAGACTTCTAAAGAGTTCCAAGGGAATGGAGACAGAGCCCTCTTCTTCCTAAGCTTTCTGATCCCCACAGCAATGTCACTAAAGGACTCTTCTCACTGCTTTCCTGTCATACCTCTTTCCCTCTTTCAAAAACAAAGCTTATTTTTTTTAGCTTGCTTATATATATGTTGTTTCTTTATAGTTTCTTATGGTATTTCTGCTCTGTTTGTCAGAAAAACTGTCCAATATTGCATCCACATCCAAATATCTATAGGGCTAAGATAATTTTGTTTTCCTTAACCCTCTCATAGTTGAGTAAAGCTTCTCTTCTGTTGTCATAAGCTCCACTGAGGTGCAATTAAATATTGTCACAATATCTGTCCTTCCATCTCAGGAGTAGCTGCGTCTTGGGAACCTTTGTTGAAGGTAAAAAGGGCTTTGTAAATGAAAAAAGGACTGTTGGTAAGGGGCAAAAAATATACTGTTGACACATATGGGAAATGGGGACACTGCTAAATGTTGAGCAGCGTGAAGGAGTAAGTTGAGGATGAGAAATGAAGCAAGAGCACTGCTGGTGTCACACCACCCTTACCAGGAATGAAGCAATATCCTCATTTTCCAGATAAGCAGACTGAGACACTGAGATTCATCAAAGTGGTTGGGGTTTACACAAGTTGGGTATTCTAAGTCTTCAGCCTCTTGGACCACAGTCATTTTTTGGCACAGGATTGTGGTTTTGTATTTCTTTCACAGTGTTCATAATCTATTTATACCACTCCTCATAAAACTTTGTTTTCATTGATACTTCTTACCCAGTGCAGGATTTTCTCTTTAGTGTGCTGTACTGGATCCTGAACATATGAGTCCTGAAAACATGGATTTATTGATAATTGGTGGATTTCTTAATACTGATATTACAGTGTAGTGCAGATCTTTGCCTGCCCTTGGGCCCTGCATAGAAGAGCCAGTGCCTGGAAAATCACATGTACAGAATTCCAAAAGGATCAGCCGAGTTTTAGGGATGTACTTGTTGACATATGAGCACATATATTCCTCTTCAGAAGTAGTTGTAGCAAGTAATAATAGTAGGAAGCATTTACAGTTTATATTTACAGATTATATCCCCAAGGGCCTTTTATTAGGACATATAAAACAGGAAGCATAGTTCTACAAACCTAGGCTTAAAGCCACGGAGTTATTCCATTCATTTCCAATCTCTGAATCAGCATTGTGGGGGCAATGGCTGTGCTGGCCAGTTTCATACTGGGAATTTGAACTGGGAATTTTGAACAGGGAGCAGTGGTTGTGTGCTGGCCAGTTTCATACTGGGAATTTTGAACAGGGAGGTTTGGGCTTTGCAAAGTGCTGGTTTTGGTGCAGGAGTTTTGTGGTTGCTTCTCTTCCTTTTGTCCACGTTTCTCCATCTCAGAAATGGGAATGAGGACAGTCATTGTGCTGTGCTTTTTGGCAGCCATGACAATGCAAGCCCAGGATATGTTCCCCTGTGCTTCTGTTCAATTAAGTGCTTGGGGCCAGGCCAGGTTAGTGGTTGTCCAGAAGACCACAGGAATATGGAAGTGGGATTAATGACTCAGTAAATTCTGCTCGGTATTAAACCAAGGCCTCTCTCCTGCATTTATAGTCATTTGCAAGCCAGTATATCACAGCTGGATTCAAATGGAACACAGATACTTCCTACCTTAGTCCAATTCCACCATTTTCATAGCAAAGGGGAGGCAAAATGTGTGGGATGAAGACAGGCACAGGGAGTTTCCTAGGACTAGGGAGGCATTTGTAGTGATGGTCCATAGGCTCCTGCTCTTTCCCTGGCAGTGCTGCTGCTGTGAGCTCCGTGGCTTTCCCTGATTTTTAGACTTCCAGTTGTTGCAGTGACCTGCACCCTAGGAGAAAGGGGTGGTGAATTTTGAGAGTGCTTTATAATTCTCTCCTGGGGGTATTTTGGTACTTAAGCAAGCCTGTTGACACTGAGCTACAGGAAGACTGTGAGTGTGAAGACAATGCATCTCTGATGACATTCCTGAAATCCAGGAAAACTGTATTTTGTTAATTTGGAGAGGATATTGTCTCTTTGAGCATAAGGACCAGGACTGAGGGCTGTGTGACTCTGAGGTGTCCAGAAGTGTCCCCTTGAGGACATCAGCTCTTTGGTGGAGAGATCCAGCGTAGCTCTTGCAGAAAATTTAAAAATCTTCCCCACTTGAAGCTCCTCCCTTCTCTGCTTCTCCTCCTGTTTCCAATTACAGAAGTACTGTTTAATGTGGATGCAGATACAAGAAACTGTGTTTGATTTTTCTTACTGCTGACAAACTGGGAGAGATGCCTGCCTGCTTTCTAGCAGAAGCCACGCTCTTTTCCTACATGTGAGCAATTAGGTGCATTGTTCCCTGATCACAAGCTTCTCTCACTATCTATAGCATGGCTGCAGTTGATTATAGAGCCTGATGTGTTTAAGTTTTGAGGGAGCTCCATCAGGAACACTTTGGTTGCTGTTTTTCAGAGGGGTTTGTTTATGTTCTGTCAAAATGATCCCATCTCATTTCATAAAACAGAGAGGGGTTGAGCTTTCTTAGCCAGCGGTAGGTCAGCAAGGAGAAAGCAGAGCTCCAGGAATTGGCATTAATTCCTGCTGGTGCTCCACTCTCAGAACTGATTGGCAAGAGGGAACTGCAGGGCATTGTGTTGTGTGGGAGAAGGGGGAATGGGAAACAAGGAGAGCCTTGAATGCTCCTGGCCATGAAGAATTGCAGGACTTTGTGCAAGGTGACAGCCGTCCCCATGTCATGGCCACGTTCCAACGTGGGAACTGCACTTGCAGCTGAGGTTTTCCTCTCAGCTCCATTGGAATTGCTGGGATTTGGCAGCTCCAGCATGGTCAGGTCATCACCATCTGCCTTCAAAACCTTGGCCTTCCAGAATTTCAGCTCAGAGGGATCAGCCGTCGTTCCCACCCCCCAGAATGTTTCTTGTGGAATTTATCCCAAGCCAAACATTGCAAAAGCACACTGGTGTAGGGATTCCTGCTTGGTTTCCTAATGCATTTTTCACTCACAGCACTCCTGGTTTCACACATGGGGCTTTTAGCAGCAATTTATAACGTATAGAGATGATTTTGAATTTTCCAAGGGCTTTCTGGTTGGTTTGGCCAAATAGGTGCTTTTGTTCCTACTGTTCTGATTTGTTTTATGGAAGTGTTTAGGTATAAATAGCATATTGTATTGTCCCATACACTTTGCTAGGTTTATTTTTTTAAAAAGCAGTTTTTCTGTGTCAGTAGTTTATGGTGTATATCCCTGTCCTAATTATATTCCTGAATCTTTGCCTAATCTGTCATGAGCAGAGCCAGTGCATTTCTGAAATAAGGGAATCAGTACCCTGGGCAATTTCCATGAGGAATCCCAGACAGCAGAATTCAAGTGCTTTCCAGCCAAGACTCCTTGGCCCTTTGCCACTTGTGAGTGGCCCCATCTTAACCTGTAGACATCATATAAATGTTTGAAAGCCATCAAATGGCTGATGAGTTAAATCTCTAGGAAGTTGTCTGCCAACATCAAGGGTCCAGTCTGGAGAAAGCCCAGGGAAAACCATTACAACAAGGTAAAAATGATGGCAAGTCCCTTTGCATGACCATGGCTTGCAAATGGTGTGAGGTGTAAAGGGGCCATGAGTAGCTGCAAAGTCAAACATTCCAATCTCAGAGCAAAATTCAGGGAAACGTCTGCATTTGCCTGTATCTTGAGATCAACAGAGCAGAACTTGATGCCAGCCTCTGAATTATGAGGACAATCAGGGATGGACCTGGGATTCCTTACAGGAATTGTCCTGCTTGGGGAATCATAGAACCAGGCAGTGATTTGGCTTGGAAGGGACTTGTAAAGATAATTTAGTTCCAACCCCCCTGCCATGGGCAGGGACCTCTGCCCTAGCCCAGGTTGCACCAAATCCTGTCCAACCTGGCCTTGAACACTCCCAGGGATGGGGCAGCCACATTTCTCTGGGAAACTGTGCCAGCACCTTCCACCCTTGTAGTAAAAAATTCCTTCCCAATATCCCATCTAAACCCACTCCTCCAGTTTAAGGCCATTCCCCTCCATGCCCTTGTCCAAAGCCCCTCTCCAGCTCTCTTGGGAGCCCCTAGGTTCTCCCTGGACCCTTCTCTCCTCCAGGCTGAGCATTCCCAGCTCTCCCAGCCTGTCTCCAGAGCAGAGGTGTTCCAGCACGTGCTGGAAGCCACACAAGAGCTTTGCCCAGCCCTGCTCGTGGGAGCCATCACGGTCCAGCCAAAGCTCTCTGCAGAGCTGCTGCACCTCTTAAAGCACAAAGATGTCCAGGAGTGTGAACAGACTTTTCCCTGGATCTTGCTCAGACTGGAAACATTTTCAGTTGCTATTAAAAAGCATCAGATTACGGACAACAATTTCAAACTCTTTAGGCAAGCAGAATAATTTGAGTTTAAGGAACTGCTTAACTGGAACTCACCCAGTCGTGACTGCCTTTTAAGAGCATTGGCAGCAAGTGCTCGTGAACAGGTTTCATATTTAACTGAGGCAGAATAAATATGGCTTTATTTCCAGCTGCTGTTTCAAAGGCTATGGAAAGATCAGGAACGAATTGTTAGCCAGCCATGCTTTAACTGAGAATCATGCCATTCCAGAGGTGACTTCTGAGCTCCTGATGCTCCTGAGGTTTGAGCTAAGCCACACTTGAATTCACAGTCTCTCCTGAGCTCCATCAGGGCCTTGATCCTGTACTTAAAATCTTAATAGAAAAAAAACCTGCCCAAGTGGTTCATTCCTGCACAGTAATTATGTGCTTTTTCACATTGTTTTGTGGGAAAAACACACTTTGGAAAGTCAGGAAATAAAGGTAAATATCAAACAGAGTGTTTTAACGTGGATTTATTTATTTCAATTGCAGTTTTGCTTATCTTGCTAGTCATGATTAAAACCAGTGTTGCTACTAATACAGAAATGCAGGAACGTGAATGCCAGACAGAAACTGCCCCTTGGTTTATACCATTGTAACACCTTTTTACTGAAAATTCCATTATTTGGGAAGCAGGAGAGCAAGAACCATAGTATGGGATACAAATAATTAGCACAAGGCAGTTGCCTGTTATCAAAAAAAGGGTTTTTAAAATTGATATTAAAGATTAAGTGCTGTTCCTACTTACAACATCACTGGGCAAAGCTTGACTGCAGATGTCCTTGTGCCTGAATTTCTGATCTAATGCTTTTCCAACTCTTTGGAGTTACTGGAAGCGGATCAGGGAGGAAATCCTGATTGGGGTGCTGCAGGATAGAATAGTTGCCCCATTAAAATAGGTGCGTTTCTGTTTTGCTTCCCACTGTCTCAAAATCAGTGTTGGGACGTGTGTCCTCATTCCCAGGCTTGCTTGTACCTATGGAGACCTGCCAGACGTGGGGAGGGTTTGAGTCCTTATGTCATTCATCCCCCCCCTCTGATCCCAGGAAAAATCCCCAGTGGCATCACTGGCCTTTGGTGAATTCCTTTGGTGAAGTCTTGGTGAATTCCTTATTTCTCTCTGGTGTGTAAAGGAGCTGTGCCAAGGCAGGTGACATAAATCTTGTCCACAGCTATCTTGGATGAGTCATTTTTCCAAAGGTAAATAAATCCTCCCTGTTTCCTCGCGCCACGTGACAAACTGTGAATTGGAAAACTGAGAAAATGTTGTTGCCTTTTGCGAGCCAAAGCGTTCTGCAAATCTTTATTTTTAATTCCTTGTTAGAAAACAGAACCAACTGAAAGTGGCTGGCACAGGAAATGTGCCCCATTTCTTTCCCTCTCCGGGCTCAGCAGTGGAGCTGCCAGTTTCTGTTTTCGCCTCTGTAGAATTATGTGCCTCTATTTGAAAGTTTTGACAAATCAGGCTGTTTTCATTCTCCCTCTGCCATAAATTCAATCCATATGTCTCTAAAACATCCTTTCATAGCTTTGGCATGGAAAAGGAAGTGGCTTAGGCTCTGTATAGTGTATTTAAAGCAAAGCTCTCCTAGTTTGCATGCATGGCTTCTGGTAGCTCTTAAAGCCTCAACTTCCTAATTATTCAGGTTAAGAGGGCATTGGCAGAGCATTCTCCATTAACTAACAGTGATGTACAGTGAAGAAACACAACAGGATAAATCATTCCCTTATTCCCATCATGTCCAGGAAGTTTTTGATGCAGCCCTTGGCTTTGCCACAAAGCAGGATGCAAAGAGGATGTGAAAAGGGTAAGAGAGATCAATCCAGCATAAAATCTCAAAAGAAAACATCAAGACAAAGAAACAAAAGGTCTTGCACAATGAGCTGCGGGGTTTTGTTGGGCAACAATACACAGCACCTTTGTGACAGGAGGTCACTGCCACAGGAGTAAAGGATCTCCACATCCCAGCCCAGCCTGGGTCAGGAGGTGAGGGTGGAAGGAAACGTGGGTCTGAGCTGAACTGTATTGCTGTGGATCAAAGTTTAAAATCAGAAATACAGGATGCAGCAGGCTAAGAGCACAGGCACTCGTGGCTGCTCTGAGTGTTCTTGTCTGGAATCAGGGAAAATTTGGGCCAGGAGGTGCTGCTGGAGTTGTGGGATGGATCTGTAATTAAAAATGGGGCAGCAGTGAGGGCACAGGTGACTGCAGGTGGCTTTTTGGAGTCCACCTGTCCTGTGGATGCGGTGGCACCAGCTCTCCCCCCGGGTGCCAGTGGTCAGGGCAGGTCACTGTCCCAGCCCAGCGTGTGTCACACACCCTGCTCCCTGCCTCACTCCTCTCCTTCCCCCTTTTCCCTGTGCCACAGGGAGCAATCAGTTCTGTGCATTTGTCCTGATGGAGAGGAGATGTGTGTGGCAAACACGTGTGTGCACTGTAATTACCTCCCTAATCTCTCTGTCTCACCCAGGGGTCATTTACAGAGATGAAAATCAGGCAACCTCAGAGCTCCTGGGCCTGGCTTGGTGCATCCAGAGGTGTGCACAAGCAGAAACCACAGTCTGAGCACCTGAAACTGCATGGCAGCTTCAAAGGGCTGGCACAGCCCCTGGTTTTGTTTGCAGGGCTGCAGGGATGAGGTGGACTCCAGGCTATATTCCACATCTCTCCACATCAGGCCCTTCTATCTGGGGATCTGCATGCAGCTGTTCAGCAGCGAGCTGTGTGTGCGTGGCCCAGTTGTTGTGTAAACAAGAGTAGAGACTTAACCAAAGCTTTTCATGTAGTTTTATCTCGGCTGCAATTTGTTCCCGGCTCTTAAAGGCCGTAGGAACATGCAGCCTTACTCCCTGGAGCCTGTTTCAGCCACTCCAGCGGTGTTCGCAGCGCTGTCTGATTTCCTTTGAACTGTTCCAAAACTCCGGCAGAAAGGCGCGAGTTCTGAATCCCTCCTGGAGGGGATCTGCTTTTCCCCACGTGCAGGCTGCTTTGTAAGAGGTGTGCTGTGTGCTCTGCCCCAGGTGTGCTGTCCCTCCCTGCCTACTTCAGCCCCTACCACGACGGCTCGGTGTGCAGCGATGGACGGGCTGACGCCTACGCGCAGCTGGAGCTGCGGACCCTGGAGCAATCCCTGCTGGCCACCTGCGTCGGGAGCATCTCGGAGCTGAGTGAGTTGGGGATGTCATAAACCCACCCTGGGCTTCCTGCAGCAGAGCAGGAGAGCCCATCCCTGCTCCTGCAGGAGGAGTGCTGCTGCTGCCGGCAGCGTGAGCAGCGTTCCGTGTTGGGTGAGATTGAATTGTCTGCTGGTGCTGTTTATGAAAATCAGCTGGTTTAATTAACCTGCTTTATGTCTAATTCACCTGGAGAGGTATAAGAGGTGCCTTTTTTTTTTTTTTTTTTTTTTTTTTTTTTTTTTTTTTTGGTGGAGATGTTACTGCCAACTAAAGTTGCATGCTCTTTCCTAGATGCCTCTGGAGGCTCCCCTGTGCATTTGTGGAGCACAGCAAACCTCCCTCAGACAGCAAAGAGGGGTCTCTTTGTTGCTGTTTCTGCAGTGGAAATGTCTGGGATATTCTAGGAAAAGCTTTTTGGTTACTTAGAAAACAAAAAGCGAAGGAAAAAGAAAATCTGAGAGCACTCTGGTAACAAAAACTTGTTCATCCCCCTTTTTATTTTATTAAGCTGACCAAATGAAATATTCCATTCCTAGAGTACTCACAAAGCCCCTTTAAAGTAAACAAAAATGATTTGTGTTTTCCTGGTCTACTTTTCCCCTTGAACCGTTTCTGCTGGCATCACTTTCTTAGCCTGCACCATCTGAATGCTAATGAATGCCAGGGCCAGTAAGGAGTTCGTGTGTTTCACCATTTATTTTGCAACCTGCCTTAGTTTGAGGTTTTCAAATTCCTTCAACACACCTCTATTTATCCTGGAACACAAGAGAACATTTGTAGCAAGGGCCTGAGATTGAATACAGCTTCCTCTCTCCCATCCCTGCCTGGCCAACTTGGTCAGTACATCCAGTGAATGGCTCTCCTGATACAGTTGCCTTTTTAAAAAAAAAAAAAAAAACAACAAAAAAACGTTGCTGCCCATTGCCAGAAAAATAGAGTGAGTGTGCAAAGGAGAGGGAACGTTGCTCTGAGCTGAAAATTTGAATTCCAGATGCATTTCTGCTATAAACTGTGCAGACTTCTGTGTTAGCACCAGCGCTGGAGGATCCGTGATGCTCTCGTAAAACGTGCGGATCCTAGAGCTACTGAAGTGGAAAGGCAGAGTTGTTAGGAGGATTTTTTTATTATTCTGAAGTGGGTCCTTAAAGCTGAATGTGCTGTACAACAAAGGAGTGGCACGGCTTTAGACTGCAGGCTGAGATTTTTAATACCCCGTCGGTCTGAGCCACTAAAAATGTCATGTTTAGACATACAGTAGCTTTGTGGAGCTTTCTCTCCTGTGTAACAGTAGAACCCCAGGGGTTCAGGCTGGCAAATGTAGTGTATTGCTTTTAGAGATAAATGAACAAATGATAACTTCCCAGGAATTTCAGAGGGAGTTTTCAGAGTGTTGCTAATGCAAATGTGGCACCGCTAAACTCAGGGCGCTTTCCCAGGAGCCAGCTTTGTGATGGGGCGACTATTTCGGTTCCATCCTTTCCCAGTATTGTAACTTTTGGACACAATAGAGCAACGTTTCCTGTGAGAGTTTGAGGGGACTGTAAAGCATAAAGCAGCAGAGATTCTCCCAAGGAAAAAACAGATCCTAGCTAAGTATAGTAATACATTCAGCTCACTGGTTGGTAGTCACACTACTCAAAGATGAAGCTTTTAAAGGTTTTTGGAGTTTGTATGCACCACGACACAAGGAGATTAAACAGAGCTGTGCCTAAAGCAAGCTCATTGCAAAAAGACCAGCCTTGAGGTTGTTGATCTGGGAACTTTTTAAAAATCTGCAGTTCTAAAATTCTGAGTGCAGCTGTCTGGTTCAGGTCACCTTCATCCAGGCCTCCTCAGGTCCACTGTGCTCTGACACAGAGGCAGCTTGGCTTGAGTTCAGAAACCAAGGGGAATGAGAAGCCCAGAGACCTCCTGGATTGAGGGACAAATCTCTGGCACAGCTTGAGACAGCCAGCATGATAGAGATTGGCTTTTTAATAAGAGAATCAGGTCTTGCTGTTCTGGAGAAACCTGCAGCTACAGCGAGAATGGGAGCAGCAGAGTCCTCAAAGAAGGGGTTTCTGTCTTGAACATAATGTCACTAATTTCTCTCAAGTGCCTGGGCAGGAGGGTAGGACAGCATGACCCAGTTGGAAGAAAGGGGAGCAACCTCCTAAGAAAAATGAGAGTGAAGAATTGGTGCTACTGACTTTGCCTTGTGAAACTGTCGCTCCCAGGTTGGGCAGAGGATGTTTTATAAAGTCATCAGTAATTTTTGTAGGCTGGCAAAAAAAATCTGGTATTTGTGGGTGGAAAGAGGAGCAAACCAGCAGTAAACCAGCAGACTCACTGTAAAGAATGTGTGGTAACTGAGGGATGTTTCACTTTGTGTTTTCTGATAACTTGGTGTTTGAAAGAAGGTGGCAGCCTGAGAGACAGGACACCCTCTGCCTTTGCGGAGGAGGTTCTGTGCACACAGCAAACATTCCTCTGAGCTGTGAGAGCTTTAATTTGTTCCAAAAGCATGATTAAAAGCACTGTGGGTGACTAATAAAGAGATGATTTTGTATTTCCTCTGTGTGTGTGCGCAGGTGATTTGGTCTCACGAGCCATGCACCACATGCAGTGCCTGAACACCATCCGGCCTGGCATGAGCCCTGTGCGGCAAACCCGGCAGCAGCAGCCCATCTCCTGGTCCCCTGATGCCCTCCACACCCTCTACTACTTCCTACGCTGTCCCCAGATGGAGTCCATGGAGAATCCCAACCTGGACCCCCCGAGGATGACGCTGAGCAATGAGCGGTGAGCCGGGAGTGGGGCTCCTTCTGCAGGGCTTTTTTCCAGGGCAGGAAACTTCTGAATGGGGTTCCTTTAGGAAACAGATTCAAGTAGTTTCTTTTTTAACTTTTTTTTCTTGGAGAGAAGTGGAAAAAACCTGTTTATTTAACAAGCAAAGCACTTCCCAGCACAAAAATGAACAATACTAAGCAGCAAAACTTCTCGCTGCTCCGAAGAGATGACAAATTCAGAAGAGTTCCTTTTGTGAGTTGCAGCCTGGCTTATTCAGTCTGGTATCAGTCATTCTGGCACTGGGAAATGCTGTGGCCACAGGTGTGAGCTCCTGGGGCTCCTCTGGGTCCCCAGTCCAGAGCAGGTTCAAACAATTCCAAGAAAAAGGAAAAAAAACTACAGTCCAGGGAGCTTCTCTGTTTCAGCTAGCCAGAAGCTAATTAAGAACAAAGGAGAGCTCTCTCCTGCTGTCCACTGCAGACAGCACAGTCTGTGTGAAGGATGCAGGGGAGCAAGTGCATTCTCTGATAACAAACTCTGCACTTCTCTCCCTTTTTGCTCCTGGAACCAGCTTTAAAGCTGCAGAACTCAATATTCAACACCAACAGAACAGACGACTGGGGATACAAGCATCATGAAGTCACCCCGAGACAGGCAGTTTTGTGGGATGCTACCTAGGAGGCATCAGTTATTCCTGCAGCCAGGCCAGATTAGGTTGTCAGCCCTGCCAAGTTGGAGAAGCCTTGGAATTGGAGCTGGAAAGTGAGCTGGTTTTTCGTGCAGTCTTTCCGAGCGAGGCACAAGGCTGTGTGCTGCCAACAGGGCTTGTCTGCAGACCTTGCCAAAAGTACATGTGGTTGCCTAAAGCAGGAAAGGCCTTCCCAAAGAAAATGTTACCTCCTGAATGGTGCCAATTAACAATTGTCATCGTTCTGGGAAAAAGCAACGCCGTGTGCTGCGGGGAGGGTTCAGGGGATTTATGAACATCAGTACATAATTCAACAACATTCAGTTAGTGCTGTGTGTCTGGAGTAGAAAGGCATTTCTGTAGAAAGCCAGGAGCTAACCAGGGAAGGCAGTGGGTCTCCCTGCCTTCTGCCAGCTCCGTGGCTGACTCTCAAAGTAGGGCCATTATTAGAGCAGTCAGAAATTTTCCAGCGGGATGTTTTTTCTCTTGGAAGCCTCCCTGGTTTCCTTCCTGCCCAGCTCCTTGGCAGGCTGCCTGACAGGCTGGTGGCACAGGAGAGCTGAGCAGCCCCCAGAGCTGAGTTCCTGGACAGGTCAGGCAGCTCCTGCTCCCCAGTTGCACTCTGCAGGGAGACCCAGGCCACTCCAGACTTGTTTCCCCATTTCCAAGTGCACACCCAAGTTTCTGTTTATTTCAGAAATCTTAAATGAGAGTTCTGTTTTCTGGTTATCCATTATTTATTCTAGCTTGCTTTTTGGATGCCTTTTTAGCCTGCTGGACATCAGGCTGAGGGAAGGCTCTATCCTGGCCCTTCCCAAAAGCAGCCTGTGGTTGGGAAGTTTCCTGATGTATTGATGTGTTGAGGCCTTACTCAGAAAAGCAAAATGCTTGTTGGGCAGGTGAGCAGGGAAAGGAGAACATCTCTGCAGTTTTGTAAATAACACGGATTCTTCTTCCCACCTTGAGCTTTACTGTACTGAGCCCCAGCTGCTGAAATCTGTATGAAATCGTAGTAACACACAAATAATTAATTACAGAAGTAAAATATGTTGCCTTTCTGTTTGATCCTCCTCTGAAATCTTATCAAAAAGTGCAGAACTCTACAAAGAGAGGGAAGTGATGTACAGATATGAAGAATCAGGAGGAATTAAGTTGAATAAAAGAGGAGTGGAAAGAAGCATGGCTGCACACACCTCAGCCTGCTGATGGCTCAGTTTTTTGGGCTTGATCAAGGTTACCCTTACCCAGTGCAAGGCTGTTTATTTTGCACACTGTGCAAAAAAAAAGTTTTCACGAGGCCAGATTGTGTAGAATTGTGCCACTGGTTCCCACAGTGATACAGCTGAGGCTGCTGAACAGCTCATATCAGAAATGTAGATTAGGCTTTTTATTTTGTGTTCTTTTCAGTGCTCTCACTGTAATGATGTTACTGCAGCTACTTGTTTTGTACACTGGGGATAATAAATGAGTTAAATCAGGAGAGCAGTTATCTCTCCAATTGCTCCCAAACAATGCTCTTCACATGGTTCACCGGAGTTTTTTTGGAATGCAGGCTGCAGCTCTATTCTGTTTGAAATCCACACTAGATCCTACAACAGCTGGGGTAAGGGAAATTTCTGCCATTTTTTTCTGACCAGTACTTAGCTGTAAAGGAAATTAAAGAGGATATATTAAAATGGAGCAAAAACTGACATTAAGAAAAAAAAATAAAACAACCTGAGCACTTAAAGGACTGGCTTTGAAAAATTTATGGAAGCTGGAAATGCAATCAATACTGCCCATCCAACTCTGTGTTTGGTGTGCTACAGGATGTGTTTGTGCTGAGCTCGGGGCACATGTCTGGCACAGGCAGGGGGATGGATCCTGCTGGCAGCACTTTGCACAGGAGGGGCTTTGCTCTCTCCTGGCTCAAGAGGAGAGGCAGCCAGGCTGCGAGCGAGTGACAGGGCACTGATTCACCTAATGTCACTTGGCAAGGCTCTGCAGCCCAGTTCTTTTATTCTTCCCTGAGCTGTGCTAAATCAGCTGCAAACTGGGCACTGCTCTTTTGTGTGTGTGTGTGTGCTCACTTTCTGGAATACACGTGGTCCATGCTCTGCAGCCCCAGCTGGCTTTCTGCTGGAAAAATCCCAGTCACGAGCAGGGACAGTAATGCTGACCTGTTCTGCCTCTGCTCGTGCTTCAGTCCCCACACTCCTGCCTCAACCTCTACATGGACTGATCCCAAATTCAGCAAAGACAGGGATGGCAGTTAGAGCTGCAGACTTGGTAAGAGCTGGTTTTTGGGGAAGATCCATGACACTGATTCAGTAGAAGGAGCTGCAGTCGTTCATCTGCAGACCTGACAATCTGCTGTTGGTTTTGGCTTTCTGTGTGTCACACAGCAGTGCAGAGTGCTGTGAAAATCACAACACTGTAGGGTCTGGAAGGTCTTCAGTTGAGCATGAAGGCAGGCCTAGGATTGAGCTCTGAAACCATACCTAATGGAGGCTGTCACATGCTGTGAAGGGCTTCAGGAGCCTGGCTGAGCTTCTGCACTTACCCTGCAGCAAACTGCAGAAGGCACGGGAACAGACACACTTGCAGATTTGAGGCACCCCGGTGAACAGAGCCAGTTTCAACCCACACAAGTGGGTTTTTATCCATGCTAAACACCTTGGCACAAGACCTGAGGTGAGGAAGCTGGAGAGGGCTGCAGCCCTGGGGTGGATGGAGTCATCTCTAGAGCTCTCTGGAGCGTGTGGATGGGCTGGGATACCCAATAGGCTGAAACTCTGCAGAGTTTGTGGGTTGGTGATGTTTGCTTCTGGCACCTTCAGGTGAAGGTGTTGAAGCAGGAGGAGGAGAGGAGGCAGAATTAGAAAGCAGTCAGGTATCTTAGGCAAAACATGAAACATTTGCAAAGTGAATGCAGCTGCTGGCTGCATGGCCCAGTTAGAACCCCAGAATGACCTTGTTTGCTGCACAGACAATAAACCATCTGCTGTTTGGGGTCAAACAGGACACCTGAGGAAGCGTTTTGCAAACGCAGAGTGCCACTTGTGCAATATTTTGGCAAAGGAATTAGACCCTGAGGTGAGCAGGAGCTCAGTGAGGATACACCTGAGTGCCTGGAGGCTCGGAGCTTTTCTGTGTCAGCAGAGCTCTGTCTGTGCTGCTGCTGCAAAAAAAGGGCTCTGCTGGGCAATAAGAAACTTTTATTTGCTCTGAGGTCCTGGTCTGTGTTGTGTCAGGGGTCAAAGGATGTGGGTTTGGACCAGGTACGTGGCACTCCTGCTTTCTTCACTCTGCTCCTGCTCTGGGATTTCTCCCGTTGCTTATGTCAGGCAGGCTGAGCTTGGGAGCTCTCCTGCACGCTGAGCTCATGTCCCAGAGCATGTTTGCTGGGATTGTTTGGGATACTGTGACTTGAGAAGAGCCATTCAAAGGTAAACGAAGTTCCTTTCTCCTTTTTCACTTTTCCCCAAGTGGGATATAAAGCTTTTGTTTTATTTTTAATGGTATGTCAAGGCAGGAATGCTCTCGCAGTGATGCTTATCTTGGGGAGTATTTATCAGCTCCCACAGAGCCCAGATCGAGGTCAGTATTTAGGCTCATTTTACTGCTGAATGGACTGCTCTGCCCTGGGTTAATTACTTGGCCAGCACAGTGGTCCAGCCTTAAAGTTGGGAGTAGACAGCACTGACTGCCCTCCTCCTGCCTCTTTTTGGTTGTCATCTGCCTGCAGCGTTTATTGTTGGAAAGTCAGCATGATCTAATACCTAAAAACAGGCAAAAAAGTTGGATCCTGCTTCCTTGTGTAGCTGATTATCTGTGGGTTTGGGTAGGCTGGGCTTCCTCCCCTTCCAGCTGCCGTATTAAAAAAAATCTGTAAATTTTTGTCTGCTGTTGGTCTGTAGAACATTGTGGAGCCAGTTCCAGGCTTGTCCATCAGTGCCTGTTTATCCAGCCATGTCAGGCCTTTCCAGGCTGTCCATGCTGCAGCAGTGCCAAGTTTTCCATGTTGTCTGAGTTTGCTGGTGCATTATTTTATCCCAAACATCAGGGAGTATAAAACAATTTACATCTGCAGAAGCCCACAGACTGTACCCATCTTGAGCCTGTCAGTGGAAATCCAGCAAAACGTTGGGGAAATTCCAGAGCTGATGGAGGATTTGTCAGCTGCCAGCAGTGAAATTTTGGGGTTTGTCAATTTAAAGGAAATTCACAGCTCCTCAGCTGGAAAACTGCAAGAAGCTGACTACAGGGGCCAGCTCGGTTTGCCATGTGCAGGTTCCAGATTTGGTGCTTGTAAACAAACCTGGGCTCACTCAGTTTCTCCTTTGTCACAGAAAACCCTTCAGGAATGCTGCTGCTCATCCTGCTTTCAGCTCAGTGCCTGCTCTTACTTACCAGGCTCAAAAGTGACCTGAATTTGTTTTCTGCTTCCAACAGGAGTCTTCCCATTACATCTGTTACCTCTCACGATCCAAAGCCAAAGGATAAACATGCAAACCATATTTTTCAGGAGGGTGAGACAGAAAAAAAGGGCTCCTTTGTGCCACGTTAGCTGTGCAGAAGGGGAAGGAGCTGAGCTGCCTGCTTGGGTTTTCTCTGTGGAGTATTCCCAGCAATGGCTGCTCTGTTATTTATTGGGAAAGGGTGAAAAAATGCATTTGATTCTGAAGGAAGATGTATCAATGCTACAGAAGGAAAGATTGTAGCTCTTTCATGCTGTTTTTCAGTGCTATTTGCTCAAATACTCTATTCTTCCAACATCTGAGCTATTGATTTATATCATCTTTGGCTGGAGCACTTGATAATTTTTGGCTTGTGTGTAATCTAAACTTATTTTGGCTGGAACAGAAATCAGAGTTGGGTCTAAATTAATTCTTCCTGGAAGAGTGTCAGAATCCTGCCTAAGCAGGATTGATTGATTGATTGATTGATTGATTGATTGATTGATTGATTTGCAGTGCTCAATGCAAATAAAGAGCCCCTATGCCATAGGTGGTTTTTAACCCTTGTGATGTTAGGTCTCCTCATCATATTTCCTAAATTCCATGTTTTAAAAAAGCATTACTTTGATCTTACTTAGTTCCTTTTTCCTCAATGATTTCTAGGTGCATCGTTAGAAATAATTAGAGCCTGCAGCTCCTTCCCTCGTGGTTTGCTGGGTTCTTTCCCTGTGTTCAAAAAATGCCTGCCACAACTAAATGTTCCTTCTGGAATTGCTTGAGACAGGAGTGATTTGCTCACATGGATCACATTTATGCAAAGATACTAATTCAGATTAAAGAGAATATTAATAGCCCAGTTATTAATGGGAATTGTCTCCAAAAAGTCTTGCTTGGCATAGCATGGGCATCCAGCTGGCAGGAAAGGAAGGAAAATCAGGAATAACCTGCAGAGCCTGCTGCAGAGACCTGTGTTTGCTTGAGCTGCATCCTCACCATCACTGAGAGGAATCCCTGCTTTCAGAACTGGTTGAGGCTTTTCAGGACAAATCTCTTCTCCAGATGGATCTTTCCAGACTCTCACTGATCTGTCATGAGGCTTTTTTCCCTTCTGCTCCTTTTAACTGCAGGTTTATGGAATTTTATTAAGTGCCATAGCTACATCATTGCCTGTCTTTTAGATTTATCTGTGGCCTAGTCTTTCCTAATTCCAATTTAATGTATTTATGTCTGAATTCTTTTATTTTACAGCCATACCCTATTGTTTCCATGCAGTATCAGGAGCAGAACTTGATACACTTAGTTCCTTTGAAAAGGTCTGCAATAAAACAAGTTCTGGGGTCTCTTGTCTGAGAGTTTGAGTATCTTTCCATTCTGTCTGCAGCTGCCTCACCACTCAAAAATAGGTGGACAGGAAAAATAAAAGCAGACCCTGATCCGGTCATTTGCCTTGAGAGAGCAAAATGCTGTGATCATGCAGAATTTAACAGTACTTAAATCCACTCAGAGTATCCCTGAAGTCAACAGAAAGATGTGTCCACACATCCCAGCCCCATCCCCATGCCACAGTCCATTGATTTTATTCTTTCCCCCAGAGCTGTTGTGATAGGAATATAGTGATTAAATACAGGGAAAGAGAAGGAAGCCTTACAGTGAACTGTGCCATCAGGGCATTGCTTGTGCAAAGGGCACATATAAATGTGCCCACCCCCCCTTTTTAAAGGAAAAAAAAAAAAAAGCTATTTGCTATCCATGAAAGCTTAGTCTGTAGATTTATTAGAAGAATAAAAAGGTTATAAACAGGTAAGATCAACTTCCTTCACCAACACAGGGACAGAGGCTGCTACCATGCATTTTTCAGACTTTGACCAGTTAATGTCAGCCTTAATTGTGATTTTGAGGTGCTCCTTCACAAGGAGATGGCATGAATAACCCTGTTTCAGAGGCCAGTAAGCTGCAACCCACATGTAACTATTGACTGAAATTAACTGTTCAGTGGCTGTGCTGTTCCTGACCTCAGGATGGATCATTTGTTTGATGAGCCCATACTAAATAGTTCAAAATATTGAATATATTCTACAATTTTGATACCTGAGAACAGCTGTCATTTTAAAAAGAGAAGTGAGTAGCTTTAGCACATTTATGATGAGCAGCTTTCACTTTCCTGCTGTTTATGGGACATTTCAGCACTTACTCAGCAGTAACTTCTAGATCAAAATGACAAAAATTTACATTCTGACAGAGTCAGAGCCCATGGAAGTGGGACTCCTGCATGTGTGCTTCTGGTATTTTAAGTGAAAGGCTGAAGAGAGACTGAGGATGAAGTGTTTATGGAATATTAAATGGAAGGGAATTAAAACAAGTCTGGCTTAAGTCAGTAGGGGACAGACACCAGTTATGCTTCCATTCCTGGAATATTCCTGCCTGTCCCTGGCATCACCTATTGAGGTATTTTTACATCTTATCCTTTTTTTTTAAATTGTTCATTTCTTTGTAGTTCAGAGATTGCAGAACTGGAATGTGAGGGATGACCTTGGCAGTGATGAAGGGAATTAATTGCAAACCCTGAGGATCGAATCCATCCAAGTGTAGCTGCTGAAACTGGCAATAATGCACTCTACTCTCATTTAGATACTTTCCCCCCTCTCTTTTATGTTGTTTGTATAAACAAGCACTGCTCAATTTTATTTTTTTTTTCCAACTCTACCTATCTCACACCTGGGACAGACCAGCCTTTCTTCCACATTGCTGGCTGTAAGCAATTTGTAGTGTTATTGTAGTGCTTCCAAAGGAGCTCCTGCATCTTCTCATCTTTCTGTTTCAGAGCAGGGGTGTGGTATAAATACAGATTATTTAAATTATCTGCAGAACTGGGAGGAGAAGTCTCTACCTGTGTATGAAATGGAACAGCACAGAGCAGACTGTGTGGAGAGTAAAGAGACAGGGGAAATATTACAGGTACAAAAGAGTACAGTGAAACAAAAATCTGATGACAAAGACTCTGTAAAGCTGTGGGGGGAAAGCCAGGTTTTTGGGCTCTCTTGAGACCTTGCTGCTGTTTTTCATGTTCTGAGAAGTCTCAAATGTCACTGGTACAGGTGGGATGGGACACCTGAGAAATCACCCATTTCCTGTGGTCCTGGGCAATGTTCTCAGCTGGCCCCGGTTTTGAGCAAGGGCTTTGGACTGAGTGATCTCCAGAAGTGCCTTCCAACCCCAGCTGTCCTGTGCTTCTGTGGTTCTCATTTCAGTATTTGCCCTCAGAGTTGTTTAACATCTCTCCACTTGGTGATTTCCCTCTGGCCAGGAATCAGTACCTTGTTCCCTGGAACTGGTTCTTCAGCAGGCAGTGGTTGCTCCTCACCACCTGCCTGGAGAAGTGAGTCTGACAGTCCTGGCAGCTGCAAAACATTTGTTTGAAAAACACCATTTTCTGCTCTTTCAGCGGTTTTACGCCAGTGCTGGCTGGAAACCCCCGGAAAGGTCATCACTGACCGTGGCCACTTCTGGTGAAAGTCCCTGCTTGTAAAAGTGTTGAAAAGTGGAGAGATGATCTCTGGCTGTCCTTAGCAGTGAAGAGAGACAGGCACTGTGTGTGTGTGTGTGTTTGTGTGTGTGTTACCACCCTGCAATTAAGCTCCAGTAATTACTGTAACTACGGCAGAGATGCCCACATTGAGTTCTTGGCTTCTGCTCTTGAGTTTCCATCTGCTCAGATAAAAAAGAAGGTGCAAGAAGATGAGAGCCTGGCAACTCAGCTGCCTGGAATCTCAGGGCTGGTGCACCCAGGAATCTCCAGTGCCTTTGGGCATCCTGGGTTGTGCATTGGTTGTTGTTTGCTCTTCGTGATGAGCAGCGAACCAGCATTAAGATGGAAAGGGAAATAATCCAGGGAGGCTTAAACCAAAGCTGTTAGAGCATTACAGAAACACAGGAATGTGTTAGACAACATCTTCTGGCTTCTTTTCCCACCTTTTAGACAGTGCCTGTGGAAATAATAGAGGCTGACTGAGAGTCTGCATCTCTCTGCTTGACTCTTGCAGGTTTGCTGTCTTTCCTGTCTCTGTCTTTCCTAGACACAGATCCTCAAGGACAGCCTCCTCACAGTGCTCTTGTAACTAATACAACAAAAATCAGTAATTCTGGGGATGAAAAGTTCTGCACACGTTGCAAAGAACAGTGATGGTAACAAGCCAACAAGTTTCTCCTTTTGCAGTAATTACTGTTGCCAATTGAAGTTAATATTGTTTCCTATTGGACTAAATTGCAGCCCTTCCCTTGCAGAACTTGCCTGTTTCCTGAGGAAGGAGTTATCTGGTGCTTTTACAAAGGCCACACTAAATAAATACAATCCTGAGCCTTTGCTGTGCAGCAGCCAGGGCTGGCAGGTTGTTGGGGGTTTTGCTCTTATTGTTCCTGACATCTTTGTAACACATTGCTAAGAGCAAAGCTCCACTGCAGAGTAAATATTTCTGGATATAATTTGTGATAATAGCAACAATCGTTCATTCTCTCTGACCTTGTGGAGAGTAGACCTAAGCTTTCCCTGGGGTAATCCTAGGTTGGTGAGTCTCTGCTGGGTTTCCTATTCCAAGGCAGTTTGCATTTCCCCATCCCATCCCATCCCTGTGCTGCCCTGACCTCGTGGTCACTTACAAAGCCAAACTGCACCATTTTAATCACATGGTTTTTACAGCAACTGCTGAACTGAGTGTTTTAAAAAGCACTTCTGCTCTGCAAGACAAATCCTATTCAAATGAGCTGCATGTCTGAGCTGATTCAGCCCTGGGTTTAGATTCTTCTGGGGCTGAAGCAGCTGGTGTTGATCTCATGGGTGCTGGTCTAACGTGTTTGCTGAGAGAGGAGGGACCAGGCTGAGCTTTGCTGATGATGCTGCTGGAGGGGGCATCTCCAGCCTGGAGTCAAACCACTGGCAACTCGAGTTCCACTGGAGAGTTTGTGCCTGCAGGGCTCTCTTCCAGGGATTGGAAAGTCTGTCATAGTGTCTAGAGAATAGAGGGGGCAGGCAGAAGCTGGAAGATTTTATTCCTAGGCTTGCTGGAAAACTGTGCTGCTGGAAGGAAATTCAGTTAACAATTCCTCACCCCTTTGGCTGTGTTCAGAAATGGGAAAGATCCTTCCAGAGAAACAGGGGGCTCTTCTTGGACAGGTGCTGCAGAACTGGGGACATTTTCGGTGGGAAAGGATGAGTTGTCTGTGATGTAGTTCCAGAAGGTGGTCTGAGAGGAATAGGAGCACGTTAGCATGAAATTATAACAGGGCTAACATAACCTGCCCAGAGCTTTGCTGCTTGTAATTATCCTGCTCCCAGCAGCCAGACTGGGTGATTAAAAGCTCCCTCTGTCAGCTCTGCACCGTGCCAGGTAGCAAGTGCTCAGTTCCCTGTTGGGGCTGCCAAATTCTTCAGGAAGGATCTCTCTGAAGAGCTGGTGCAGTGGAACATCACAGAAACATATGTGCCTTAAGTGACTTTCCATCTGGGCATCCCATTCTTCCTTTTACAAGAAGTTACAATCGTTTAATTAACACACTTTGGGGCTACTTTTGGTCTGCTCTCAGACACTCAAGATACCTAAAGATAAGTGGCCAAGCTGGCTTAATCTGAGAGCACAGTTTGCCCCAGCATAAGGACAAAGTTTGGGCTCTGTACACCTTCATTCACATTCAGGGCTCAGAGGTACCTGCTGCAAAGTAAATAAAATGAAAACCAGTTTATTTCTCAAATAATTTTGTTTCTTCATGGGTTTTTTTGAGGTAGAAACCATGGGAAGAAAGGTGTGTCCCATGTCTTAAAAACACTGTATTGATTACTCATTCTTTGTGCTTGAAATGCAGAACACTGTATGCTGAGAGAAGTTTATTAAAGCAACAGGTACTGAAGTGTAGAGCAGAATTTTAGAATGCTGATATTTTCCTCAACAAGCTGAAAAAGAACAATTGTGCACATTAAGTGTGTTAGAATAGGCTCGTGTTTATCTTTGTCATTTTTATCATATCAATCATTGATGCTTCCATGGTTTGAGATGTGCTTTTTGGCAGCAGCATTTTAATGGGGCTGAAAATAAAAAAAATCCTTGCCATTTGGCATTAGAAACAAAAATTATTGTTTTTTTCATGGTGGTTATTAGCTGAGAGAGCAGCTGGAGCTGGAAATTCCTCCATGTTCCTGTAGGAACCACAGAGCTGCACCCTCTGCCATGGTCAGCATGAACCAGGTTGGGCCTGTTTCAAGAACAGGTTTTATCTGAGCATAAGAAAACTTAATTCTCTTATCCCTAATAGAACATTTATCTAATCTAATAATATGAGCTATTTAAGTGTGGCTTTTTAGAGAGAGAGAGATGGGGTAGCAGATAACTTGATATGGAGACTTGAGTGACAATTGGGTTTTTTCATCTACCTGTGCTGCAGGTGTAAACAAATATTGCTGGTGTCTTACTCAGTCATTTGCCATCTGGGCATAAAATCTGCAACTCTGTAGTTCACAGTCCGTGAGAAATAGATACAAAGCTTTGGTAATTTGACAAGCTGCTTTGTAGGAGGGTGTTGGTTACGGCTCTGGCCTCCTGTTTGTGCTGGTATTTGACCACAGCGTCCTGAGGGTGTAGGGTGAGAGGTTGTTTTTTTTTTTTCATGTATCCTGTCAGCATTGCTCTTGGTTAAGCCAAGCTGTGACCTGCTGAACGATCTCCTGTATCCATATATTGAGGTATTTGAATCATTTTAATTACTCTCATTTGAGATTCAGTAGAAGTTCATAGACTGTAGCAAGCAAAGCAGGAGGCTGCTCAGCAGCACTGCTGGCACTAAAAGCAGACTTAATAGCTGGAATTTGTGGCATCTGCTGAGAAGCTCCAAATGTTGAAATGTAGCACATGCATGCTCTAAATTTAGGATATTTGAAAGCTGAAAGAATTCGAGCTTGGCCAGTTAAATCCACCTACCAGAATCCCAGAGTTAAGCTGTTGTGTCTGCCATTCCCAGTGCTGTGTAGGTTCAGTGATGATGCCCATTGATAGGATCATAAAAATCCCGGGAATAGAACCATAAAAAGAGTTTGAAATTAGGAGATTTCACAGTCATAAGCACAAAATGGAAGAATAAGATGATTTCTTGTCTGGCATAGAAAGACTTTGTTGCAACAGTTGGTTTCTTTAAATTCAGGACACTTCTGTTGCTTGCATTTCTCATATCTGTAACATGGCTATTTATTCAGTTATTCAAGGCAAAATGCAAGCATGGAACTCTTTATGCTTTCCAGTAAAAAGCAGAAACAAATTCATTCACCACTGGAACTTTCTCTTCATTCTGCACAGCAGCACTTCAGTGTTTTAAGAGAAGAACTGAGGAGCAGCTCCTTGAAGATTTAGGTGAAATGTGTTCATTGAGGAGTTTACCATTAGGACAGAGTGAAATTCCTGTAAAATAATTATTCCTGTAAAGAATAATTCTATCCTGTAAAATAATAATCTAAAAACTTTTAAAATGCCAGACTGACATCCATTTGATCCAGCAGTGATATTACTTCTCCTTCTGAACGTTGATTAATGGCAGATTTTGTGTCTTACCTGGCACTATTAGAAAAGTGCTGTCCATTCATTCACAAATGCTATACCCCATGGGCTTTGAATGCCCTTTATTTCAGCAAATGGACTCTTAAATTACATTATTGGGTGGAGTGGGTACCTGATTTTAGAGGATACATTGCATTATTTTACCTAAGAGAGCTCTAAACCCACATGTGGTAGTGTGTTCTTAGTGCCTCCATGCTAAATTAATTTCTGGAACATCTTAGATTCCAAGAATGTGAAAAGCCGAAAGATTCCTTGGATTTTCATGAAGGAAGCACTCATACCAGCAGCGGGGTGACTGATGACACACAGTGTCCCTGCTCACAGGAGTGTGACATGGCACAGGAATGTCCCATCAGTCAAGTCAATAGGAAAATAGCAGGTTCATCAACTTTTTCTTAGTCCTGAAAGGGAAAGAATCACCTTAGAATCATCTTTTTAACCTTGAAATGTTTTGCCTCTAGATACCAGTATTCTGTGTTTTTAAATGTCTTATTTGAAACACTAATTAGGTTTTGGCTTGTGCTGGGATGTAAATGGGAAAGCTTTCCCTGTTTATTGTGAAAACCCCTTTGCTTCGGTAAGAAATGTCTTTGTTTAACTGAACAAACTTTTCCAGCTATAATTAATTGAACAGCTCTCAGTATTCCAGAACTGCAGAAAAAAGCATTTCTCTTGCTGGCTCTTTGCTCACACAGATTTAACTCAGGAGCTCCGGGCAGTTTTCATGAGCTCCGTGTCAGGATTTTACAACTGGGCTCTGAAAACGAGTTCAGTGATTGAATCTGGCAGATCGGTTTTGGCTCCAGAGCCAGCATATGCTTTTAACATATGCACGTTGGCAAATCAGATTGAAGTCATAACTAAAAGGGCTGCTATCTCAATCCTGCTCCTGCTCTTGGGAATTACATGTAATGGGCAAAAAGAAAAAAAATGGGGAAGGAGGCGTCTCGGCTGTGGGTAGTGAAGAACCAGCTGACCCCTGGTAAATCTGCCTGCAGATAGCATGGGATTTTTTGTTTTGTTGGTTTTAAAATTTGTTGTTGTTGTTATTTTTAGGTGGTTTTTTGTTGGTTTTTTTGTTGGTGGTTTTTTTTTTGTGTTTTGTTTTATTTTGTTAGTTTGCCAGTGTAGCTGCTGGAATTCACCGTAGGAGTTACCTCTTGGTTTTTCTGCCCACAGGATCAAGGCTGATCCAAGAATAGCAGACACCCCACTCTGGCTCTCTGCCCGTGTTTATCTCTGACTATCACCTAACGTGCTGCTACAGGCTCATTCCTTTCATGCATGTAAATTGTGCTCATGTCCTGCTCCTAAATGTGCCAGTTTTTTTCCTTTGCTGCTGGAATTGTTGGGCATGGCAAGGTTTTCCTGGGTTAAATTCCTCAGGGTGGGTCCTGGGTACCAGGACTCCACACGTTGGACTGGTTGGATCTTGTCTGGAAAGTGTTTTGTGCTTGCAAACCAGGGCAGTCACCTTTTGGTAAGAGCTGGGAAAAGTTTGGATCTGATGTGGATGGCCTGGCCAGAGCCTCTGTTGGAATCATGGAATCAGGATGATGGGATGGGTTGGGTTAGAAGGGGCATTAAAAGTGATCTCATCCCACCCCACTGCCATGGGCAGGGACACCTCCCACTGTCCCAGGTCGCTCCAAACCCCGTCCAGCCTGGTCTTGGACACTTCCAGGGATGGGGCAGCCACAGCTTCTCTGGGAAACTGTTTGCAGTGGGAAGCCATTCCCATTGTCCTGGCACCCCAGGCCCTTGTCCTCAGTCCTTTCCCAGCTCCTGGAGCCCCTTTAGGCACTGGAAAGGGCTCTGAGGTCTCCCTGGGACCTTCTCCAGGCTGAGCAATCCCAGCTCTCCCAGCCTGGCTCCAGAGCCGAGGTGCTCCAAGCCCTGGAGCATCCCCATGACCTCCAGTGCACTCATTCTGTATTAACTGAGGTCAGGACTGCAGTTAGGTCCACACACATGGAATAGTTCATCCCTCAAATTGTTTGCAGTGGTTTTCACCTTGCAGAGAGTTTTATGGCACTGAGGAGTGTTGGGAGCAGCAGCAGGAGCAGGATTGGTGATTTCCCTTCTTCTGCATTTCCTCCGTGTCCATCAGGGTTCCAACAGCTCCGTGTGGGGCTGGGGGGACAGATGGAAATCTGCCACATCCTTGACCCCATAACTGTGACCATATTGTCATAGTTAAACTATCATGTATGTTTATTTGCCTCTTATCAACAACTGTACACACTTTTAAGTTGGTTTTCATAATTTTCTACCTCTCCAGAAACCTTCCTCCTGCCTCAGCTTTGCAGATGTTACAAATATGTTTTTCTAATGAGACACATGGCACATTCCAGAGCAGCACCAGTGCTTGTTTCCAGCCTGAAAATGGAATCTTTTCCCTGTTGGTAAAGTAAAGTTTGTAAAATGTGATTACAATAAATAAACCATAGACTTGAGAGCTCTTTTTAAGTTTCATAGTGAGTTCCCAGTGATTACTTCATTTTTAATTTTTTTGTGAGCTCAAATTTAGTTTTTCCTTTGATTTGTAGCAACATGAAGTAAAACCTGTCTGATGCTGCACCTTATTTTCAAGTGTGGTTTGCAAAGGATGGAAAAGGTGTTATTTCTGTCTGTGGGAAGAAGGATCAGAGCTGCCAGTTCTAGATTTAAACTACTCTTGTACCATTTTATATTCTCTAAGCAGAGGAAACTCTGAAGGCAGATTCAGTGGAGAAGGGATCCCAATAAATATAATATTATCCAGATGGCTTTCATTCCATTAGTGTCTGACTGCAGGATAACTCTAAACTCATGGCATAGCCAAGCCAAGGCCTTAGTAACTTGATAACGATCCACTAAAATTTGAGAACTCTTATCTTCTGAGATGTGAGCCAGTCATTGTTTTAAGGGAAGTCAGAAGAACACTTTTTGGGGTCAGTTGGACGTGATTAAATTTCTTCTTCCTTTACTGTAAGGATCTGGACTGTCTGCTTTGAAAGTTGTTGCACATATTGAGATAATCCTTGAATAAGGCCCAGCACAGTAATTCCTATTTTTTTCTGCTGTAAATATGGGAAGTTCTTGAAATTTTGTAAAATACTTTTGAATCTATGAGGAGCAGCTCCTGTCTGAAGCTGGTTGTATTTTGGAGCAACAATTTTGTGTTTCTTCTAAATCAACATCTCTGTTGTTATTTTATTCACATATAATTATATACTCTGAGATGTATTTTTTCTCCCTGCTGCTTGAAGAGGGGTTTTAGTGTTTGAGAATCCAAATTGTAAATATTCCACTGTTTTCCACATCAGCATGCCATGGTTTGAGTTTTGGATACTCTGTCTTGCCTCAGAATCTTTTCCCTTCTCCAAGTAATGAGACTTCACTCTCATTTCTTTTTGACTTTGTTGCCATCTTTGGGATTTTTCCATCTTAGTGACTTTGAGCCGCAGAGTTTGATTCCAGCAATAAATTCAAACATTAGCTCACTGCACTGAAAACCTTTCCTTTTTATTTTTTAGTCTCTTGCAAAACCCCACATTGATCTTTAAAGTTTTGGGGTTCTTCTCCACAGGAGCCTCTGTATAGTTCTTGTAAGTCAAATATGGGGGAGTTACCATGGGCTACCCCACTCTGACCATAAATATTGTGATATTTCCACGTGCTTTAGTTCACTCAGACCATTTAGAAGGCCTGGGGACAGGAGGATGGGAGACTCTGCCTGTGCCTCACGCCCTGCTCAGGCTGCCAGGAGGGAGGTGAATTTTGCCATTCCCACCTGCTTCCATTAGGACAGGATTTTCTTTCCCCCTTTTAGAAGAAGGAGAGCCTTGTTTAGAAGAACAAGGTTTTTCTTTCTTGCTGTTGCTGTCACTGTTGGCTCCCGCTTTGTTTTGCTGTAACAGAACAGAAGGCAATGAAAAATAGCAGAGAGGTCAGCAGGGAAAATATTTTATTCCTCCTTTTTCCCTCCAGGTTGGAGAGGCTCTGAGCAATCTGGGCTAATGGAAGGTGTCCCTGCCCATGGCAGGGGCTTGGAACAAGATGGGCTTTTTCTACCCCAAACAATCCTATGATTCTGTGATTTTTCAGCAGTCTTGTCACTGGATCCTCCTGAGGACAGAGGCAGAGGTGATAGAAAGGCTGTTTTTTTGGGGGGAAACCCTATTGTCTTCACCTGAGTTAGCAGGTGCTCAAAGCAGAAAAAGGATGACAACTCCTCTGGAGTGCTCTCCTTTTTGTATGCAATTAACTTCCCTTAGCCAAAAAAATATCTTGATCCCAGTGCTCCTAGAAATTCCCAGAAGAGCCCGCTTTGGGGAATGATTTCCTTGTGATGGATATCCCTGAAAATCTGTCATCCCACAGCTTCTCCTCGAGATGCTGCACGTGCTCTCCACATGTGGGTCATGTCCAAAGCCATCCTAATGCACGTACCTTTTCCAGGAAAAAGTTATCCTAAAACTTACTGTACATTCTCTGCCAAGTGCTGCTTGGCCTCCTTGGCTATGTCTAAATAAAACAATGTGGTTTAGCTCGAAGGAAGGGGGAAAGCCCATAATAAAGCCTGTTCTTTCTCAGAGCACTCTCACCCAGCCCCAAGGTGATCCCCTCGGGAATGGAGTGTCCAATTCCAGATGGAGAGAATTTCAGAGAGCTCAGGGGTGGAATACTGACAGCACGTGACAGTATCACAGAATGACATCAGTGTGATTCTTCACAAGGTGTACAGAGCAGGAGCAGTTCCCAGTCCACTTCCCAGTCCTGTGCACATTCCCAGTCCACGTTGGCATCAGTCCAGGACAACTTCATGGCAAAAAACTGGAAGGAGCCATGGTAGCATTGCTCTTCCCAGAAAACTGAGGGTCTGTGTCCCCAGCGAGCTGCTGCTGGAATATGACAGCTTCCCGAGGCTGGATCACTTCATATGTGGAATTTAATGAGCTGCCAAACACTTCTAAATGTCAGGAAGACCAGAGGAGAATGGCACTGTGCAGAACATGGGGCAGGCAGGAGCTCAGAGACAGAAATTAATTCTTTAGCTCGCAGCATCTCCCAGTTAATTCTCCATTAAGGTTTCTCCCCTCCCCTCCTGCAGACTGTGAAATGATCAGTGATTCCTTGGAGGCAGATGGATGCCCAGGTTAAGGGCCACAGGGTTGAGAATGGCATTTTATTTTCTAGGGAATGAGTAATTTCATTTATTTTCTTAGTGCAACATGACCCAGTGTTGGTGTTCCATTCAGCTGAACTGCACCTCTCCTTTCTGCTTCAGTCCTGGGATAATGCTGCTTATCTGGTGGAGTGTCAGCGAGCAAAGGAAGATAAAGCTGTTCCCAGAGCATGGCCAAGTTGGGAGAAAGGAAATAGTTGGATCAAAGCAGAGGGGAAGAGTAAAAAGCCCATCCTCGAGTTAGAAATTTTGCAGAGAAACAAAGTTGTTTCAATAAAATAGCAATTGAAGCCATTATAGTGACCTTTGATAGAACACTGAATAATTTATTCGATTTGCACAGCAATGCCAGTGATGGGGTTTGGAAAATCAGGACAGCAGGATGACAGCATCCTTCCTGACACTGCTGTTTGCATTCCAAAGTCTGCTCCCCTTTGGACACAGGGGAACCAGGCAGTCTGAGCTGTCACTTTCAAAGCCTTGGAAAAAAATCTGTTGAGATTAAAAAAAGAAACAGAAGGGAAAAAAATCTTTCTCCTTGCCATTCCTCCCAAAGCAAGTTTTCCACATCCAAGGTCTGCTTGTGTGGAAGCCATTTATAACCTTGGCACATGTGGATTTTTTGCAGAGTGGAAATTCCTTTAGGATAGGTGTTATTTCTGGTGCAGACTCCGTGGCATTTGCTGCTGGCTGACCACAGGCTCTGGCTGCCCAGGGCCTTGAGTCAGTCACCAGGGTTTATTTGATCAGGAACATGATTCCCATGATCAGTGTTCCCACCATGGCAGTGTCAGGGAAGCTGGGATATGCCCTAAATCTTTATTTACCACAAAAGGTGGCAGATGGAATCTCTTCCAAGATGAGCTTTTCCAGTGCTCCTGAGCGTTCCCAATCTAAATATAATTTAATTCTGTATTTAATTTTGGTGCTTTTAGCCTCCCTGGCCTACCTCTCTGCCCTCACCACCTCTGTGGAACTTTGAATCCCATGCTGGAGGCTCTGCAGAGTACATAGAAAAGATAAATAATTAATTTTGGCTCCTCTCTTAAGTACCCGCATTCAAAAAGTGTGAATGACTCTTTTCCAGGCCAGATAAGAGTTGAAATTCTCTGGAGCAGAGAATTTGCTGAAAGGCATCTCCCGAATGCCTGTTGACAATTCCTGCTCTTCCCTTAGGGAAGTCAATCAGCTCTGAATTGGGTGAGCTGGAATGATTCATCCCATCCCTTTCAGAAAGTCTTGGGAAGGATGAGCTGCTGGGTGATTTTCAAAGTGGTGATTGTAGCAACCCTGATATTCTGATTCTTTGACAGAAAAGTAAACTGGTAACAGGAGAACGTCAATATCCTGTCAGAAACACCCTGGCAATCCAGGATGGATCCGGTGCTTAAAACACCTCTGGTTTTGTAGATGATATTTCACAACTCAGAGGAGAAAGAAGAAAAGGAGAAGAGGGAAGAATAGTGGGTGTGTTTGTGGAGTGTAATGGCAGCATTTCAGGGTGCACCTTGCTGCAAAAATGGGAACAGCACATATTTTTACAGAGTGAGGTTATTCCAGCCTGAAGGGTGTTCAAAGTCGTGATAAAGGGAGTTCTGCTTGCAAATCCCATTAGGAATAAATGGTTCCTAACAGGATTGGGGCAGCTCACTCTTCCTGCCCTCAAACATGTACACAGACACAGCTTTGAAAATGCCTTTCATAGCTTCAGCTGCTTTCATTAATGCCCAAATCAGTTCATATTCCCTCATATATATCTTTTTCTCCCTGAACTTTGTAAAGGAATTGATCCTTTGTCCCCTTAGTTCTTTTCTTTTGAATAGTTAAATGGAAAAGGCTTTTTTTAAAATTTATTTTTCCACAGCGTTAATGAAGTCGTTACTGGGGAATGGGAGAAGTGTTTTCATTACAGCTGGCACTTCCAAGCCTTCCACTGGGGTGGCAGGTATCCTTGGGGAAAAATCAAGCAAAATAGATCAGTCTGGCTGTATACTGAGAGGGTGGATGAGATATGTTGTGTATGGGAGTATTATGGTAACTATACATTAATGTGTGATCTCAGTGCTGTGTTCATTCTTACAGCAGGAGCAAGGAGGGCTAATCACGAGCTGGTGCTGCTGTTATTACCTTATTTATATTCCTTTATTGCCTTTCAGCCCTTCATATTGAGTAAAACCTCATTGTTCCACCAGTTTTGTGGTTGGGAGACTCAGAGGGGCAGAATTGAGGTTCAGGTGGGCAAAACTGAGCTGTGCATAAGAAAGCAAATTGCAAAGAGCCATGAGGATTGTGGTTATGTAAAGATTAATGGAGGCAGCACTGAATTAGCAAGGATGGTCAAGGATATTTTTAGTGTTCCTAACGGAGGAGCATTAACATGATAATAAATAATCCTGTGCCTATGGAATATTTAGAATAAGAGGCATAGCTGTTACATAAAGTGTTCAGGTGACCGAGGCTGAGCATCTCCTTCCCGCTGGAGACCTTCCAGTCCGGTTTCCTTGCTCAGGTGGGATTTATCCATGCCAGGCTCCCCCTTGCCCACCCAGGAGTGTCCTGCAGCCCCAGCCCTTGTCCCATAATGGATTTTTTGCTCTCCCTCCCCAGCCCCTTCATGCTGCTGCCGCCGCTGATGGAGTGGATGCGGGTGGCCATCACCTACGCCGAGCACCGCCGCAGCCTCACCGTGGACAGCGATGACATCAGGCAGACAGCCAGGCTGCTCCTCCCGGGGCTGGACTGCGAGCCTCGACAGCTCAAGTACGTGGGCTAAGCTTTGGAAAGCTCCTCCACTCCTTGGACCTTCTGCAGATGTGCTTTTGCTCCGTTTCTCCGTAGGCAGAGCTCGCCGTGCCGTACAGGCGATGCGCGTTTAACCTTCTGCTGCTCGCAGGGATAAAGGAGCTTTGGCCAAACTCTGCTGCTGGGGCAGAAAGGTTTTTGTCTTTCTGAAAATTCAATACAAAATACAAACCAAATAGGGTCTGGGATATTTTTCTTTTAACTTATATTTACATATATATATACAAACAATAGGACTTTGATTACAATCAAAGCTTTGATTACAATTTGTGCTGTCATTTCTATAGTTGTAGAAATTATTTTCATGGACCTGTAAGGAAGAAAAACCTGTTTTATTATTAACAAAGGATTTTTTCAGAAGAATCCCATTGAAAGATAAGTTCATAAAGTTGCATTTTTTTCTCCTAAAACTGTAAAAAAGAAAGGCTTTTCCAGAGAGCAACGACCTGCTTGTGTTTGGCGTTTTTCTGTGCTGCAGACTTAATGGCAGGATTATTCTTTGCTTTATAAGATAGCTTGAATGAAAGATCTAAACTAGAAAAACAAAACAAAAAAAACCCAAAAAAACAAAAACAAAGAAACAAACAAAAAGTTGATTCCAGATTGCATTATTTGATCCTTTTTGTATCCAGCATGTTCAAGGGAAAGAAGGCCTTGAAACTGATTTGTTTGTTCATTTGTTTATTTATGTATTTATTCCTGGCTTGCTGTGGAACAGGGAACAATGTGCAAAGGCAAGTTCCATCCCTCCAAAAACCTTTATTTTTCTAAGATTCACTGGATTTCAAGTGGAATTATTTTATTTAACTTTTTTTTTTTCCAGAATTCTTTTTTCTTCTTACTATTATATAAAGTAATTACATCTTATTTTGGGTAATAGTGTAGATTGTGATACCAGTTAGAAGAAGATGATGGTAGGATTTTATATGAGATTCATCCTGAATCTTCTGTGTGAGGTGATGAGTGGCCTGATCCTCTGGCAGGCTGTCCAGGCTCTCCAGAGGAGGATGGCTGTGCTGAAAGCATCTCATTTATCAGAGGAACTTGGCAGGCTGATATCTCACTCACTGGGAGATTGCTCAAGAGCCTGTGCTGGAAACCAGGCAGGTACTGTGGAAGGCATTCACCCCAAAATAACATCAAAGGGCTGAGCCTCCCAGTGCCAACCTCCAGCTGGGAAGTGATCCTTCAGTGAAGGAGACACACTTCCAGGTCTGGAACTCAGGAGAGTCTGAACAGACAGCCAGAGGATTTACAGTAATCCCTGGGCTCCTTCCAGGTGACATAAAATTGTCCTGATAGTCATCTAAAGGATGAGGATTTAGTGGATCCTCATAGAAATGCTAAAGCACTTCCTTTAATTGAGTTGCTGCAAAAGCGATGAGGGTGTTCCCTTGCCTAAATTTGATCTCTATTTCATACTTTAAAAAAAAATTGGGTATTTTTTGCCCAGAAAAGACTAAGGATCCATATCTTATGCTATGGGCACCATCCAGGAATTCTTTTCTTTCACAGACCTGAATGCTGCTTCAGTTCCTTCCGGAGACTGGATGCTAAAGCTGCTACTGAGAAATTCCAGCAGGATCTGGGCTTCCGGATGCTGAACTGTGGGAGGACGGATCTGATCAACCAAGCCATCGATGCACTGGGCCCCGACGGGGTGAACACCATGGATGATCAGGTGTGCCACAGAACGAGCACTCACAACCCCAAAACTCCTGCAGAACAAACACTCAAAACCCCAAAATTCTCTGCAGCACAAACACTCACAATCCCAAAATTCCCTGCAGAGCAAGCACTCACAACCCTAAAACTCCCTGCAGAACAAACACTCACAGCCTCAAAATTCCCTGCAGCACAAACACTCACAATCCTAAAACTCCCTGCAGAACAAACACTCACAGCCCCAAAATTCCCTGCAGCACAAACACTCACAACCCCAAAACTCCCTGCAGAGCAAACACTCAAAACCCCAAAATTCTCTGCAGCACAAACACTCACAATCCCAAAACTCCCTGCAGCACAAACACTCACAGCCCCAAAATTCCCTGCAGCAGCAACTCTCTCCTTCCTTTCCATGTGGCAAATCAATACCAGGTCGTGTTTGTTGCCTCTCCAGGGGTTTTCTAATTCTAGCTCGTGTTTTAGGCTGAAAATGCATCCCTTAGAACACAGAAAAATACTTCCCCACCCCACTCTCATGCCACCCCTCCAAAGAAAATCCCATTAGAGCCCGGAGAGGATTGTTTATCAGTGGAATGTCTGTTCCTTGGATGGGCTGTCTCAGGCACTGCTGGCAGGCAGGTTAACACAGGGGCAGTGAATGGAAAGTCTGATACGTGCTGAGAGGATGTCAAAGCAAAGTGGTTTCTTTTCCAGTGACACTCTCCTCTGGCTCAACAGCCCAAATCCTGGCTGGGTCAGTGAGGAGTGACCAAAAGGTGTTTTTGTCTCATGGCTTTCAGGCTCAGAGCAGTTTGGAATACAAGAAAAAACAGCACTGAGACCCCCACCCCAGTGGCCTGGTGTCAGTCAGTATTAGATTTGCTCATAGTCCATCACGCTGATGTGTCTGTTTATCCATTTTTTACTGTTCCCTGCTCAGCTACACTGAGCCATAGGGATTTGGTAGTCCTGGGAGTCTCTGGCTGCTTCTGCTCGTGCTGTCAGTCCCATCAAGCAACAGCAGAGTCTGTCCTCTGGGGCATCGTTCAATGCATGGAATTAGCTTTTAATTTAAAAAGGAGGAGGAAAAAAGCCACCTCTGCTAAACAAACACTCGTTATAGCTGTCACAGCAAGGAGAATGAGCTGTCACATCTCTGGAACAAGAGGATATTGAGCAGTGGGAATGGTTTATGTTCAGGTAGACAGGTTTTCTCACAGCCAGTATTTTACTGCAGTAGCAGATCCAGTTCTGAACCTGGCACATCTTCCATGGCGCTTCCCACCATCCTGCAGTTTTAAGGGAAGTGTGAATGTGTACACAAATAGCAGAAACTGCTTCTGGACACATCTGAGTCTGTAGTTGCCTTGTTTACAAATGCAGTACCAGGAGCTTTGTGGTCACTGGGGTGGGTATCTCGTCATAGATACTCACTTTAGTAAAGTAACCCGGGTGGCAGATTTATATTATGAAGGTTCCCTACTTCCTCTTTATATTTTTTAGTAAGTTTCTGCAGTTCCTCTTTCTGTAGCCCAGAGGCCTCTCATTCTCTCGAAGATTATTTTGCGATTTTCACTGTGAGCCACTGTGCCCCAGCTCCACAGACACTGGTGCCAGGACTGTCACCTCCTGCTGCAGGATGTTCCCTCTCTCACCCAGCAGCAGGCTGGGAGCTGCCTGGCTTCTGTCAGCAGAGACCCCTGTGGGCAGCTCCTGGGCAGGTCTGAGGAGTTTCTGCTGTCACTCACTGATGTCTCATCCTGCGGGTGGGATCCTCTTGCCAGCTCTGTCATCTTTGCCCCTCAAAGAGTGTTTTGTCACCAACAAAAAGGGCAGGACAGGCCCCCTCTGGAGACATTGTTGCTTGGAAATTCTCCACTTGACTCTGGAGCAACTCAGCTTTGTGTCCAAGCAAGTGCCTGCATGGCACTGCCAACCCCAGACAGGGTTAAATCCAAGTTCTGGGAATGAAACTGCCACAGCTGGAATAGGAAACCAAAGCTGGACTTTGCCACCAGCTTGTTTTGCTTCTTCTGGAAAAGAGTAAGAGAAATTCCCAGACTTGGGAAGACTGATTTAGGCATGACAGAACTGTTAGATAATTTAATACTAAGGCTTTAGAGCCAGGTTGGAATCTTGACCACTCCCAGGGTGTGAGCATGTCCAGGATGTTCACACCCACTAGTCCATCTGTGTACATGGAAATCTGTGGAAAAGAACTCAGAACATCCCCTCAGAAACGTGAGTTTGGAGCAGGACTCTGTATTCAGTTCTGATGGGGACCAACAAGCACTCTGGTTTCAGGGAATTGGAGATATTTAGGAAAACAATCTCTTCTTCCCTTTGCAAGGAGCAAGCAGGGAGTGCAAAACTAACATTTAAAATTTAAAAAAAATGGAATGTGAGTCTATACATGTTTTAGAATCCTGACAGGGATTTGTGCCTGCAGACCTGCATTTTATTTTCCACAAAAGCCAAAATATCTTACCCAGAAACAATCTCACCCAGAAATATCTTCATGAATGGAAGTGCCCCAGATCAGGAAGCTGGGAGTTGTGGCTGCTTTGGAAAGCCACCTTTGCAGAGTCAAGAGCAGAACTCCTGTGTGAGAGATGTAATTCCATTTTTGAGTGCAGCTCCCATTAAGGATGAAGCTCTGTTATTGCACACTGAGCAGCAGAGATGCTGCCTGTAAAAAATTCAAATGCCTGCAATAATTAAGGGGAGGGGGCAGGAAAGCTGTGGGATGTGAGCAGGAATGGATTTTACCAGGCCATTTCCTTTCTGTCCTTGGCTACTTCAGGAATGAACTCCATAAGTAAGGCTCATTTTGCTCATAATTCATCTCTGAGCCGTCATGGTTTGCTGGTTAAGTAGAGGGAGGGAGATTTATGGGATTGAAATGCTGAAATATTGAGGCAAATAGGATTTTAGCAATGGGGAGAAGTTGCCAGATAAATTCATCTCCTGTATTTCTGTGTTGCTTTCTGCCTTCAGTTCATTTGGCTACAAATGAGCCAAGAAATAGCATTTCTTTGTTGGCAGCCTTGGGAAAGCTGGAGAATTGTGGACAATACAGGGCTAGGATTTTCAGTGATCCTTTTTATGTTCTTTCAGCCTTGTCCAGTGATGTTATGTCCAGGTCATTTTCCAATATCAGTTGTGCCCACTCTGCATAGAAAACAAAAATGCTTTATAAAAATCTGTGCCATCCATACACATGCGTTGTACATCAAGATTCAAACTCGCTGTGTCCATGAGAGTGTCACTGTTGATAGGGATAGAAAGATAACTTTGTTTTTATTTTTCATTTTCCTTTCTGAAGGGTATGACCCCCCTCATGTACGCCTGTGCTGCTGGAGATGAAGCCATGGTCCAGATGCTTATAGATGCTGGAGCAAATT